>NW_024581137.1:3624078-4015321 GCF_017639235.1 Corvus kubaryi | reverse complement strand
CACCAAGTTTCGTGAAACTGAGTTAGTCAAATATACTTTACAGTTTAAAATGTGGCAATATGACCATTTTAATCTGAAGTGTAAGAAGTGCTATTGAACTATGATGGCCTATCTAAACTGAAATGACCAGACATCGTCATGGATACTCAATGCACGTTGAGAATATTTTCTACTTATTTTTTGGCAGAAGAGAAAAACTAATGAACTGGACTGATTGCAGAAAACCTAGATTCAGGTTTATAACATTTTAGTGACTCATTTCTTGTGAATTTCATTGAGAGTGGGGGGGAAAAAATACTACTGTTTCAAAACAGGACATTAAACTACCAGAAATATGTTTAAATACCACTGAGAATCTGAGTTAAACCCACAAAAGCCAGGAAATTTGGACTTAGGACTTAAACTGCCTTAATCCATTTGCACTGTGATTTGGATTTTCCTGGTCAATTAAGTCCATTGCCAGCCGTGGCTGCACTAAAACCACCAGTACCAAAAAGTTAACTTAGAACCCTCTTCCTCTTATGTTCCTTTCCCCATTCCTGTGTATTGGCAGTGCCACTGTACTCCCTGTGTTGAAATATTTAGCATCAATGAACTATGTGAACATGGACTTCTAGCACTGAATTTCTCAGCTTTTGTGGTTTTTTTTTTTTTTTTTTAGTGAGTCATCAAGTATAATTTTGGCATTGGATGTTGTCATTGTGCACTCCCAGTAGGATTTCCTTAAAAAAAAAAAAAAAGAAAAAAGAAGGTGGTCAGCAGCTAAGACAACAACTAGTGGGGCTTAGCTGTTACTTAGCTGTTAGGAATACCTTAACTGGAAAAATTCCTGGAGGAAATGCATGTAGTTACAGTTGCACTGCAGGAGTCTCCTAACAGAGTGAAATGCAGCATAGACAAATACCTTAGAAGGTACAGGAACACTGAACTTATGGAGTATGTTAGAAAAATCTACTTCTCCTGGCTTTTTTTGGGTGGTAGTTTAAAGAGAAAATATTTTTGAAGCTCAAGCTGAAAACAGTGTTTGTCCTTGGAACCATTACAGAATGAATGGCGTTTTTTGACCATTAAAATGTGTTTTGTACACCAATAAACGTTTTTCATTTTAATAGCAGAGAAATGAAAGCGTGCTGTTTTTCTTTCCTGTTCTGTGTGTTGAATAAAGTTAAGGAAAAAAAAAGAAATGGCTAATTAGAACCAGGAAACTCAGCGGGCTAGAGTTGATAGTATTAATGTCTCTTTAAAAAAAAAAAAAAAAAATTACGAAATTACGGCCCTGGGACAGGCAGAGCCACACCGCAGCCCCTAAGTGCCCACAGCCGGCCGCGTTTATCAGGGGTTGATGAAGTCAGCAGTGGCGGAGGGCAGGGATCCGCACCCCGGCGCCGGTGGGGCTGCGGCGGGCTCCGCTCCTGCGGTGCAGGCCTGCCCCCTGCCGCCGGCGGGCGGCGCTGCAGCGGGAAGCCAGGGGCGAGTGGCCGGCGCGGCCGTGCTTCCCAGGGCAGTGGCCGTGGCTGGTTTCCACGTCCTGGGTACAGCCTGCACAGGCGCTGCAGCTGCGCACTTTGCGAGGCCGTGCTGAGCGTAGGAATGCTTCAAAACATCGCTTGGCAACAACGGTGCTGACACATGTGGAATGCTACATCGTTCATCTTTTTGTATATTGCTATTTTGTAAAAAGGAAAATTAAACACATACACTAATCTAGTGGCTTGTTGATTGAGGGGCGACTTCATTGTGGTCTACAGCTTCCTTATAAGAGGAGGCAGAAGGGCAGGAGCTAATCTCTTCTTGCTTGTGACCAGTGATAGGATCTGAGGGAATGGCATGAAGCTGCATCAGGGGAGGTAGAAGTTAGATATTGAGAAAAGGTTCTTCACTCAGAGGGTGGGTGGGCTCCCCAGGGAAGTGGTTGCAGCAGCAAGACTGACAGCATTGTAGAAGTGTTTGGACAATACTGTCAGTCACATGGTTTGATTCTTGGTGCTGTCCTGTGCAGGTCCAGGAGTTGGACTTGATGAGCCTTGTGGGTTTCTTCCAGCTCAGGATATTCTATGATTCTACGTTTCTATGCCCTTGCAGACAGTTGTTACTGGCAGCCAAGTAACATTGTTTCTTCTGCATTTTTTCTTTTTGAAGGCAATTTCAGTGATTCAGAAGAAGACAGGAGTACCAGCAGCATAGAAAATCAGGCCATTGCAAATTCTCACAGGGTGCCAGATTCCAAATTGCAACCACCACACATCAAAATAGATATAATCAGGAAAGTGCAAGCCAAAGATACACAACGCTATAAAGTGGAATATGATTCGCAGAGTACAGATACATTGAATTTCTCTTCTGAATCCAAACAAGAGACTGAATATGTAAGTATTTTTGTAAATAGGCAGGCATTTGCCAGCATGTGAATGTGTGTGTGTATATATATATATGCTTGTTGTGCATATGACAAGATAAATAATTATACTAAATAGCTAAAGAGTGGTAATTGTTGCAGCCTTTTAGGATGTTCTGGCAGTTTAACTGGTAGATCTATTGATTCTGCAAATGCATACACAATCAGCAGACCAAGAAGATTGTGTTCAGGAAACACATAGGACTAACATAATGATGTTTACATCAATACAAGCATGACTTTCACTGAAGTTTCTTAGAGGTCAAAAATTCTTGTGTCCCCCTGTAATTGTCACACTCTTGTGTGAGTGGACTTGGGACAGGTTTAATAGTGTCATCATTAAACTTGGTTGCAAACAGTGTAATTGAGTTGCAATAATGAAAAAAAGATGTTTCACATTGTGTGTAGTGGCACTGTGTTCATATACTTCCTGGTGCAAATCCAGCGAGATGAATTTAGGCTGAGCTGAGAATTAGGATCTTGACTAGTCAGTCACTGTATGACATGCTGAGCACTGCCTGCACTTGCAGTTGCTGTTTGGTGCTACTGCCTAAGAGCAAAGTCTCATGGTCACATGAGCTGCCGTTGCTTCCTAGTGACTGCGCCCAGTGAATTTGCAGGGCAGTCAGAGTGTGGTGAATCTGATGGCAAGAATAATCCTCTTCATGGACATCCAGCTGATAACCTGTGCCTGAGGCCAGATTGCCTGAAAAATGCATCTGTATATACTTTGGCGTTTCACCAAAACAGGCATGGTAAAAGCAGATATGGATTCTCATCTTCAAAAGAAGGTTTTGAAACTTGTATGAGGTGAAAACCTCTGCCTGAAGAGAGCATGCCTTCCAAGAGAAACTTCATTTTTAGTTTGTCACTGATGTCCAGCCATCTGGTAATATCACCTCAGTATCTGCCTTCCAGTGTGTCCTCCTCCCAAAAATGTGAAGTTAAAGTGCCAACACTAAAAGAATGAAGGTTGGTCACTCTGAGGAAATAGATTCTTAATTAGGATGAGTAGTGATAGTTGGGTCCATGATCAAATGTATACCAGTTTACCAAGGCTGCTGGTGTCTTTAAAAACCTGAAATAAGTCCATCAGGGACAGGTGCCTTTGTCAGCAAATGCTCTTCTAGCTGTGTCTGCATGTTAGCTTTTGATACTGGCCTGGCTGACTTTGGAAGCTTGCTTCAAAATAAAAATTTTAAAAAAGCTGTTGATCTTTGTGTAGGCCTAATTTGGGACCAAATCTCTCAATGTCTGTCACTTGCATTCAGTGTGTTTGAGCAGTAAGAGGAGCCATTTAAAGCCTGCGTTTAGAGCTTGTGAGGTCAATACAGAAAGAAAACTTGAAGGCAACAAGGAAGGTCTTTACTGACCAAAAAACTCCGTTTTAATCTCCAGTGGTACTATGGAGATTGTATGCTTTCAGACACTCAAATAAAAGGTACCTTACATGAGCAAACTATTAATATTACCACTTGAAAGTATACATGTCATTACTTCACTAATTAGAACCAGCACCAAATGAGTCTTTGTGTCAATTCAGCAACTTAAACATTTTTAAACCATTAAACCATGCAAAGAAATTTTTTTATGGCTTTGCTAAAGAAGTGGGCTGGTGGACCAAGTCAGTGATCTACCCAGACAGGAGTGTAGCTAAGCACAAAGTTTGTAGGCTGTGACTCTTGAATCCTGATCCCCCTGCTGACTGCCTTCTTGGCCTCTGGCAAAATGTGAACTCCTCTGCTGTTGATTTTCTGACTGCAAAGTGGGGCTCATAATGCTTTACTCCCTACCCCGAAGGGCTGCTGTGAGATATAATTAGTTGGTGTTTGAGACATGCTCTTGTAAGTGCTTCTGGAAGCTGTTTTTGGCTCATTGTCCTAGAGCTAATCCTCACTACATTGTTGTCAGCCTTTTGCAGATGAAGAAACTGAGGAAAAAAGTGACATACTTATCTAATGAGACTATTGTGTGATACTGATGCTGTATGACTGCATCTATTTGATTCAATTGAAATTGGGAATTGTTGTTCAAAGTTGAGGAATTTTATACATGCATTATGCCAAACCACTTGTTTTCAATTGAATAAATTTCATTTAATCTTTCAAATCCAGCAGAATCACAAAAATCAAATGTCACTGGGGAAGGCCTATCTAGTAGTGTATTTCCAGTGGCCTACTTTCTTCTTTTCCCACTTGGGGCAAGGCTGGCTTTTCCAAACTTAAGTTATGTTATATGTGACAGATTTACATACTGGTTAAGCCTTCCCAAAGGTATATGTGACTGTGATTTCAACTGGAAATGCCAATATGTGCCTCAGCATAGCATAGGGCCGTCAAGGTTTAGAAATCAGTTTATGTTGAATAGATCAGAAAATCAGATTTTTTTTTGCAAATGGTCTGCCCTTTGACATGTTCAGCCATCTCTTAGTTTTAATGGATTTGTTTGGGTTTGTGCTTTTTTGCCCTTTAAAGATTTACTAACTCTTGAGTGAAAGATGGAATTTGGGAGTGAAGTTTCACCTGTGTTTTCTAAAACATGCTTGTTAACAGGGTCCATGTCGTAGAGAAATGGAAGACACTTTAAACCACCTAAAGATCCTGAATGTCTTGAGTCCCAGAGGCTTTCATATTCCAAATTGTGACAAGAAGGGATTCTACAAGAAAAAGCAAGTAAGTACAGAGTTTTGGTCATTTCAATGAATGCATTTCACCTTTTCTGCATCTTTGTTGAAGGATCTTCCCAGCAAGGTGCATTATATATCATTTTGCAGAGGAACTAGTTTATTTCCAGTTTTAGAACCTGATCCGATAGTGCTGAAGCTCGTCAAATGGGGATAGTATTTTTATTTTCTGTTGATCATGACAACAGATTCATTTGAGAAACTTCATACCTAGTCACACATGGGTTGACTGGTGTCCTAGATACTAATGCCCTTTGGTTTAAAAAAAGCAGTGCCTCTACAATAACCCACAGAGCTAAAGTTGCAGTCACCATATGACTGCAATAGATCAATGCTTTGAATTGTAAATAGCTGCTTGAGAGTTCCTAGAAGAACTATACCGGATCATATTACAAAAAGCAACTTGAGAAAGGTATGTATCTGTCCTTTATGTGCTACACAGATCGCTTCCAAAATCCAAGTCATGTTATCGTGAAAGTGATACTTTCAGTAGTTACTCTGCAGCAAGGATGGCTTCTCAGCCCTTTCTGGTTCTGGGGTTGTGACCTTTCTTGACAAATGCCAACCAAAACTGCAGGTATTTATGCTTTAGTTGTGTTGGATTGAGCTACAGCCGCATTCTCCATTCAATGCTGCCGCTGAAGCTCGTTCACAACTTGGGGAAGTGCAAGTTGTGCCAGGTTCTTTGTTTAGTGCACACATCCCATCTAATTTCAGTGTTTAGTTAGTGGCCTGCCTACAAATATATATTTCTTGGTATAATTAAAAAATTTCCTGAATTCAAAGGTTTCTTTAAGACTTTTCTCAAGGACAGATTTTGTTTGTGGACCATCATGTCTTTCCCTTTGGGTTTACACGAATCAGCCTCTCCATCTCTGGTAACTGAAGGAGTGGTTAACTCTCTCTTGCTAGCTAATGCAGTTCATTGGTTGGAAGTGAGAGGCCAACCTCTGACCAGGCAACCTTATTTTAGGAATGGTGTCTCTATTTTTTGGCTTCCAGCTTTCTTAGAAACAGTCTTTCCCTTTCTAGTATTCCCTTGAGCTCTGCAAAAAGCTGTCAGTGTCAGGTGAGGCATTTGTAACAGGGGTGAGATTTCCAGCCTTCCTTTTTGCCATCAGTCCAACATTGACAGTGCTGTTTGACCTTTGGTATGTGCTGCTGAGCTTATCTATGCTTCCCAGCTTTTCCTGAGCAGGTGGTGGCAACTCCCAAGCAGGGGAAGTTTCTTTTTGTTGCCTGGAGCTTTAAGAAGCCAGTGTCAGCCATGTTGTGCTGTGTAAACTAGCAAAGAGCAATGCTCACATCTCAATCTGCTTGTTTTCAGAAAATGCATTGGACTGCTATGCAGAGTGAGGCTAGGACTGTGTTTTGTGCCTGTGCCATAAAAGTATTTTCTTAGCTGCTCTATAACAGCACATCAAGGCACTCAAGTGTGCCGTAGCCCTTTTCCTTCTCTATGTATTATAGAAGACTGCAGATTGGTATTTACTTTGTTGAGTAGATCTTCCTTTCATCTCTCTTCAGACTCTGAGGTTTTTGCATTGTCTGCAAAAATGTGGTGGTTTGCAAGTAATCTCTGGCATTGTGTGTAGTAAATCAGATATGCAGTAAGCACGTATTAAAGCAGCTTACTTGAAAGGAGGTCTGTACTTTAAAGTGCAGTCATAGTTCTATCACCAAGGCAAAAAAAAAAAAAAATACAAAGGCAAAAAAATAGGAAAGACAGATAATAATCTTACCTAGCCTTTGTTCCTAGAAGCTGATTTACAAGAATAAGGTGTTGGTACAAAACAAATATGCACTTTTGTCCTCTGTGTATTGTCTGTGCTGCCTGGAGACTTTTAAAACTTCTTTAGGAAAGGTTCCTGCCATATGTGCAATAGCCCATCTGGTCAGCATACATAGAGAATGAAGGGACACTTTCATACCTAGCCAGCCTTGTCAAGCACTGTGCCCATTTACACAGGTCCAGTAGCTTCTATGGTAGTTTGAGATGACTAAGGGTCTTGCAGGCAATGCCCACAAATGGAGCCCACATGACTAAACATTCTACATGAAATTCACTTGGGTTGCTGATTCTGTAGATGAACCTTGATCAGCCCTGGGAACAAGACCTCAGAGATGGGATTTACAGAGGCAGCTTGCTTCTCTCACCAACAAAATACAAACCAAAAATGATAGTTGCCCTCATAGAATTAACTCCTAGGAAAAAGACATCAGTTTGAGAAGTGGGTGAGTCCTGTCCAGATCAAATTAACTGTCAGCAAGGAATTGTGACAATTGTGTTTTTTTGGTTTTCTTTTTGAAGAATCAACATATAGGTCTGGTATTTTAGATACTGTGATGATATGGGTGTCTAATCTCATTAACAGAATGCTATGCTGTTTAATTAAGTCCCTTCAGGCCATTATCAGCCATGTTCAATCTGTAATTAAATTATATTCTATTCTCACAAAATTCAGAGTAATAGGCTGTGAATTAGACAGTAAATCCATTAAAAAATGAATGCAAGCTAGACACCTTGAATTCTGGAAACAGTTGCCAAAACCACTGTCTAGGATGAGACTGTATTAGGTTTGGGATGGTAAGAATCTGATAAATTATGATCACCCTGGCACCATTAAAACTCATTCAGGAGGCACTCATATTCTGCGTTCCTGGTCATCTGCTTTTCCAGTCCAGTTGAAAGCACTTATTTTTCATGACATTTGTGGATACCTAGAAACTGACTTCTCAGGAACAACCATGGAGAAAAATTTGCCTATGTGGAACACTTCTAAGAACATAAATTTATCTGTTAGGCTATAACATGAAAAATGTTTCACACCTTGTGTTTATATATAAACTTTAAAATCAGACCTATTAAAATTTATAATTCTTTGTCTTAATAAATCACACACGTAAGGTTGTACTATTCAGCTGTGATATATAAGCATATTTATGCATAATTAGTTGATACAGGCACATTCCTACCTCAAACATGGGAAAAAAGGTTTTGATGAAATTAGAATTATTATATGGGGCAATTACTAGAATTGCCCCTTGTTTGTATACTGGAGCCAGATACTCACCTAAATGTGAGCTGGCATCATTCCACTGAAAACATAGCTGCACTTGCCAGGAGCCAAAATGGCCTGAGGTATATGTTGTCTGCAGTCTGTTCCTGAACACCATGGTTGTAGCTCCATGGAGCCCTCTGGACTGACCAGGAATTCAGTGGGATACCATATGCTTTGCTGTGCCCCACAAATGCCTCTGCGGCATTTCTTTGTGGAAGGGAGAGGGGCAGGTGGCATGGAAGCTGGCAGCTGGTGTTTCTATCAGAAGTTATTACTGTTTCCACTGCTTGAGCAGTTTTCCAACTTTTTTAACTTATGAAGTCATACAGAATAGCTGGGCAGAACCTAGAAATGTACGTGGAATACAAAATTCATAAGAGCAGATATTTAGATATATATGGTTTTCCATGTGACCTGTCTACCACTTCTATAGGGAATGCATGCTGGCTGTTTCAGGATAAAAGCATTGCTTTTCAATCAGAAGTGCTTTGTGATTGACAGTATGGCTGAGTGGGTGAAAAAAATCACAGTTTGGAAAAGATAAGTTTTTTTCTCATAGAGCGTCATTTTTCAGCTGTAGAATGATCTAAGGATGTTGCTTTTAAAATGGATTGTCCAGAAGAATTAAAAAATATATACTACTGGTAGAAAAGGTGTTTCTGCAGATTAACTTCATGTGAAAATTGGTTGTGCAACTGTTAAAAGCAACCAAACCCTCCAACAACATGAGAACTTTAATTGATCATTTGTTTTCAGAGTGATGCAAGCCTATGAATCAGCGAGAGTTGTGTAACATACTTCATATAGTACTTCTAAAAGGGGAGGCTATGTTACTATTAATAGCAGAAATGTAGTTTCATTGCCAGAGCACCAGGCTGGCAGCCAGAAACCCTATGCTCTTTGGGCTCCATCTGTGCCTACTTTGTTGGGAAAAACAACTCTAGAAGTGCTGCCTCAGTTTCCTTTTTTGTAAAATTAAATTGTGCAAAGGCTGTTGTTTATTAATTCCTCTGTTTTGAGCATGAAGAATTTAAGTCATTAAATGTTCATAATACCTAAGCTAGAGTCCAGTCCATTCACCACCAAAATTGATGAAAAATTTCCCTTGATATCAGTGGACATTGAGCTGCCATCCATGGAAATCCTGGAGATTACATGTAAATTCTAGTCAGGCTTTTGAGACAATAAATATAAGTTGTAGGACTTATGTTTAAAGATTTAGTAAAGATAAAAACTGAAGCGTGGGTAATCATTTAGTTTAGTGAATTATTAATGTAGCTGTTCTCTCAGTAGGTTTGAACTTCTTCACCCTCTTCTAAAAGTAAGTGGTTATGTACATTAAGCTGGATCTTGTCATCCTGCTGCTGTCCATTTTCATAAGGCTAATGCAGAAGGACTGCAGATTTGTAGAAGAGAAAACACTGCATTATTTCTGCATTGGGCTGTTTATTCAATAATATATCAGAAGGGTGGATTATTTTGCAGTTATGCTGAATAACATTACTTAATTTTCTGTAAAATAAAATAAACAAGATGAAGACTTGTTTGAAAAATTTGTATCTAATGTGTGACCTGTCCTGGGGTGACGTTATGAAGCCGCTTTATTCCTTAACCGTCCGCTCAATGCCCAAGGCCGCTGTGCCTTTAAGATGGACCTGGGGACGGGCCCAGAGCCACGGACCAAGGGGCCAGTTGAACGGTTCGGCCCAAGGGCTCGGGAGGGAGTGCGCCGGGAGCGCTGTGCTGCTTTTTGGTTTCCTTTGTGTTCGAGCTAGCTGGGGAAACGCTCTGTTGGGGTTTTTTTCTTGTTCTTTTTTCCCTTTCCTTCCCCTTGCCTCACTGCCTCCCTTCCCTCCTCGCCGGTCCGGGGAGCCTGCGGGTGGCCCCAGCGGGCCCGTGGGGTGGCCCCGGCTGGTCCGAGCCCGTGTGTCTGTTCTCTCTCTGAGGGTTTTTTAATCCTGTTCTACCCTGTTTTGTTTGTGTGTTAATAAACAGTTTGGTTTCTTTTTCCCACTTTTACTTCTTGTGACCTGTTTGTCTCATTGATGGAGGAAAAGGGGAGGCCTTTTTCGCTTCGGAGGAGACATTTATTCTGGAGTGTTTCCTCCTGAAGTTTTGTCTCAAAAACAAAATTATGGTGGGATTATTTTGCAGTTTTGCTGAATAACATTATTAATTTACTGTAAAATAAAATAAACAAGATGAAGACTTGTTTGAAAAATTTGTATCTAATGTGTGACCTGCTTCCATCTCTCTTTCACAAGGTCTTAGTGAAGACTGTCTACCCTACTCCATGCTGCCACAAATTAGTTGGCTCCTGGGCCAGTGTGCTGGTGCAGGTTGTCCCAGAGTGGTCTGTATTCCCAGTTCTGTCCAAAATAGCACCTGAGATACTAAACTAGACATGGAAAGGATGAGTCACGTTGAGCAGCATGTGGAGCCCAACACTTGCTTCATGTTTTCTTGTGTACCTGCGCATGGAAAAGATACTTACATGAACCACTGCCGCAGCCTCCTGAGACATCGGGCCATGCCTATGAGACTCTGGAGAACAAGAAGTTGAGGGGTAGTGGAGAAGTTTACCTGAGGGCCATAAGTAGCACCTGTCTAGCAAATCTTCCTTCATATTGGTAATGCAACAGGTGAAACCTCAGGAAACTGGGTATACTTGTGTCACTGCCTCTTTTGTCAATATGTCCCAAGTAAACAGCCACCTTTGTTTGCATTTGAAGCAAATCCTGTGTCAGCAAATCTCAAAATATGAGCTGATTGGAAGGCTGTGTCTTGACAGTAAGGCTGACCATTGCAAACCTAGTGAGATTCTGGAGATGTCTTTTGAGTGGGTAAAAACCTTGAGAGGTCACAGAAGTTCATGGTATGCAACTGTGTGCTGTTGCATACTGAATGCAGCCTGCAGCATGTTACCTCCTTTAGTCTACTTTTTGCTATTCTTGGTTCCTTGGGAGGAGCCTTACTTACTAACATATTTACTGCGTTACTGCTTCTAAAGAGGTTCAGTGTTCTTGTCTGCGATAGTTTCAGGTTGGTCAGCATTGTTGACAAATTCCAGCAGTTAACTTAAAGATAACATGTTATAGACCAGTAGATACACAAACTTTTTAATAGGAAAAAACATGTAAAGTTCTAGTCCACCTAGCAGTTTTTTCAATGATAACTACACTGCAGAAGGATTATGTATCTGTTAATAAATGTCAGCTACATTGTTGAATTTCCTTCAGTAAACAGATGCAAACCAAGTGTGTTTATTGCTGCAATGGTTGTCTTTGCCAGACCTGTGCTTTAGTGTAGAACATATCTGCTAAATTTTTTTTCTAAAGATGGGTCCCAGTCACTAGCCCATACTGTTGTGTTGTATTCAAAGGGGGCAGGTGTGCTGCCAAATATAATAGGGAGCACTTCATAAGCCTATTTTCTGGTAGTTCTCAGTGCAGTTTTATTATAGAGTAGTTAGACCCAGAGGGATTGATGGGGAGAGGAGGTAAGTTTTTATTGAAATACTTTGTAGTGGTAACAAATACTCTGTTAGATTCTGTCAGATATGGTCAGGATATTGAAGTGCAGCTATCAAATGAGCAGGAATCCCTGCTAACACTACAGGTGCAGAAAACGAAAATCATGCTAACTGGGTCTTTTATTCTGTTTCAGTGTCGCCCATCCAAAGGCCGAAAAAGAGGTTATTGCTGGTGCGTGGATAAATATGGACAGCCACTTCCTGGGTATGATGGGAAGGGAAAAGGAGATGTCCACTGCTATAACTTGGAAAGCAAATGAGGGCTGGGTGCCAGCTCTTCTGGCATCTGTGCATGGCCACTGGACCTCACAGAGACCTTGGAGGGGCTGGGCAAACGCTGTGGACTGCACCGTGCATGGAATAACAAGCTCTGCCTCCTGCAGCAGATGGGGAGTCGCAGCCTCTGTGGATGCTGCTGCAGCTGCACCCTGCCGCTGACACACATTGAGCTTCCTATGGGATGTGTAAGGAGCTCTGAATTCCCATGTAAACCTGCACTATTGATATCCAGAGAGACAAAAACAAAAGGCACTTCGGAATGGATTCAGGGAGTCTCCACTGACTTTTTATGGTCAGAATGGCCTGTGACCAATTTGATCCCAAAAGATACTGGGTTTTTTATTTTAAAGAATTTATAGATGTTAAGCTTGTAAAAATATTAAAAAGAAAAACAAATCCAAACAAATCCACAATGATTTAAAGGTAAAGCTTTTTTTACAGGTCTGATGGGAAACCTGTCTTCACGGGTAAAAAGTTTTATAAAAATCTCAAAGAACTTTTTAAAGAAATGTATTTCTAAAATAAAGACATAGCTATTTTTTCTGTAAAATATATTATGAATATTCTGCTAGTTTGTATTTAATATAATTGTTTTTTAATAAACCTTATTTAAATGTAACATGTGAATACCAAATATTACACAGTAATTCTAGTGTATACATCTGTGTGCAAAGAGAATGATTTACAAATATATATAAGTCTGTATGCATACACACTGACCTGTTCTAGGTAAGAGAAATGAATTTGGGATGCAAAGGAAGTGTTTCCAGAAGGGATTGAGTTTTGTTATTTGATATAACTACAAATACCAAGATAATATTTTTTTAAATTGTTTTATTGATAATTGTAATGTACCCATCACTGAATTATGCCACTGGAAAGGGTAACAGTCGCACTGAAGCTCTTGGTAAAGCTTTCTTCTGTCTGTCCTTTGCTTCAGTTCATGCAGCAGGGCTTACATTTCCTCCATTTACTGCTCACACTAATACAGAATATTCATGGACAAAAAATTGCCATTACATTACTACCCTTTGTATTTGCTTATTTATTTTGAAAAGGTGTATCTATTCTGTGTTGTCTTGATGCATTCTACTAAAGCACATACTCTGTGTGAGGAACTCCTTTTGAAAACAGTGTTGACAAGATGGGGGGATTGTGGACCCTGGGTGTTGAGACCCACATGTTTCATTTATGCTATACAGAATCGTTGCTTGTTTTGACTATGGTAAAAGTCATTTGCCTGCATCTAAGCATATAATAAGAACCATTGGGTTAAAATAGTTAAACTCACTGTCTGCCATGGTGTTATATGTCTTTTTAATTGGAAGAGAAGTGATTTGGTTTTGTTGTGGTATGTGATACTTTCACATAAGGAGGGCTTTGGCAACTTTTTTTTTTGAGGCTGATTGTTTAATGTACTTTGTGAAAAGTTCTGTATGACAATGAAGTCTGGATAAGGAAAGGTGGCCTGTGAAATGTATAATCTCTCTGGAAAATAATGCCGTATTTTGTATATGTATTTATTTATATATTTTATATAAATATTTTATATATTTATATAAATATATATATTCTTATATGTGTCACTATAAATATTTGATGTCACTGTAGAAAAAAGAAACCATCAACACTGTAATTTCTTGTTGGGTTGGGAACTCCATGAAGACTAAGGACAGTAGGCTTTCAGCCAGGGGTTGATGGAGGAGAGACTGTGGTGCTGAGGAGCCTGTTCCTCTCCTACTGCGTGAATTACAACCATCCTTGTTCTTGCCAGCAATGGCAAATATCGAGAAACTCTGGCATGGAAAGATTTGGATATGCAGCTTGCCAGGATTGAGGCAGCCCATCACCATAAATCAGATGTTTAAAGCCTTACCCTGAAATGTATTAGCTGAACAGCACTATGTGTGTTCTGCACATCTTTCCAATTTCTGTCTAATGAAATGAGTTCATATCATCATTAAAACTGAAATTTTATAATCTCACAGTAAGAAATAATTGTACTTGAATTGATGCTTATTCCAGGCTAATACAGATTTCCTGACACATGGTTACAGAAAGCTTTGTGAGGTGAAGGTTTATTGCAATATTTTTATTGCTAAAGCAAATCTAACGCCTGCAAAGATTTGTTGGCAAAATATTAAATGCTGGGCTGTTTTTTTGGGGTTTTTAAAGAGTTGTAAACTAGTTATTTTCAAATAATTTCACAGAGAGAACGTTATATATACACCAATATTTGGGCACATATTCATAGTTAAGAAAATAAGGTTTGGATTCATTAAAGTGAGTTATTATTTTGCCTCCTTTTTTTTTTATTAACAATCTGGGGAGTGTTCTGAAAACAAAAATCAGTTTCTTGCCAAAACTGATAGCTGCTTTGCAAGACACATTTTGCAAGAATGTAAGATGTTTTAACAGCCTGTGACAGGCTTTATGATTTGGGTATTTTGTCAAGTATTTAAACTTTTAAATGTTTTTTTCTACCATTAAAAACAAATACATCTAGAAGAAGCTGGCTAGTAGAAGTCCTTAAGTCATATATTTTATAAAAAAAACCCAAAAACCCTACATCTCAAGGAGCTAAACCTGACTCAAGCATGCACTCTGTCACATGAATATTTAAGAAATGGCATTCAGCTCCCTTATTAGTACTAATGGTATTTAGTAATGTAACAGAGAAAACATACAGTCATAAGGGGAAAAAAAAAGATCTGTGTGTAAGTCCGTTTTGTTATTTTGCTTCCAACAGACGTCATTATAACAGAAATCATGTTTAAAAATAGCCCCCATAAATAAAGTCTCACCTGTAATTTAAAGCTTCATCCTTTTCAGAAGTTGCCTTTTAAATATTTTTTACAAGCACAGTTGCTTGCACTAGTATTGGATACTTGCCATTAATCTGATGTCCCTGTCAGTTGACATTGGTATGAAATGCAAAATAATATTATTATCCCTCTTCAAAAATATAACTTTAAAATGAAAGAATCAGTGGTGGCTTTTTCTTTTTTTTTTTTTTTTAGCATTCCTATTTCTGTGAAGACAGAAGTCCAATTCAATAGACAAAAGTACTTGTCATTCAAACATTTTTCTCCTGCCTAAGGGAGCCAGACTTCAATTCAAACAAATATATGTGTTTGTGGTCTGCACCCAAGCAGCAGAATGTGGGCAGCATGAAGCAAATGTATGGGTCAGTATCAGTTAAGAGGAAGGTGAGTTCTCTCCAGGTACAGGTTAGAAATAATTCCTGCTAAGAGCTGCAGTGAGTGGAGAACTTTGGGTTTGGTGACAGAAATGAAACCAATGCATTAGAAAATCCCTTATGTCTTGGTGCTTTCACTGTCTTCAGCTCAAGTGGTGTATTTTATTAAGTTAACATCTGCAGCTGTTTTCTAGTTTTTAATAAGCTCTTTCAAGAAACTAAGGTAGTCTGAGTTAATATTAAGAAGCCTCAGAAAAAAATTTGTAACTGATGATATTATTTACACCTCAAATATTAGCATGGCAAGGCACTACAAAAGATCAAGGTTTGTATTGCAAAACTTGCTGATTTCTTCTTGAGCATATTTTGTCTCTAGATGGTACATGAGTATGTATATATGTAACCCAGATGAATGTTGTAAGTATTTATTTTAACAAGGGTGGTAAATAGCTGCATAAATCCCTATAGCTGACCAGAATACAAGTTAAAGCTGCCTGCAGGCAGCTCTATTATCATACAAACTGAGAAAGTTCCCTTTTTTAATAGATATACTGTGCTATAGTTTTTGGAGCCCAGAATGTCCTTTTGCACCTTTTTGGCACGCCCGCCTTTCACGGCATAGTAGTAGCTATTTGTGCACAAGGGAAGGATACTTCACTGAATACCAAAACCATGGAATTAATTTTTAGTACAGTCTGAACTTTTTATGACTAAATTCCATAGAAACCCTACACAGCATAATTCCTTATTGAACTGAGCCCTGAAGTTAAGTATTGGTTTTTCAAACTTCTTAGGAATTGTGCATCTCTAGTCACTCTAAAACTGTGTAAGCAAGGATGGCTTCACAGAGATTTCACGTATCAGCAACAGGAATTTTATTTAAAAGATGAAAAGTACTGAGCAATTTTCCTGGATGCCGAAGCATATTAGTATACAAAATGAAATGTTTACATAGGTAGCTCTTTTCTATGTGGTCCTACTGTGCCTTTAGAAATCCTTCACTTCTATTAATTTCTACCAAAAAAATACGCTTGCTTCCACATTAGAAAGGACTCCTTTTTCTTTCCCAACTCCCACTTTTTTTTTCTTTTTTTCTGAGAGATCCAAAAATAAGATCCAAAAAGGATATCAGAGTATTCCAAGGACAAGATTTCTGTGATCGGTATCAGTAATGGCTTCATCAGCAAGCATGCTAAATAGGTTCAAGGCTTTTAGAAGAGAAGTCTTCGGGTATGTCCAGTGGACCTGAGTATCTTCTAACTAGAACATATTTAGGCATTTGGTTTTGGAGTCTCCATCCTTGGAGATACTCAAAAGCCATCTGGACACAATCCCAGGCAACCATTCCCTGGTGGCCCTGCTTGAGCAGAGCAGGGTGGACCAGGTCATCCCCAGAGATCCCTTCCAATCCCAAGCGTCCTTTGAGCCTATGAGCCTATCAAGATGTAGCAGTTTGGTGTCCGAAGATCCAGCACGTGAGATTGTCTACATTATGCAATGAATTGATTGAGAAGATGTTACAACTTTTTTTTCCCAAAAGAAAATTTTCTGGTAAAATGCCAAGTAGTACAAATTTGTTGTTCCCCAGAAGAAGCTTTAGTTTTAAAACTCTGCATTTTATTTACTTCTTCCAGTTCAAATTTTGGAGAGGTAGAAGTATATATACCAGCCTTAGAGAAAATCCCATTGAAAGAAACTTTCCTTTTGCTTTTACCTTGTACGTATGTTAAAAAATGTAAATGACTTCAAGGCAGAATGTTGCTGCACAAAAAAAAATGGAGACGAGGTATTAGCAAAAGCAGAGGGTAATGCTGCAAATCTCAGTTTAACCTTGCAGAATGTGTGTCCTGCTGCTGTATGCATCCTGGCTTTCCACTTCTGCTGACCTATCCAAATTCCTTAAGAGCATTTCTCCGTCAAGGCTAATTTCACCCCACTGCTCCCTCCATGAGCTGGGATGGAAAGAATGGCAGCAAGATTATCCTTGCAGAGGGAAGCTGAGGTTTCATCCAGAAAAATCACCTAACCTGAAAAACTCAAAAGAAAATGTCACTGAGAAGGACTGCTTCCCACAGCCATTTGTGGTAATTCCTTCCAAAAGTGGAGTAGTGAAGGGACTTGCTTACAAGAGCCAGGTTGAGAGTGCATTTCCGTCACTCCTTGCAACTGGAGAGCAGAGGCTGTTTTTTCCTGCTTATGCCATATAGAGAATATTCAAGGTGAAACATGTTTCCTATGTCTGCTGTGTCATGTAACTTGCACTCAGTAAAAAAGACCTAACAGACTGAGCTTGGAAAGTTGATTATTGTTTTATCACAGGGGTAATGCATGCAACCTTCAGCCCCCAGATCCTGCCATACATTTCTACACTGCTATTATCAAGCAACCAGTAACACATTGCTGATCTTTGTTCCCTTGCTGGGGCTAAATGGTAAGGGCTCAGCTGCCAAAGCAGCAATAAGCAGAAACCATAGGCAAAGAAAAAATATGAAAGAAGATGATGATGTAGCCATTATTTGCTCTATGCCTCCACAGATGTCCCACACTAAGATGCTTTTCCAAAGAACTTCAGCATCTCCACATCAGTCTGGTGAACTACAAAGCACTGTCAGTGAGAAAGAGGAAAAATCACCTGTCACCATTCACATAATTACACAACTAAAAGCCTCAGTATAGGCACAAATAGGCTTTTTGTTAGCTTAACAGCCATTGGAGAAGACTGAGAACAAGAGGAAGACTGCCTATGCTGTGTTCAGCATAACATAACTGCAGCACAAAGACTCCACTAGAAGAGCTGTGTCTGTTCGTCAGGCACTGTCCCTGATGGGAAATGTGGCTGGTAAGAAAGCACCAAGGAGGTAAGCATGTGCCCAACACTGCATTCCTTTGTGTGCCCTTGTCTCTGCTGGGCTGCCCATGCTGCCACTCAGACTTGATAATCCAAGAGGGAGTCTGAAAAGATGAGCAGAAACTTTTTCAAAATAAAACAGCCATGATCTGGAATAGAATAAGTTTAAATTTATTCATTTGACCTTACTGCAACATCCACGAGCACCCTTACTCCCACATCTCTCTCATGGGATGCTTCCCCTCTTCCTGAACCCTCACAGTAGTTTCCTTGCAGATGTACTTTACACTCTGGGGGAGGATGTAAGTCAAGGGAGGAGAAAAAGTGGGAAGATAAAGCCTTCACTGGCAGAGCTATTTTCATTATTCAGAGCGCAAGTGCTGGTATGTCTGGGTTCCTGCTCCACTGCTGTTTTTGGTACTTACTGGTAATACAGAATGAAGGGGCTGTATTCCTAACAGATCATCTTCTTCTTTGTCCCCTCCCACCTTAGACCTAAGAATTACTAGGTAATATAGGGTTGTATGTCAGTAAGAGAAGCCTTCCACTTGCACCAACTCTGCTACTGTTACTCAATAATACCACCTACCCAAATCTCAAAGAGTCAAATAAACACAATTAGATGTTTATTAAGATGCTCATACCCCACTTTGTAGTCTGGATACCTGCCCAATTCTCGATGCAATGTACAGCAACAATTGGTCCAAAAATGTGAAATGTGTTTGCAAACAGAAAACATGAGACCTGTTTTCAGTGCAGCCTGGGGAGACTGTTTAGGATAGTGGTTTATCAGTGGAGTGACAGCCGAGGAAAAGTAGACCAACTTCAAAAGTGTTGTCTAAAGATACACATAGGACTTGACCACTCAATTTGCAGCATGATCGGAGAGTCTAGCTTGGAGTGAGTCACTTGGATCTTTTTTTTTTTTAAAGGCATTTTTTCTTTATTATTTTAGTGTATTATTTTTAAAAAAAAATTATTATTATTATGGGTTGAGCAGGGGTTAGATATTGGTGTTGTTCTGCAATAGCAAAGCAATGATGTGTGTAGAAAAATAACATAGTTCTGAAAAGTCAGTGCTGCTTGACTACTGGCAAAGCACAAACATCTTTACTTCTGACTTTGCAGCAAAAAACCTGCTCTGTATTAGCATTTTGTTAGGGTTTCCTTGTAATATCTAAAGCTGTGGGAACTGAGTGCTTTCCAGAAATGCAGTAAATCCTGTGATGAGTCTTTGCCATGTCCCATTCTTTTTCATCCCACTTTTCTTCTCCCTGAGGAAAGAAAGCTATATATGATGCATTTTCTGATTACCTTTTAATTTTTTTCTGTGTTTAAGACTCACATTAACAAGTGCAAGATCAAAGGAATATGTTTGTAAAGTAAAAGGCTAAATTTTTTTGTGCTTAATATCTAATTGCATTTTGGACTGGGTCTGCAGGAAGTTGTTCCCTGGCTAAGTTTTGCTTTTCCAAACCATATGTTCTTATGGTAGAGAAGTGACAGAAATGCTGACGAGCTTTCAGTGTTGGGGTTGGCTGCCCTTCACCACCATTTTCTTTACTCCTTTCTCTCCCCTCACTTTCTGCCTGCTCTAGTTGACACAAATGTGTCTCTGCTGTACACCAAAACAATGAGCAGAACTGACTCAGTATGAGCAGAGCCCAATACCAGGTGATTTTTGGTTATCTTGGACAGCTTTAGGGGAAATGTTAGGTAGAAAATTAAGTGCAGAGGGCAGTGACCTCATTTCTGTGCTATGAGCATTTTGCAGCTGGCTGTAGGCCATGGGCAGGAGGAGGCATGGCTGGAAGAAACCCTGCTGCAGCAAACCTCACAAGGTTTTGGCAGGAAGAAGCACAAACTGGGTAGGTAGGGGTCTCAGATGACATGAACCAAACATTAGAGATGCTCATCTAAGACCTTCCCACCAACTAACTTCTTTTTAGGTAGAGTAGGAGGAATGCAAGTGAGTATGAAGGGAGGGAAATAACAAGGATCAGTACATTCCCTTTAAACATCCAGCTACATGCTAGGTGACCTGAGCTACTAAGAGTATCCTGTGGCACCTTCCTTGTTTGCCTACTCATTCCTGCCAGGCTTGGCTTGCCAGCACAGGAGGAGCCATTGCAGCAGGCACACAGTGAAGCCAGGACTGCCAGCTGAGACATGCCAAAAAAAAAAAAAAAAAGCAAAACCAAAATCCTCCACAAACAGAAAAAATAAAACAAAGGAAAACTGCAGACCTTTGATTTTTCACCCTGATGTTTGAGGCTGATATAAGAATTAGGACAAAGGATGATATATGTCACCTATGGTGTAAATGTAGTCCAAGATTCTGGCAGCATTTTCATAGGCGAGATAACATTTGCCTGCTTTGCCTCCTTGCATTAGTCCTAATCCCAGTATATGGAAGAGTCTGGTCCAATTCAGACAGCTCATCCCAGAGCAGCTCAGCAAATGTCTGTCCTGGTGAGTCCTGGCAAGATGTCACAGGAGGCCAGATTGCAGATAAAGAGGCACCCCTCCCCTGCAACTTTCAGTGGGATGTAAGGGGCTAAACCCTTCTAAGAAATTGGCCTGTCATGCCTGAATGTTGTGCTAAGTAACTTCTGCTTCTGGTACTTAACAGTTAGAGGAAAGAGTGTCTCCTAAATCCCTGTCCCTACTGAAAATTCCAATTTCTTACAGCTAGGATGGGTACCTTCCACCCTGCAAAACGTCGGAAGTAGCTGTCCACTGGATTGCTATTCTGCAAATAGACTATTATTAACGCTATGAATGTTTCCCCTATATATAATTATCCCAACAAAAAGAATCAATTTCTGCTCTTTAGAGATAAAACTTTACATAAGGTCTATGGAGTGAGAGAAGTCAGAGTGCTCTTAAGAGTGTGCTGTAGCTGAGAGACTGATTTCCTCTCTTCACCATTTTCCCATGGCAATGCCATGACAATTGTTCAGTGCTGAGTAGACTCCCTGAAAAGGGCTCCAAAATTATGCCCAAATTTGCTGCTTCTTCATTATTTTGATACAGTGATTGCCAAGCATTTGGAGATAGTGAATGTGGTGCTGTGACACAGTTTTAGCCAGGTCTCACAGTAACTCATTACAGGGATGTTTGTAATTAGTTACTTACAATACCAATACCATCAACAGATTTTTTGCAGTGCTTTCCTTGGAAAGATCTCAAAAGACTTCACAAAGGAGGTCAGTAGTATATCCATACTTTTAAATCTAGAGTAGTTTAATAGACCCCCATCAGATAGGCAGACATTGGCATGCAGATACAGCCAACACAGTCAGCAAGTGCAACATATGATGCCACAGAAATGTGACAGGGAGAGCAGAGATCTACAGGCTTTGGTTTTGCAGTTTCTACAAGCTGCTTCCCTCTCCCATTTAAAATGCAAATCTTGTACCAACAAAAGTCAGGAGGATTTTAGGCTTTCACTTCTGCCAGACTCTTAGAAAATGTTATCACTCTCAGGCTGTTTTCATAGGAAGGATTGGTGCAGACTGTTTTCAGCTGTGGGACTTACTCCCACATCAGTTTCTCCATGGACAAAATCAGCTTGAAGCTGCAATGGCAGTCACTTGCATTCTCTTTTTCTCTACAATCACTAAGTCAAAGGAACTTGTAGGGGAGGGAAATGGACCATATCCCAAGCCAAGAGTACCGTCTTCTCTGCTTTCAGAAAAAAGTGTAAGGCTGGGTTTTTCCCAGCCTCCTTTTTATAACCTCTGACGTTCTGTGCAGGAAATGGCTGTTTCTAGTCTTGATGTTATCTTTTAAGTGTACTAATACTTCTGCCTTGGGCTTTTAAGTGGAGAAAAGCATCCAGCTTTCCTATCCAGAAAATCTTTTAATAACTTCCCTTGGAAGCTGCATGGCACAGCTGGGACTAGAGAGGACAGGACTATGGGAACAGGGCAGGGAGACCAAAAGAAGGAAACTCACTGAAGGAAAAAGGTGCAGAATTCAGGAGGCAGATTTGTAAGACTTTTGCCTGTTTTCCTGTTGAAGGGAAGCAAGCAGAAAACAAAAGACAAGGGCAGAGTAGAAGACTTTAATAGCTCATTTTAAATAATATGCCATTGTCAACATGTGAATGACTTACACCTGTCCAATGTGGTGCAGAATATCATATTATGTTTTGCCGTTTATCCAGTGCAAATATTTAAATAATAGATACAAATACTGTCCCATCAGGAGCTTCAGTATATAATCTTTGCTTTTTAAGAAACAGCTTGGCACTGAAACAGAAGTGCAAAAGTAACATAATATGTACACAAAACAGGTTTTAAATAAGTTTCTAAGCATGCTTTCTACTAAAATCTATTTTTTAAAATTCAGTTTTACATCTAGAAATATGTAGTACAAAAATGCAAGTTTACAAGCCATTTTTCCCAATATCTATGCCATTTGAAGTCTTAAGTAGCAACATTCCTCCAACATGATGCATACATTTAAGCGCAATAATATTAAGTATTTAAATATAAAGTTATGAAGTGTTTGAGAATATAAATTAGTAACAACACATAGAGACAAAAATACATGCACTGTAAAATAAATAATTCATCAGCTTTACATTTGAGGATATATATAATATTATACAAACAAAATATACAAAATTACAGGATTTGATCTTGCAGTTGCTCATATTTGTCACTTAAACATCTAGGCAATCTCAGTGCAGTAAAAATGTTACTTTATGGGGTTACTCATACACTAAAAATCAGGTGCACAAGACTACTTTAGTGAAATGGCTCCTGACTGGAATGGCTCCTGACAAGAACAGGCCCCACAGAAAACCGGGTGTGAAAAACCTTGGTGTTTAGTTTTATTCTTGTGAGCTGAGATACTGTTGGCACTCTGGGTCTCCTTTAATTTCTGGAGATCCAGGAATTCTTCTACCATTTTTTGGATAGACACACCAACATGCAGCAGATTCTCCATCCAGTAAAGTTTCACACTGGAATATTATTAGCAAAAAAAAAAAAAAAAAACCACAATAAGTAACTGTAAGATTACCTGTGTGGTACTGCAAGTAGAGGTGTTGGACAGAATGAGGATCAGAAGGTGGGGACCCACCATGCACAGGCTTGTTTTGAATGCAGTGGTCTACAGAGCCTCTAAACAACACACTTAGTTAGGGACCCAAGACCTAAGCTCAGCTATCACAAGAGCAACTTCAGATTTAGAACTGTCCAGTCCTTGGTAAACTGCAGTAGAAAGCAGCAATATCTTCCAGTGCCAATGTGAGAAATGGAAGGATGGGAGAATATACAATCTGGTAGGGTGAGAGCAGTGACTGAATTGTCTGCCTCTTCACACAAGGAGACAAATAAGTTGGTATGTTTTGGGTTTTTTTCTTGGAGAGGGGCTTAAACAGATTTAGGTCCCAGGTCACAGTGTTTGTGAGTCACACCGTGATGCTATGCCCAAAACCAAGGAGTCTTGGTGACACAGATTTACGTAGACCTACTAAATTTTTGTGCATAACCTGTGGTTGCAGGGTGTGGCTTAAGGTTCAGAGCTTTAGTTAGTTCTGCAGATTACTCTCACTGTAACTTGCAACAGATTTTTTTGACAGTATAATGGAAATGAACAAATAACCTAATCCACAGGTGGCACAAATCAGTTTTTTTGTTTGACTTTCAGAAGGTTAATTTTGCTCCAAAAAGTTTTCTTTCACTGCCTATGTAGGTTTTCCACTGCCTGTGAGCTGAGAGCCCACTTTTTAATATGTGATTATTATATATTCAGTGGGCTTTGTCAGGTAGTATGGCAAATATTATGAATTAATGTCAACTGAAAGTATGCTAACAAATCAAGTGCATGGGAGCAGACAGGGTTAAAATATTTTGGAAGAGGCTTTGAGTGCACCTGTTCTGCAAAGGGAAAAGACTCCTGCCTCTATTGCTGACAGCTCCCAGCATGTGGATCACCTTGAGGAGAAGGACAAACCATCTGCTCTCACTACTAAGTATCCCTGTTTTTCACAAACTTGTGAGTTTGGGAGCAGAGGGCTGTGAAAGGGCTGGCTGTATCAGGCTAGTTGCAGCACTGCTGGGAGCAGAGAAGGGGAAAAAGGCACACACACCTGTTTACTGTGGTAAAATCCATTCTTGTTGCAGTTGGGCAAGTAAAATTTGTAAATCTCCCCTCTGCTTCTCTGCTGAGCCTTCACCAATTTATACAGGGCTCTGTAGAGCTCCTTCTGACAAGGACCCTGCAAGAATACCATGCACAGGTAGTGGATACCAAAATCACAAGGAAATCAGCTACACACAAGGTGACCAGAATATAGACAGTAAAAAGCTGAAAATACTTATTAGACATAAAATCTACACCAGTATGTGTTTTTCTGGTTTCAGTAGGAGCAAAGCCAGAATACTCTGGTGTTGCATTCAGACCTTTGTTTTTAATTCTTTGAGGTATTTTCTGTCCTCATAAACATGGGGATTTTAGTCCTTAAATTGCCACACACGGAAATTTAACCTGTACTAAGTAAACACATTACTGCTCAGAGGGTACAATCTAGCCTATTATGGGGAGATGGACATTAGAAGACTGGTATGTGAGATTGGCCACGTTTTTCTGGGTTGCCATGGCCTTCTGCTGTGTTGATATATGGAGGATAGGTGCAAGACATATATAGATGGTGCAAGAACAAACATCTGAATGTTTGTTATCTTTTGCACAGGACAGAACCGTTGCCAAAGTAACATGGAGCTATTCTGTAGCTCTGGGACCAAACCCCAAAGTTCTTGGAACTGGGAATGAAGAACTGTTTGCAATATTCACTGTTTTCACAATTTGCTGTCTCTCTTTTTCAAAGTCACAATTTCTGTACATCAACAGTACCTTGAATCAGTGCAAGAAAGGAAAAGTCACAGAACAAATATTTCTACTTTAGAGTGAAAATAAACATAGCCTCTGCTTTTGAAAGATCTCCCCTCATGTAAGTTGTCACATTCCAGTCTGTGGGTTTATCTGTGGCTCTGAGTGAGAAAAGCAGAAGCCCTAAAATCAGAACTGAAGTTAACAGCGCATGTGCATAACAGTTCAAACTAAATCAGTGATTAAGTCCTGTTCTGGATATGGAATGAGGCTTCCTAAGGTAGGGTGGTGCTTATTGTATTTTCGCTTTTTCTTTTCCATTTTTTTGTCTGTGACCATTACGAACCCAGACTTCTGTGCTGCCCGACTAACCCAGCTCCGTAATGCACAGGTGCTGCTGCCTGGGGGGGGTCTAAGCGTGGTTCTCTGGTGCCCTCCAGTGGAACAGAAACCTGCTTGCAAAGGCGCTACACCCCAACTACCCGCTGGGATTTTGCAATGTCGAACACCACTTTAATTGTTGAGCATTTTGTCTTTCTACATGAATGTACTTAAAAGTGTTTCCTTGTGATCAGAGAGAATCAAGTTTTGGTTTGCATTGGTGTTTCATCAATAACTACATGGAAGGATTCCCTTTTATTTCGCTGTGTGCCAGACCAGTGACAAATGCCTTTTCTTAACTAAAACAAAAAAGGAGTCCAAGAATTCCTGTAAATTAAGGGGCCAGGTTATAATATGATTGTAAATGTGGTGAAACATTCAGCCTCTGGATGAAGTCTGTGTAGGACATACCTGATGCACGCCTGTTATTATTGCTCCAGACATTTTGCCTGTTCCTCAAGCATCTGATGAGGACATTCCAAAAGTTGGTTTGCCAGCTACCCAAAATACTGACATCTCAATGTTGCTGCTAGAATTTTTTGCAAGGATCTACTGAAATCATCTCTGAAAAAAAAAAAAAAACAACCCACCTGCTCTTTCCATTTCTTGAGTTCAGATATTCTCTTTGTTTTCATGTTTTCATATGCAGTGATGGAATTCCAGGGGATGGATTTATCCTGGTCTATGGGAAACATCAACTGATAGTTCAGCAGCTGATCCTGTGTTATTTCAGTGCTTTCCAAAGGCATACCATCACGTTCAATAGAATCTGGAAACGAATCGTGAAATTTTGTGAAATTTCAGTGAAATTTTGCATTTATTTGTCGAAGTTAAAAAGATGAAGAAAAAGATCAACCAAAAGAAAAAAAATAAAGTAGTATCTAAGACAGATCCATTAGAGTAGATCTTGTAGGAATAAATTACATGTGCAGCACAGCAAATTATACTTTGGTCATAAATTCATAGAAGGGCTCAGCAGATGTTCTCTAACATGTTAGGTATTTTATGATCCATCAAAATTACTTGAATACCAAAGATGAAGCTGCAGCCAGTCTTTTAGAAATTAAAAAACCTTCTTGATCACGGTGGTTTGTAGAAACTTGGCTAAATGAAAAAAGACTGAAGCTAAACTTGTAATGAATTTAGATTTTTGTCAGTGTGATGTATTTCTGGTTTTATTCATAAGACAAACTGCTCCAGACCTCATCCCGTGGTATCCTGTACTTTGTTCTTGCCTCACAAATAAGATGGGGTAGCAATTCACAGGAGACAGCAGTAGCTCATGCTGGCCTGCAGTAGACCAAATAGCAAAGGACTGGCAGAAAATACTTGGATCTGCCAGATCATGGTCTGCTTGCCAGTGCCTAAATCAGCATGTGTGAACTGTTCCACTGAAAGCAACAGAAGCTCTTTGCAATTGCAGGTGATAGGATATAGGATAAAATTTTTATGTGTCTAAATTACTTGCTGGATCAAGGCTGTAAACGGGCAATGGACTAAAAAGCACCCTTTGAAAATTTTAAACAAAAAATGGAGATGAGAAATTGAGGAGGGAAAGAAAAGAAGAAAGAAAGGAACGAAGCAAGCAAGCAAGCAAACTCTGGAAAGAATCAAATCGAATACAGGTAGTTTACATACTCAGTTTAGTCACTGTTCTCTCCCTTCCTCACCCCCTCAAGCACAAGAGAAACTCCACTTACGTCTACTGATGGCTATTGTTATTTTGAGTCAACGATGATTATTTTTGTAATGCTACCAAGTTACCTTCATCATCACTTCATGGACATAGCAGTAACGATGATGAAAATAATAATAATAATCATAATAAATTGAAAAATAAAGAAATAACACTGAAGAAATTCCTGCCCATCATATAGTCTAAGACGCTTGAGATGCCATTTTGCCTCAAGATAGTTTGACTAGCACTCCACTACTCCAGATACATTTTATTCCTGAAATGAAACGAGGCACAAAGCCCGTTTAGTCTTTTCTCTCTCTTTCATGGCTTCTAGAGAAGGACATAAGCAAAGCCTATAAAACGTTTGTCCCACTGTAGCTACTGTTTAGTACTAAAGAAAAACTGTCTGCAGCCTCCCAGATACTTTATTCTGGTTATTCTGCATTGTCCCATCACTGTGCTTTAGGGTTTTCGTGCTCTCAAGACTGTAGCATACCAGCTTGCAGCGAACATCCTATGCCCGGCTCCAGGATGCACCTCACCTCGAACAGCACGTTTCCCTGGAAAGTGCATTCCATCTTCCTTATTTTTCAAAGGCCTGCCTAACTTCGCTCATTGTTCCCAGCCTCTGTCTCCCAGAGCCCGCAGCGCCGTTTCCAGCTGCGGTGCATCTCGCCTACCAATCCCCCCGGCTGCCCTCGGCCGGGGCTATGCCGCAGCGTCCGGGCACAGCTCCCGACCCGGCCCGCCCGGCGGCGCGGAGCGGGGGCGCGATGGCGCGGTACCTGCTGGCTCTTCCGCGCGCATCCCTCCGACCTCGCTGGCGGGCAAGCACCTCCCGTTCCCCTGGATGAGGGAGGAGAGGGGCCGGGGCTCCCCGGCGGGGACGTGGCAGCGGAGCCCCAGGCGGCAGCGGGCGGTGTAGACCCCACAGGGCTGCCCCGGCCCGAGGGCGCAGGTCTGGCAGCAGCCGCAGCCGGGCTGCCGGGCAGCCTCCAGGCAGTCGGCCGCGACGGGCGGGCACAGAGCGAGCCTCTCCGGGGTGCATGGGGCGCAGAGCACGGGCTGCGCTCCGCGGACGAGGCGGGCGCCGGGCAGGGCCGGCAGCATCAGCAGCGCCAGCAGCAGCAGCGCGGGGAGCCAGCCGTGGCACAGCGCGCACCGCGGGCCACTCATGCCGCTGAGCAGGGGCCGGGGGAGAGCAGCTCGGCGGCCTGGGGAGCAGGAGGCACTTTACATACATTCCGCTTGCCCGGGCCATTTATACACCGCTTTGCCCGGGTATTAATCTTTAACCCCGAGTTAACTATTATCTGAACAGGAGGGCCGGAGAAGCATCGTTTCACTGGCAGTTCAAGTCCCTGGTCACTCTTCCCCTCCCTTTTCACTTTCCCCCTTTATCTATTTTCTTTCCTCCAGACATGCAGGAATGCTTTTATTCCCTCACTCCCACCTCTTTGCTCTAACACAGTTAACAAGGAAAAATGTGGTGGGGGCTGGAGGTGAAATTGGAGGAGGGGAATGGATGAACAGGGGCTATTCCCTCCCCTTTTCCCTGTCACAAATGTCTCCTGTTCTTGACATTTCCTAAAAATGTAAATGTTCAAAAAACAAGGGCAGGGGGAGAGAGGAGGGAAATCCCATTGAAACTGAAGCAACTGAATTCATATTTCCACAGCAAAAAAATAAAAAAACCCTTGTTTAATTTTCGTCGTGTGGCTGCAGCTTAGAAGTACACTGACATGCCAAAGAGGAGGCCTCAAGGGTAATAAAGCCATCAGGATATTGTAACTACTGCACACATGCACGTACGAGTCCTTACATTAACCTCCGGGAGGGGCTGTGCAGCTGAAGCAGGATCTCCTGTGCCTGGGCTCAGTTTTACTACTGCTCCTGGGATGAGAGGAGGATCAGTCCTCAAAACACACACTTCAGGGAAACCAGTATTTGTCAAACAGTCCAAAAATAAATGAGATACCTGTCTGTCCTTTTAACCCTCTCCATCTCCTCCCGTATCACCTAGGGAGGTGTAGGTGGGAAATCTTTCCTTTCCTCCTTTGCCTGCAACAGTTGCCACTCCAGTAAGAGAAAAAGTACTCAGACTTCACTGTGCTGAACAGATCATTTTATTCTGGTATGCACAGTATGTACCAAGCTTGAAATAGCACATTCCACTGCAAAGTCATCTAATGCAGCATGATTTTTCATTTAGTTGTTTCTTTGGTTCTTTTTACATTTATTTATCTTCTTTTGTAAATACATCATTTATGTGAAAGAAAGTGAAGCAGAACTGCAGAGCATGTTTAATGTCGTTATTCACTCTGTTTTCTGATATTGATGCCAAAGGTTTTATTTATAATATAGTGATCTTTTACCCCTCATATCATAAGTCAGTTCTCAAAAGCATTCTCATTGATTACAGACTTGACACATCTTCACTTTACTTTTTTTTTTAAAAATTCAGATAGTTTTGGAGATCTCTATCTAGATACACCAAAGTTGAAACTCATTAGTATTTTTAAGTACTTTAAAGAAATCTGATTTTACAGATTTTAAAACAATTCTCTGGACTTCACATGTCTGGGAGTAAAATTTAGCTGAAAATTTAGGGCACAATTTCTGCAGAACATTGCAATTAGACTTTTCAAGCTCTTTCCCCCCTTTAATTTCTACTTTTTCTTGTACATCTGTCTTAGAAAACTACGACTCTCTTACCATTCAAAATGAAGTGAAAAATATACAGAAATATGTCTGTTTCCTCTCCCAAAGAGAAAAAGGAAACAATGCAAAACAAAGTCCCATTCATGATGAAACATGAAAAAGAATTACGAATGGAAAGTGGACCAAGTTTTAAAATGACAAAGACTCAAAGAACGCATATGCATTTGTATATGTGTATGCATGCATTCCTTCAGTTATCTATTTATGGATTTTGCTGTTTAGACAGCTTTTTATGAGCAGAATTGAGGATCATTGACCGACTGCTTAACA
Organism: Corvus kubaryi; assembly: GCF_017639235.1. Lineage (NCBI taxonomy): Eukaryota > Metazoa > Chordata > Aves > Passeriformes > Corvidae > Corvus > Corvus kubaryi. The sequence goes on along the minus strand of NW_024581137.1, from coordinate 3,985,427 downwards.
TAAGCTACTTGCCTCTCAAATTACTCTACACTGCCACTGTCCTGCCTGAGTTTTTCTGTCTAAGAAAACTGAGGTGAACTGAGAGTAAATATCTTTTGGTGATATATGTGAAATTATTTTTTAAAAGGTTTTTTTAATGCATCACCATCATTTTTAAGTAACCAGATAAAGACACTTAATGCAAGAACAGCGTACTTGTATAATGTACAGGCCTACATAACAAAACTTCCATTAGTTTAAAAAAAATCTCATTCTTCCCATGCACCATCATGTATTCAGGTCTTTGGCAAGTTTTTCTTTCCTGTCAGGCAGCTGGCAGTATCTGAACTGCTCAGGCAATTCCTAACAACTTGTAGCCTTTTAGAAGTCAGATCTTTTCAGTGTACCCAGTAAGATAAACAAAAGATAAACAACACTCCTCCCCATTGATTATAAAACATTTTGAAAGTGGTTTTGGTTTGTTTCCTTTATAGTTCCAGGTCAACTTGAAATGATGGCCCAGCCCTTTTTTTCCTTGCTATCTTTTGTGAATTCAAATTGAGGAAACCTAGAAGTTTGCTAAAGCAGACTTTGTGAGATGTTCTTCTGTACAAAAGGTAGACCCATAAAAAATCAGTCCCTTCATATTTCATTTATGTAAATGTAATGAACATGTGTTAGAACAGGTTATAGTAACTTAGGGCAGTATCAATCAACCAGGCAATTCTTTTATATAGGCCATGGGACATCAATGAAGTGAAAGTAGTGTATATGTTTATGTAGACTCTGTTTGATGTAATACTACAACTCATCTACCAATCTCCATCTCTGACCCTGACATTGCTTTAAAGAACACAAACAGATAAGAGTCAGGAGGTTAAAAACATTCATGATGTAAAGTTGTGTTTACTAAAGACTTTTGACAGTAATTTTTTGGTGTTCCAACTGTTGACTCCTAATTTGAACCACTTGTCAAAAGACACCACATGAATCCTAGGCAAGGGTTACTTTTTCTGCAAGATTTTCCCATTGGCTTCTCAATAATTCTTAGTCAATGACCTCACTTTGAATGATAAATAAAGTTTGGCATTTTTAAATTCTTTTTCTTTAAAGTCATATGGAGGGATTCATAGAAAGTAAAGTTTTGTATACATTTGGGTACAAGTGATCTTTATCCACTAATTACCAAAAATGCAAGTGACTTGCCAAATAATTTTCTACTGGGACTGCTTCTCTGGATATGTTTTAAAAAAACCCCAAATAACCAGTGGCATAGCCTCAGTATCTTTTTTTAGGTAAGAAAATAATTCTGAATTTTAAGCTTAATATCCAAAACCACTATGATGCATGAACACACACACACCACATGCACACGGCATCAAGTATATGAAGAGAAACAGCTATGACAGAAATAAAAAAACCCCCTAGTTTCTTCTCTGCATTTATTCCATATCAAAAAATGCTTTATTTCAGGTGTGTGGATTATTGGGAATGTTAGTCAATTGATTGTACTTAGGTTATTAATGAATCATTTGATTCACACATTTGTTGACAGTTGTCACTTCGTGGCAGTGACATGTAAGCCATTTGGTATTATTTATGTATTCTGGTTGGATAAATATGACTTTTAGAATTAAATTTTGGATGCAGAGAAGATGTTCCAAGTTTGTGTTGCACTAACTTTTGGATGCAGACTGACTTTTGCTATTTTCCCCCAGCAATTAATTTTGCTAAAATGTGGAAAATAGTTTATGAATACCTAAAACTTAATCTGCAGAAACTCTAGTGAGAGGCTGTCTCATGGCAAGTCTAGCAAGGGAAGGCTTCTATGGACTTTCTGCATTAAATCATGGGTCATGAAAAAAACAGAGAAAAAAGTAGTTTATATCCTTGGTGGCACCCAAAGTGTCTGGGCACTGAGTAAAACACCTTGTTTGCAATGTTGTGCATACATAGACCAGCCAGAAAACTATTTTCTACAAACTGTTGCACTCTTCTGGCAAGAGAGGTTAAAGTCCTTTAGCTATCCTTCCATGCGGCAGCTGCGCTCTCAGTTTGCCTAGCTGGAGAAATAATACAGAAACCCTTTGACTTACTGTGGTATGACAAAGCTGAAAGCATGTTGTGGAGTATGAGTTCCTGTGTGGACAGTTAATATAAAAAAAGCTTCTGCTTCACTGCTTCTGCTGTAGTCAGCATTACTAAACTCAGGTAGGGGTATTTCCAAGACCAACCATGGAAATAAAGGCTTTTCAGTGCCTACCACAGTGAGCTATAGCTTAGAAGGGACTTTGAAAAATGTAAATTACCCCCTTAGTGCTGGCTCCAGGCATCTAAACCAGGATAAGCTGTTTAAATCTCTTTGTATTCTTCAGCCACTGTGTCTGTCGGAGCCCAGAAACAGAAAAGAACACCACTAACCATGTGATATGCCCTTTACTGCAGTCCCTGAGGGCTGTAGGCACTGATGGAGTGAGACTCCAGTGCTCACCACCATTAGGTTTACTTGCTGAAGTTGTTGCTATCTCATGCTGATAAAGGAAAAGGTAAATTCCCCAGAGATTTAATCTGAAAGCAATTTAAACATAATAGGACTTTCAAATACATATTAAAGCATCTCATGTGAAGTTTGAGACAGTAACAAAAGACTACCACTTACTTTAATGTCTGGGCCTGTCACAGGGGTTAAATGCCAGGATTCACATGAAGCTTCCCTTTCTCCCTGAACTAATAACAATAATACATGGCTTTCTAGGCACAAGCATTTCCACATGTAGTAGGGAGAAGAGTAGGCAGTTCTAACTGAGAAAAAGGGTGATCCAGACCCAGACCAGGGCCTTCATAGTCACAACCAGTCGCAAAAATTAGAGGAAAAATGCCCAGAGGACAACAGCCAGCAATACTTCATTTATATTGGATTCTACCTTATTAAGTGCAACAGCAGATATTCTCTTTGACAGTAGATAGACTGGATGTTGAAAGAAACTTACTGCTAACCCAAAACTGGAGGAGCTCCTGATGTTTCAAATTCCTGATCTTTTCTGGTGAGGTTTTACAGAGATTTTTAACCTCCATGCATGTATTTGGCTCTTAATACTTGAATCTAAAGTGCCATTCATTAATCTTTTTATCTTTTTTAAAATGCTAATAAAAATAGGAATAGTCATAGGATCCAGACCAGAGTAAGTCAAGAGGTCTGTTTTCTCTGGTCGTCTGTCCCATAAGTGGAAAGCCAAAGCTGGGGTACAAACATGCCAGAACTGTGCTTGCTACATGAACAGGGCCTGGGCTGCAGGCAGAGCAGAAGACAGCAGACTGGAATACTTAGCAAGAGAGCAAGAGGGTTGTTACTGACAGCAAAGTAATAAATGCTGTTAAAACAGGAGGACACATTTCTCTCTATCAATTAAAATTGTTTTTCACATTTAGGTTATTCAATTTGCACTGGTTCTTACAAAAATAAAAAGTTTGCCCAGATGCTTTTGTCAGGAAATCTGTCCTTGCCTTTTGTCCTGGGGCATTTCTAATTTCAGCAGTATTATTTGTATTAATAATTATTATTATTATACTGTTGACAGTAATACCAAGAGTACTTTTTTCAGGTTTCAGAGCCTCTACTCTTTTCTCAGAGGTCAAGACACTAGACTCTGGGACTTCAGTCAGTTCTAGAAAGCCTGAGGTTTGCACAGAGAGCTGAAACCAGGTAAGCTGCTGCTGGGAATCAGGTTTGCCTGAGCTTTAGTGTCTGATAGTGTCATGGTTTGACACTGGCCAAATGCCAGACACTCACGAAAGTTGCTCAGAGGAAAGAAAAAATTAACAAAGGGTTCATGAATTGAGATAACACTCCAAGGGCAAAACAGGCTTGACTTAGATGTATAAAGTGAATTTATTACTAACAAAATCAGAGGAGGATAACAAGAAGTAAAATAAGCCCTTAAAAACACCTTTTCTTCCCCCAGCCCCTCCCTCCTTCCCACCGACAGTACAGGGAGACAGGGCATGGGGTTTTTTTGGTCAGTTTGGCACCCGAGATCTTCTGCTGCTGCTCAGGGAGAGGAGTCTTTCCCCTTTGAGACCGTGGAGTCCCTCCCACGGGAGACAGTTCTCTGTGAACTTCTCCAACGTGGCTCCAATCTCACAAGCAGCAGTCCCCCCAAAACTGCTGCAGTGTGAGTCTCTCCCACAGGCAAACAGTCCTCCCAAAACTGCTGTGGCATGGGTCACTCTTCACGGGGTGCAGTCCTCCAAGGACAGGCCGCTCCAGCCTGGAAGCAGGGGCCCCCTCTCTCCACTGGGTCTTCCACTGGATCACAGCCTCCTCCAGGCATCCACACACTCCGGTGTGAGCACCTCCCCCACGGGCTGCGGGTGGATCTCTGCATCCCCCATGGCATGCAGAGGAATCTCAACTCCAGCTCCTGGAGCACCTCCTCCCCCTCCTTCTTCATTGACCTTGGTGTCCCCATGTTGTTTCCCTCACATGTTCTCACCTCCTCCTCTTCTCTAGCTGGAATTAAAACTTCGTCCCTTTGTTTTGATTTTCTTCTTAAGTATGTTATCACAGAGGTGTTACCAGCCTCTCTAATTGGCCCAGCTTTGGCCAGTGGCATGTCCATCTTCAGAGCCATCAGGGATTGGCTCTGCCAGACGTGGTGGAAGCTTCTAGCAGCTTCTCACAGAAACCACCTCTGTGACACCCCCGCTACCAAAAACCAGGCTGTGCAAAACCAGCACAGATAGTTATCAAGTGTGAAAGCTTTTGATACTCACTGCTGTCTTAACCTAAAAGCATCTAGTATTTAAAATTCTTTGCAGGGGATCCACAGTGAGCTATTGAGAAGTTCACACTGTCCAGAGGATCAAAAATTCTCTGAAGAAGTTAGACTCTGCTTGGGAGCCCTGAATTTTTTGGTGTGAGTGGGGCAGAGCTTACTTTCTGTGGGAAGAGGTAGGAGAACAGCATAAAGACAAAGTAAGTGTGTGGCACAACACCCTCAGTTAGACGGGTCACCCCGTGCGACACCTACTCTTTACTGAATACAGCTCAACAAGCGTTTTACAGAAAACTGAAGCTTCTAGCTGTACTGGTCAGCAGTTTTAGGGCTCCTTGAAGGACAACTAGAGATGTGAAGGGGTTAATCCAACTTGTTATTATATCAAAATCACACTGGAGATAAGATTGAATGTCGCATGAATATTTGCCTACCTACTGTATAAATAATCTCTGCCATCAAACACAAAGATCACGCAGAGTTGCTGTATTAAAAAAAAAAATCAATTTAATTAATGTAGAATGAAACAAAGCAAAAAGCTAAGATTAGACTGTTAAAGCATATTGTTACAGATGAAAGCAGAGTGCCTCTATTTACAAATAAGATTTGACTACCTGTGGTAAATCACTGTGATTTTGCCTTCCATAACAAAGTCACATGGAAGAAAATGAAACTTCTAGTGACCCATAGCTTGGTGATGATGGAGCAGTTGCAAAAACTAAGATAGACACAGAGAGGAATTATTATATGTGTCAAAAGATTTTCTCTTGAGAAATCTGATTAATCAAGCTGTTTTAGAATATGGATAACTATAAAAGTAGGACTTAAATTTTATTTTTGTTGCTGCTGTTATTACAATCAATGACTGGGTGACCATGAAATGGTCAACATAACAAAAATAAACAACCCCCTCAGCACCTCCTTCTTTATAATGTTATTTTCTACATTTTCATGTATAGTACATTTCCACTATGATTTGATATTTTTCTCAAAGATATCCATCTTGTGTAAAAACCTGTTTTACAGATTTATTAAGTATATGCAAAAAAAGGACACGTTTTAAATATGAAGTTCAAGATTTATTTTCCTTTAATTCACTGATTTTGATTTCTGAGAAACCGTAATAGCCAACAGACATTTTAGGTGTCATAAGTCTGCTATAGTGTTTTTGCTTCTCTTATTCATCTCTTCTCCAAATATGGTTATCATAGACTTTTCATTTTGCTGGTCTTACACAAGGAATTTGCTCTGTGATTTGTTTTCTTTAATCAATTTTTATCATCTCCCAGCTGTGGCCAAAAAAACCCATCTGCTACTGAATATACTAGTAAAGGTCAGGATACACTGTTGATTTGCATGCTTGCATCATAACCTTTGTGGTATAATTGCCAATCCTACAGTCTTAGTGAACTTTTTCTCAGCTACCCAGAGGCATTCAGGATGCCATACTTCTTTCTCCACCATTCCAATTCCACCCCTTCTTTCTTCCTTCTAGCACAGTTATAATTTTAACACATATCCACATTAGCATGTGTTGCAAATAAATCTTTTGATTACAATTGCAAGCCTTCCATCTAATTGCAATGTCTTCCCTCTCGTGGTGGCAAAGCTTCTTGCTGTTGCTGAGCTATGGTTTGTTCAGGTTTCGGGGCTTTGTGTGTTTCTTTTTCTTTGAGAGGAGTAACAAACACTAAAACCTCCATGACCTTTGTTTGAATACTCTCACACAACACCAATTTGATTTAAGTGCATGCCGTATGATGCAATGAATTGCTTGTGCTCTCTCAGCTGGGAAGTATACTTTGAAACCGATTTTACCTGGGCATCTTGTAAGTGCTATTTTTTTGGATTCAGTTCCTTTCCGAGTAAATTTGTCAGCAATCCTGCACATACTTTCTTTCCTATATTTGAATTCACATCAGCTTTCCATACTATAAAATGGAAATATTCCATTTCTAGGAAGAGAACCTTCTTTTCCCCTATCATTGCTGGCACTTCCTCTTTAGGAGAAGATCTAAGCTTTAGGAGGGTTATGATATCTGCTTGTAGAAGAAGGTCACTACAAGGGACAAACCTGCAATAATATGAAGAGCTGAAAGCAGAAGACAGTTATAGTAGGACATGTAGAGCACGGAAAGGCCAAAAGTATGAAGTAGAGGACAACAAAAGGGTTCAAAATGGCAGCAACAGTAAGAAGCAGAAAAGATATGGAGGATATTTGTCCCCTTTCTTCTTTCCATTTCTGCTATAAAAAGGAAGAAAAACAGGAAAAAAAACCTCCCACAAACCTGCCAAGAAATGAAAAACCACAGATGGAGGACAGTGAGTGACAGAACAATTATGCAAGTTCAATCTTACTTTTAATAAAAGCTTAGGCAAAGTGGAGCTACTTTGACAGGTAACACTTAAAAGCACTGACTTCATAGTAAGCCTAGAGACAATGGTTACTGCCTTGTGAGTTAGGACATTTGGTTTCAAGCTCCTATCTCAGGTGAGTAGGGGATTTGAAATGCAGTCTGTACTTCCCAGAGTTTTATCCTGTGGGCTGCTGGAATTAAAATCAGATAGATATAACTCTTATCTCACTGCTGTCTGCTGCCCATCTCCATGCACATGTACCATTTCAGGTTGGAGGGGTGGGCTGTTGTGAGTGCTGTGAAGCCACATGTATGAGTAGACCCAAGAGACTGGCGACTGTCAAGCTCTACAGGATTTGCGTGCCTATTGGGACTGACTGCACTGTTAAGCACCATTTAATTGCATAGGAGCATTAGGTACCTACGCAGTAGCACAAAAGCCTGAGCAAGGTTTGGGCAGGGTGAGGGTGGGCAGCTCAGGTCTACAAACTAAAGGAGGTGGTAAGAGCTGTGCCTAGTTCAAGTTTTTGGCAACATTTGAAAATGTTACCCAATTGCTTCAACTGGTCTAACTTTTCTAGGCGCTGCTAGGCTCAGTGTTTGTTCATTTTTTTCTTATAAGTTGGAAATATTGAGGAATGAGCTATTTTAATAGGCATGGTGGAATGCATCAACAGTTGGAGCTAAGGGAGACTTTTGTGCTTGTACATCTTATAGTACAAAACACAACCAAGTACAGGTCAGCGACACTGTTGTGTGATTTATTACTCAGGGTCTTGTCCATAGCAGGAATGTAACGATGTTGTAACTCAGAGGAAAAATATACCTGTTTTTATTGAAAAGTTTTCCACTTTTCCTAGTTATTCTAAAATTGTTCAGCTGTGATCAGCAAAGGAAGGACTTAGTTTCCATTTGTCTGTTACATAAATTTGAAATATGTTAGATATATGTGCTAAGCATTTTTCTCTTCAAAGTGGCCTCCTACAGAAGTACTGCAGCTGGGCAGAGCATTCCCAGCTCTGTCAACAGGAGTATTACCATTGCTTCAGTGGGAAGAAGGCTGAGCTCATAAATCCAGGGTGAAGACATTTCTGTCTCTTCCCTCTGTTCTTGGTAATGTTTTTGTTCTTCTCCCTCCAACATCATGCTTAGTCACTGTCAGCAGGTAGGTTGTGTAATATCTATTCAGGGACAAGTGTACTGAAAACAGTTCCATAGGTCAAGGTCATAGCTTCACTCCAAAAGGAAAAATACTGCCCTAAAAGAACACTCTCAGTGGGAAGGCTGTTCTGAACTTACAAATGAGTCCATGTTGCATTTGAAAGTCAGAACAACACCAAGGCTCAAGAGCTTGTTGCAACTCTGATTCACATTCATTCATGCAGGAAAAGGGCTTTTTATTTTACAGAACAGCACATCTTGGGAATTATCTTTTCGTAAGGATCTGGTGTCTGTAGTCCCCAACCTTTTTCAGCCTCAGCACCTGAAATCCATCCTTAAGGTCTCTAATAATTAGAAAGACTTCTTTTTTAGAGGGGTTGGACTCTACAGCTCCCTTTAAGAATTCTTTTGTTTCCACACTGTAATATTGTAATATAAATATTCATAAGGGAATTTTGTGCATGAAGAGAAGCACTAACTAAAAAGTAATTTGCCATTGTTGCCACTAGAGGATGAGCATTAAACAAGAGTGAAACTGCATACTACTAGTGCTCCTCCCAAAGGCTATTCCTTTCAAAGTATACATACATAGTATAACAAAAAACTAGCTGTATCATTTAAACTTAAATGGAGACATGAAAGGAAGTTGAAGCTCCGTAAACAAAAGGAATACTAGTTTTTTGGTGGTTGTTTTTTAAATTTATTTTTGCCCTATGGATATACTTACACATGAAGTATAATAGCAGCTTAGTTTTGTGCGTGCAATTTGATACATATAGTTTCACATTTTCTAACATCCTGATTTTATAAATTAGAGACAAACCTTTCTTTGGGAACACCTTTCACTAAGGTCTGTACTATAGAGGCCTGGTTGAAGTCCCTTGGGATTGTTACATGCAATTAACTGTTGATACTGTGGTTGTAGAATGTCAAGACATATGTTGAAAAACCGCTGAAGAACCAATTGATTGTATTAATATTTTCATGAAATACTATAAGCAGTTTTATAACTTTTGCAAACTCATGAACACCTAAATTATTCCAAAACAAATGCTATAGAGTCTTTTGTATTTAACCATTCTAGAGAGAAAATAGAAGTAGTTTTCAAAATCATGAGAACCCTTGGTTTTTGCATCTGTCTGCCTGATATAGCTTGAAAACTTGGAAAGACCCAAAGTCAGTTCTGTGTTACCTCTCATTACAATTTGTTTTCCTTCACTGAGGAAAGTCTTTGTGATTTTATTGACACCAACTCTTTCCATGAACCTGACAGGGTGGCACCTTGCTCCCTGAAAGACTTTCCCATCATTTACTGTGCTCTGAATTTCAGAAGTTTTGCATTGCACTTGGAATGAAGCCAAAGATGTCTTATATGTTAAATAGCCATAGTCCCTGGATTCCTTTTGCATTGAACGTAGCCCAAAGCAGGGCCTTAGAAGGAATTTTGCAGCAACTACACCCCTGGCCTCCTAATGTCTGGAACTTGTCCCACATGACCTTCCCACTTGGCCTAGCATCATGGAGGGCATCAGCCTAAGTAGACAAAGGCACTTTGGGGTATGACAACAGAGCCTGAGTTTTGGCAGAAGACCAGTGTCAGATATCAGAGGGTATCAGATGGGCAAGGAATCCAGCAGTGAAGACCAGGCACTAAAGACAAAAGACCTCTATGTCTTATAAGGAAGGAAACAACTAGAGGCCAAATTGGAGAAGACATTAGAAGAAGACATTTGAAGACCAAGAAACTCAATAAGCAGGAGCCAAGAGCGGCTTGAGAGGCAACTGTGAGAAAGGAAAGCAAAAGCAGTATCAAGACTTCCTGAGACTAGGATGAGAAGCGTGAAGAAAGAACAACTGGAACTGACTATCTCGGAAGGTACAAATAAACAAGAGGCAGAACTGGGTCATTTGGATTAAGCATTGGGTCATGCAGCCAGACTAATCTGTGCTTGTCCCAGGGGTAGAGGAGGGTTTTACACTAACCTTGCACTTGCCTGATCTTAGTTCAGCTCCTGGCACAAATCACAGATACTGATGAAATGCCTGCAGGCTCAAGGGGAATAGCAGCACATCTGCAACCATGCCTATTTTATCTCAAAAGCAGCTTGGGATCTACACCAGCCAGGAGCTCTCTGGTTGCCAGAGGAACCTGTGGAGGCCAGACAAGCAGCCTGGGTAACACACACAAACAAATTCCAGAACATTAACTAAACATGAAACCAAGTGAGCGTGACTTGGCTCATGACCTGAAGGACAGCATCACCCCACTGCCTGGCTAAACAGAAATCCACGTCTGTGGATAAGGCTGTTCTCCTGAGGAATTCTGAAGAATTTCACTTCAAGAATCATTAGCAAAAACATCCTAATTCCTTTGAAATCCTGAGAGAGGTTGTAAAACCACAACTCCGCTCTTACATTTTGAAGTGTAACAGAGATGCTATTGATTGGCCTGCCTCATAATGTTGGCATGGGACATACTTCTCCTCTTCCACCTTGGATGTGAGAGATTACAATTTACAGTGTCTGGGAAGGAAATGCAAAAGTGTCCCCTGCCTCCATTCTTAATGGCAGCTTCTTTTGAATGTGACCTCTCCTCTTTGGGGTAATGAGTGCTTGGAACAGCTGAAAAACCAGTATAAGCCAGGAAAGCACATATGCTAGAGCCACACAAGTGCGGAAATGTGTGTATGTAGGTGGTAAATCTATTGTGGATTCCAGCTGTTGACACTCCACATATCACTTAGAAGTGATAACACTGCCTGTATAAAGATTAAATAACAGACAGCAGTAGGAACTAACTTGACTATTGTGCCTTTTGCATAAATTCTTGACTGATGCTTCAGAAAGTTCCTTTGAGCCAAATTACTATTTTGACAATACAGCTGTCAGGTAAGACACCCTTCTTGACCTCCATGCAGCCGCTCCAGAGGAAAGAAACAAATAGAAAACCCATACTTGCTCAAAACACACAGCCAAGCATTAAGTATCTCAAATACACCAGTGAGTTGCATTTACAATCTGAGGCTGGGACAAACTGATTTTGAACCAAAACTTCAAAATAAGCTGTCATTAATTAGTAATCCCTAAAGAATGGCCTCCCTCCTTGATGCCTCTCAGTATTTCCTCATCTCGCCAGGTAGCAGCAAAAACATTCCAGATTGCATCAGCTTTGATTACCCTTAAGATGAAGAGCTTCTCCTTTGGCTAACCAGGATTACACTCTATGTGACCACTAGGACTTTGTCACTTAAGAAACATCAGCAACCCTATAAGACTTGAATGCTGCATGTAAGACAGGAAAAGCTGTGGCAGGGTGAAGAATGATTCTTACAGAAAGTGTTTCCTCCCTTCTTTTTTGTAGGCCTTTCTGCCATTATGAGTAAACATTGACTCTTCTTAATTTATACCTGACTTCTCTTAGATTTAAGAGGAAAGAATGATAAAACAAATAAACAACAGAAAAAGAACATTTTGGAAGGAAAGAGGAAGTCTAACAGACACTTTAATGAAGAGTGTGATTTATTGGAACTAGCCATTCCCACATGATGGATGCAACAGCACTACCCACAGGTAGCCCAGTCAAGCTTCTTCAATTGTCAGCTCGTGTTTAGCTGCCTCTTCAATGTTTCTAAGTTGACGAAGCAGCCATTCTCTTTCTTTCTTTCTCTGTTATAGAAGAGAAAATATTATTTAATCAAGCTAATCCATTTAGATGCCACCTGCTTTCAAAAAAACCCAACATACACAAAGGACTTATGATCCAACTTGATTTTGGCTGAAATTTTCCATTTGTTTTAAGCAAAGAAGCTTTTAGTTTCAAAGATGGCAAGTTTTCTTGAGTTTTTAACACACTCAAGAACAATATGGTACAGAGGAAAAACCAAACTAGAATGGAACTTGATTGCTTCACTCTGACATGACAACCTTCAGAGTCTAACTGCTGCCTTCCTATCCTTTCTGTGGGCTTTCCACAGGCCCTTTGCTAATAATTAAAGCTTCAGAAAATTGAGTTCTTGTGCTTCACAGACAACCAACACTTGCAGAACATCTATTAATCTAAGCTTTCCCCAGGAAACCCTATATCAGTCAAAAGGACTGCTCCCAAGATCCCATTTGCAATGACTGGCATTCTTTTTATAAAGCACTACAATTTGGATTAAACAGAGAAAGGAGTAGATTATTTATTTCTCTAGTTTGAGTTTACTTGCTAGCATTAAGAAACTTTAGAATTTAAATTACTGATTTCTTCCTATTAAATAACTTCTAAATAAAGATGTATTTTAAAAAATATACTTTCCCACTAGGGAACACAATGAGTCATACCAGCTCACAAGCTGAAGCAAATAGCTAGTTTGGAAGTTTGCATGGCATTCTGTCTGTGATTAGGAATGGTGTCACAGAGTCTACCAGGTTATGACCCAATTCATAAACAGATGTCCTCACAGCTAAAGTTGTGGAAATGTTCTATTAGTAAACTATTCCCACTTTACTAGAAAGATCTGTATATATTCAGCATTGGTAGAAGTTTGTGTAACTTAGCTATTGCATACTAAATGAAAGCCTTTACCTGAAGAGCTTTATCAATTTTCTTCTTTCTTGATTTTGCTTCCGGGGGATCTTTTATCCCTGGAATTCCAGAAACAAGCCATGAAGGTCTACTCTTAGGAGTTACTGCAGCATCCACAGATGCTCTGGTGGTAGCTTGAGTTTCTGTGCTTGGGACAACATTGTAAGCTGGCTCTTGATTTGATTCATCAGAGGCCAACACAGTGGAAAGCCTCCTTCTAGAAAATACAAGCCGAGAGCTTTGGCTTTTCTCCTTATTTAGTTCTTGCAAATCAAATGCTGTTGAAAGCCTTTTTGGGGACATATGAGGGAAGTATGCATCAATACACACTGATGATACTTGAGATAATGATCTGCTTAGATTTGGCTTTGGCATCGGAGATCCATAAACCCTCTTTGTGGCATCTTGGTCCTTGATTGACTGATTTGTCAGATCTGTAAGAGATGGAATTGTTCTTGAAAGCATTGAGTCCACTGGGGTGCTGTGTTTCACTATTGTCTTCTTCAGAGATCTTTTAACATTCAGAAAAGAATCATCTTCCTCCGACATGTTGAAATCAGGTTTACCACCTTAAGAAAAGAAGAAGATTGTGTCATTGTTCACATTGTGAGAGATGCGATGGAAGCTGCTTTTTAGCAGCAAGCTGATAAATCAAATCCAAAGCGTTCCTATTTTCTTGTCTACATTCTGTCTTTACATGGAATTTATCCTTTATGTAGATCAGTGTTCAAGCATTTGGAAGAGCCATGTTGGAAACAGACCATGAGAACACAGCTGGTCACACATCCAACACTTACTCCTCTCCCAGCCTTCTGCATGAGGAGGTCCAAGTATGCCAGAATTTTAAAAGATCTTTCATTAACTGCAACATCATTAAGATAGTGTTTTCTCCCTCCCAGCATATAAATAATATATTTTTGGGGTTTCAGCTGCTAACTATTCAACTGTATGTAGCTGAAAACTATTAGATGTTAGAGGGACTACCATAGAGTAGCAAAAAATCAAATTCTCTAAAGAGATGGGCAGAGAATTTCTGGATTCACCAATCGTCTCTTAGTCAAATTGGAATTTTATTTCCCTTAATTCCTTTAAAGGGGGCTCACAAACCTCTAATTCCCTCCTATTTACTTGACATTTGTCTTACTTCAGCTGATCCTAAGCTTCGATTCTAAAAAAAATATGTTCTGTGCAAGTCTATTTTCAACTGAATTTACAATGGCAAGGTTACTTTTGCTAGTAGCATTATCCCTATCCATTTGCAAACCCCCAACAAAAAGAAACACTACTTCTTACACTTACTACTTCTTGGGCAGAAAAGCCCAAGATAAAGATATCCAATTTAAGATAAACATCTCAATTAGGTGAGCAGTTAAGTACTTCTAGTAATTGCTGAACTCTTTGCTTTCATGAGGTAGTTCAGATATTTCATGCAGGTTGATTGCCCCATATTCTAAGCTGTATATAGATCAAGGCCTTGGAGGGGCAAGACAACAGGGCTATGATGAAGCAGGGCACAAGAAGACAGGGAGGTATATTTTCTGAAGTAAAAGGCATTAGCTCTCTATTCCTTGCCAGTGTTTTGCACCTGTGTAGCATCTAAGTTTTCCAGTAGAGTTTCACATCCACTTTGTGTTTCGAAACACAAAGGCAGCAAGAGACAGAGCACTGACTCTTCAATACAGCTGAAGTCAGGTGTTTTGTGGTTTTTTTTTCTCGTTAGAAAGAGGGAGGAGTACTCCATAATAATTTTTCTTTGGATACACATTTCTTCTCTCACTTTTTAACCATGTGAGCTTGACACATAAGCAGCACTCAATCTACAGACACTGCCTTTTTCCTTTCTTGTTTAGACAGATTGACTTCTTTAGTCTTTATCATAGAAGCTTACTGGCAGTAAGCTTACATGATTGAGCTTAGAAAGGGAAGAAGAAGGAGTTTGCAGCCATTGCTCCTCCCCCAAATCTATCCTCAGCTATTTATTTTAAAGCTTTCCCCTTCACCATTAAATGACAAATTAAAAGGTATTTCTTATTTAAATTAGTTTTTAACACATGTTTCAAACCAAAGCTTTTGTGGAAAGCAACAATTTTTTTTCATTCATATTTCTTTATGCTTTAGAAAGATAAATACATATAAGCAACAGATTTTCTTCTGCTCTAACACCACTATAGATAAAAGAGAGAAGCTTAAAAACAAAAGAAAAATATAAACTATCTGAGAATATCAAAGTTACCACAGAGAATACATTTTGCAGGAAATTTGACAAAATATAGCAGGCTTACCAGACCTACCAGGTTCTAGCTGATATCTTCCTTCCCTCCTCTTTTAAGCAATCTAACTTCAGCTGCTACTTCCCTTCTTATAGACCTGTTCATCCTGGCCATCCTTTGCTGCAGACACTCCCTAATTATCACATTTAGCATTATTTGGGAGTATCAGCAGTGCTTCTAACTGAATAAATAAATAAATAGAAATCTAGGATTAATTAATCATAGGAAAATGGGCTAGCCAACTTATCTATGTACTATGTTTATTGCTATTTAATCTCTGCTGCTTGCTGCCTATTTCAATCACAAAAATACTCTAGTGGTTAATTGGCTTCACATGGCTGCTCAAGGCACATTGAGGATCTGTTGCAAGATGGACGTATGTTGATGAAGTATATTGCCATCCTGATTTTATTTTCTCACTGCTTTCCTTGCTCAAAAAATAAATTGGAAATTAATGTTAAATCTACCATGAAAAGGCTCTTCTTTTAGGAAAATAGTGAGAATAAACTGAAAAACTGTAAATTTCAGTGTGAATTTCATGGTGTTTGCAGCTAACAGCTAATGACAGCATTTTATCTTGAAACATGTGTTTTCAAAGTATCAGCTCTTAGATTAGAATTCCATTGGTTTGAAATGGTATGCTTTAGGTGGAGGACTGTAATTTTTATCAACAGAAAAGCAGCTGGACTACACCAGTCCTGCTGAATTGTAAGTCATCTCTGTGGTAGCTGACAGTAAACAGCTGTTATCACAAAGCTGTACAGCAAGAACAGGTGTGAGGGAGCATGTGCACAAATATTGGGGTAGCCCCTTTTGACAAAGCATGACCTGTGGACCTTAAACTGATCAGACAGACCTAATTTCAGGGATTAATGGGGATGACCTGGGGTTGTAGAGTGCATCTACTGCAGACAGAGGGGCAAAGCACTGATCTCGCAGGGATTTGAACTTTTGGTTCCAGGGAGTCTGGGCATTTCGAACTTAATCATAAACCACTCTCTCTTGCCACATTAATAGTTGCACTATGAATAGAGAATTGGAGCTACCAGTTCAATATTTAGAAGTAACAGTCTGTCAGTATATGGGTAAAGTTGCTAGGCTTAAGTTATGTGCCCCTAAGGAGCTGAAAGAGAGCTTGAGAAATGGAGGCACATTACAATCACATGGATTGCGCGAGTAAACATTTTGGAAATAAATAGTCTGTCCAGGATAAGCTATTTATTTTCTGAATTCCCAGGGGTAGTTCCTACCGGAATATTTTGAGAATTAAACAAAAACTATTTTGAGATACTTGTGGCTGGGCAAAAAAAAAAAAAAATTCTTAGTCCTTTACAAACATAGACCAACCTTTACCTCATTTTGAGTATTTGTAGTTAGTTTTCATACCTTGTGGCTTGGTGACCAAACCCACCAGGTCAGCCATGATGTGTCTTGCAGGGCCCAGCAAGCCAGTTCCTTATATAGTACAGAGCACAGAATGACGTCTTGACATGGTGTCGCAATGTTTGTGCTGTCCTGCTGTATTGTGGGACATAATATCACCTCTCCCAGCAAGGCAGTGGTGCAAACAAAAATGAGCAGCAGGAACCTGAGTGAGAAGCTTTTTGGGGTGCTGAGAAAACGGACATAATTTCACTGGACCCCTTCAAAAACTCATGGCTTTGCCTCCCAGCTGGTGCTTGGCGCTCCTTGCTGTGCTTGCCCTTACTTTTTATGTCCTTTTCACTCATATCTCACAGTCTGCAAGTGCTATCTGTAGCTTCATCATCTTTATGTCTACCCTCCATAGCCTTTTCTGCAAAACTCCTAAAAAACAACCTTTCCCTTTTCTAAAAAGCCTTTACGTTCTGTTTCTCTAGAACCTTGCTAAATGTTCTCAAGATACAAATTAGGAGGTTTTGCAAATTGTTCTTGCTGTTAATAATGTTTATCTTATGTCCTACAGATTCATCTATTTATCAGGTGGTGACAGGATGTTACAGAGAATAGGAAATACGTAACTGTGCAGAGATAAGACAGAAAAGAGTCCAAAATTAATGGAAGAATCAGAGCTCAGCAGAACATCTGCAGTGATGATATTATCTTGGTCTCAGTGTGTCTGTAGCCATGTTCTGTATCTGAACAGGAAACAGCCAAACTCTGACTTGAGTGACACCTTGAAAGCTTCTTGCATCTTTCAAAGAATGGCACATACTGTGTCCTGCACTCAGAATAATTCCTTCACTAAATTTACATTCCTTGGAATAATCATCTTCATCCTTAGAATTGCCTACTTGATATTTTGAGCAATAACTTCAAAGATTTGGATACAGCATTTTGGCCAATATTTGCACACTATTCCTCTCATTTGTTGCATAATGCAAGATGGCACTCAGTTCTAGCAATGTTATTATATATCTCCATATATATTATATCAAACCTCCCACTGCTTTAGGTTTATATCTTGAAAGATTCTTTTGTTGATCTCATTTTAGGAGATAATTTCATCTTCTTTCTAAATTTGTTCCAAAAATACAAAACCTACATAGGTTACTGCATTCCTGTAAATGAAACATTAATTCTTAAAATTTTTACTTCCAAAACCAGCAAAAGTGGGGAATACAATAACAGCACACAGTGTTTTGTTCAAATTTTGGCCCTTTCATTCCAGTTCAAATACCTGAATTCACTTCAAAGACATGGAATTTTGAGAAGGCTTCATCTGGAAAAGGGAAAAACTGGAATTATTTTTCAGTTGACTAAGAATAATAGACATACGGGGACAAAAATGGACACTTTTCTCCCTTTGTCTTCTGGTTTGTTTTGAGAGACTGCAATTCTTCAATTGCTGCTCTTTTAATCTCTTCATTTTCCACTCTGAGGATGTCACTAAACAGTTCTCCTGAAAAGAGCTTGTGTTCTGAACTAATCCTTAGCTCATATGCTTCCCTAACATATTTTCTTGAATTGGATATGTAATTCTAGTTTGTGAAGTCACCAATCTTGCGTAATTCTCTAAGCTAGGTGCTCTGCAAGAGCTAGGTGCAGTCTTTCCTGGGTGGAACACTAAGAGGCCCTCTCTCTGCTCTTGCAACTTGTCTGATGTTTTCAGGCATAGAGGGTGATTCCACAAAGGAGTACGTAATAAGAAAGAGGAGCTGGTAAGTAGAGCTCAGTATTCTACTCTGTCTGATCACCTGTGGTGGGAAAACCCTTGTTCAAAGCATTTAGAAGGAAGAAGGAAGAGCCAGAGAAAGCATGGAAATGGTGGTGAGGAGCAAACGGAGAGCAAAAGAAGAAATTAAGAGGACACAAATGTGAAAATGCTTCCCTAAATTTAGACTCAGGTAGAAAGAATAAATTAGAAGAAAGATAAAAGGAGTTGGCAAAACAAAAGAAACAATTAGAAAAGAAAGGAAATTAAATTGTTTCCTAAGTGATTTAGAAGACTTGGGCCCAAACTACAAGTTGTTTATGGATGAAACTCCATAAAAACACAGATTTGATTCAAATTCACATAAACTATTCTTCCTGTGTCTGAGTTTTGTATATAGACAAGTCAATCAGGAGTGCTCTAAGGCTGCTGATCAGACCAAGCTCCTTAGTGAAAATAGGAGTGAAACATTTTATTTGCTAATGTTAAGCCTAAAATGAGCAGAGAGCCTCATCATGAAGTAACCTCTGCAGAATAGTGCCTCCTTTGGTACAGGAAAGCATTATGATACAGTGGGCAAAAGGAGAATTGATTCTGTCCCAGTAAGCTTCTTGGGCAGCCAGACATTGAAATGGAAACACTGCAAGACTTTCTGTGGGCTTAATCTCTTCAGGTGCATAAAGCTGCACAGAGGAAGCCAGTGGAACTTTTCGAAAGCACCTCAGCACTATCTCCACTTACTTTAGTGGGAATTACATGTCTGGACACCACTGAGAGTCCTGAGTTTTGTGACAAGGTTAACAGTGGGGACAGGCATTTTATATATGTGTTTGGAAGACACTTTAGTGTAGAATAGAAAAGAACAGATTAGAATAGAAAGGAATAGAATTTTTCAGTTGGAAGGGATCTTTAATGTTCATCCAGTCCAATCGCCTGACACTTCAGACTGACCAAAAGCTAAACGATGTAATTAAGGGTGTTGTCTGAACGACTCTTAAATGCTGACAGGTAAGGGGCATCAACCACATCTCCAGGAAGCCTTTTCCAATGTGTGACCACGTTCTTGGTAAAGAAATGCTTCCTAATGTCCAGTCTAAACCTCCCCCAATGAATGTGGCTTTGAGCCATTCCCACATGCCCTGGCACTGGTTACCAGGGAGAAGAGATTGGCACCTCTCTCTCCCCTTCCCCTCCTCAGGAAGCTGTAGGGAGCAGTGAGATCACCCCTCAGGCTCCTTCTCTCCAAACTAGACAAAACCAGTGTCCTCAGCTAGCATGTCTGCCAGCCCCTTCACCAGCAAAACCTTTGCTGAAACCCCCAGAAACCAAGGAAAATATGAATCCTTTGTAGTCTGTTAAACAAACTTTTCAGTGCCTGAAAAGCATTATATACAATCTTCCTCTTCAGCAATTTTAGCCTTTCTTCATGTTATTTATGGTGGTAATGTGAAAGTGGTACCTTTGCAAGTGTTGGAGGTTCCCATTTTTCAGTGTGGCAATGACTTTTTTCCTGGCCAGAAGCAAGATCAATGTCTTTGTCTACAGTGTCCAGGAACAGACCTATGTATGGCATAATTTTCACTCCAATCTGATCATAGGAGCATCTCAAGGAGCCTGAGAGTAAGACTTTAGGGAATCCTGGATAAATAGGTTTAGCGATTTCATAACTGGTCAGAAAAAAAAGGGCTTTGAAGTAGCAATACACTGGGTCATGATGTGTGCTTCAGGTTATACATTTCTACAGGTTTTGCTTATGACTGCTATGACTGGACCTGTCCAACTGGACAACAAATCCAATTTTGTGCATTTAAAACCACAATCTTGAAATACTTAATGGGTTTCATGGCTGCTCAGAAAGTCAAACCCTTATTTAAATGTCTAAATCATCTTCCATATGATTCATTTCAATAAGAGTTTGAGGAACAATGAGACTTGGCTCTTTGTCTCTGAACCATTTCAAATAGTCTTGAAAGCTTTTAATATGGGTGTTGGTGTTATAAATTTTTCACCAAGGTCCACCAATTGCCGGCAATTGGAAGTAGTATTCTAACAGCCAATTTTTTTTTCTGCTTTAGTGTAATAGTAGGACTGAAGAAACAAGTTCCTTAAGGAACTTGTACCTTATAGGCAAGTTCAGTGCCACATCCTCCCTCAGCTTAGACCAGCTCTGCCCTCAGTGTTTGGTGTCTATGTGAAAGGAAGATTTGTTTGTACACATATAAAGATGCTACAATATTAAGATAAATTATAAAAGCTTAAAGCATTAAAAATTGTTGTTTTTCTTTGTTAAATGAGGTTATAATACACAAGTAGCCAGTCTAAAACCATTGCGGCGGATGTCAAATTGAGAAAAATTAGCTTTTTTATATAGAAGTCTGGAGGATCCCTATTTGACTTCAAAAAATCTAATTACCTCAGTAGTAAGAAGTCAGGTATTCTTTACTAGCAGCAGAGGTCATTGACCTTGATAAAATCAATGTTACCACTGCCTTTGTAATTGCGTCAGTGATTCCACTTCATTATATGCTTATACACTCTTGTATTACCAGAATGCCATAATGTTCTGTCTGCATGTTGTTTATTCACTAGTCGGGGTCCTATACACATTCTACGTGTTTCTACATCCCACAAGTCAATCTGAGTTAATGTTCAACTGGGACCTTTCCTCAGTAACTTGCTGTGTCTTTTCTGATACAACTGCTCCTTTTTAATTATGTTGGCAGAGCTGCTGAGGAGCACATAACAGTACTGCCAAAGTTCAATAAACATACAGAGTAACTATAGAGTTTGGGGGAAAACAGTCGGTGCTGCTTTCACGACCTTTGGCAATAGTATGAGCCCAGTTTGGCCAATGCCAAACAAATGTCTAGCTTCAAATCTCCCAGCAACCAGAAAATGATGGATTTATTTTACTTTATTTCATCCAATAATAAACTAAAAGTGCTGTGTTTGTGCAGTGCAGTCACATGGCCAGACTGAGTGTAGTCCTGTGCAGGAAGTAAGGCCAGGTGAATATAAGTGGCTCTTTTTCGTTGCATTAGAATTGTGAAGATCAGTCCCCAGGTGGTCTAAGTTCAGGGAAAGCTAATTAATTCATCAGAGTCCCACTGAATTAGTGAAGCAGAGCACTTCTGATAGGCAAGCTCATCTGCTTCAACTGTGATGGTGTAGTAATTTATATGTTACACTGCCTCTATGAAAGCCATCATTTGCATCTTCA
The DNA here is from genome assembly GCF_017639235.1 of Corvus kubaryi. NCBI lineage: Eukaryota > Metazoa > Chordata > Aves > Passeriformes > Corvidae > Corvus > Corvus kubaryi. Next base: position 3,963,965 of record NW_024581137.1, on the reverse strand, counting down.
GAGTGTGCCTTGTAAATGAAAAGGTAAATGTTCTTGATAATAATGACTACTTCATCCTAGCTTCTTCCTTTCTAGCTCTCTATGGCTAAATATAATAACGGTTAATCAATGTCTGATTATAAATATAGGAACAGTGTAAACCTGGGAGACTCATATTAATGTAATATTAAAAACCAGTATCTATTCTCTGAGCTTTGAGCCTGGAAATCTATGCAAACTACTGCTGAACTTGACAGCAGAAATAATCTTCACAGAACTGGATATTTAGGATCATACCAGCACTCCTCAGCAGCCTGACTATACCTCAAGATCCTCATCCTTAAATGCACTCTTGACAGTTTAGAGGGTTTCATGAGAGCCAAAAATGTCACAGACAATCTCTAATATGTGGCACACTTTACAGCTATGACTCTTTTTTTTCCATCATTAATGACCCAAATGAGAATGGCCCAAACAAGAATACAATCCATGATTTGATACCTGTATAATTTTTTCCTTCCATTGGACATCATGTTCTGCCAGCAGAAACAGCATTAGGTGACCCACTGCTCTAGGGAATGGCTGCAAAACTGGAAGAATTTGACATAGATACAATGGCAATGCACCAAGGTACACAATGGACAATGTACACAATGTTCTCATTTTCTATTCTTCCCTTCTGCCTGTTTGAAATTGACAACATCCTCTGGTAATATTTTTGGACAAAAACCTCGATTTCAGTCCTGGGTGGTTTATGCTATGGAAATGCTGTCATGAATTCCTCATGTCCAAAAGTGTTACCAGAGCATATAAGCAATCTAATGCTGATACTGCTTCATTCTTTAAGCAAAATGAATTCTCATACTTCTCTGAAGTGATTTGGCAGTGTAATGGGACATAGCAGAAAAATGTTTCCAAGTCATGACCTGAGTCAACAATCCAGAACACACACAATCTTGTTAACATATGTCTGGTGAGTATACATATTTTATACACAAGTATAAATAGCTCTGTGTGCATTTATGTACATAAAATTCCCCAAAATAACACTGGAAGGGTTACACATTTTAATATTAAGAGAAAGCCTTAAAATACCAATGGGGCAGAACAGGCACAATGAAAGGTGAAGGACAGATTTTCAGTTTATTTATGTCCATTCGGCTATAGTGGAGTCATTCTGATTTACACTTAGGAAGGTCTAGCACGTTGCCTTTCAGAAGGGAAGGACAAGGCAACAAATGGCTACATAAGGCCTCAAACACTTCTCACTAATGTAAGGGCAAAGCAAGAAAAGTTCCGTCACACTCCAATTACTGTCAACACTGTAATTCTGTACAACTCACACTGTGCTCTCTAACCTGCAAGAAAAACAGCTGGGGAGACTTTGTCTAGCATTTGGACTAAAACCCCTTGCATCTGAGGCCAGGCTGTTATACCTCACAGGGGACTCTGAATTTCCAAGTTATCTCAGGGCATATCTTCATGGACAGGAATGAGGCACCTGAGCACCTCTGCTGCTGCTCTGAGCTGGCCAGATGAGAGTCTGCTGTCATTTCCAAGTGGTACAATGAAATTACTTTGAACTACCCAACCTTAGTGACTCTCTTGCGAGGCATGTTACCTGATAAAACTTTATCAGTTTTTAAATCAATTTTATGTTAATCTATACAATTTTGCACTCAGGTTGGCTCTATATCTTGCACAATATAAACTGCCTACAAAATCTACACTTGGCCCAAATTGTCCAATTTCTGCTTTGTGGAAAGGGAGAGAGAAGCTTCCCCTCACTGTCTTCTGGTCTGTGTGGCTGGTATTTTGCTGGTCATTGCATGTTTACTTTCCTCTGCTTGCACAGTGAATGGTACACTTGGCCCAAGCTGGCTTACACTGTGGTCAATGCAGAAAATCAGTGAGACTCACAAGGGAGCTGAATTGTTCCCATGAGATTCTTTAGTTCAGAGCAATTCTGAAAGCAGAATTACAGCATTTCTAGAGGCATGTTCATAGCCTGAAAACTGAGAAGCTGTAGCTGGACCCTCTGAGAGACCACTTGGGATATAATAATTAATGCAGCTTGATTTAAAAAACAAACGAACAAAAAATCCCAAACAACCTCCCCCCCAAAAAAAGCCAAACCAAAACAAAACCAATTTCAAACAACTGTTTATTCAAGCAATTTTTTCCTTTATTTTTAATTAGATTCCAGAAATTATAATAGTGCAAACACTCAGTATAAAAGTTGCAATAAGAAATTTACATTCACATTTAACATTTCAGTCCATTCACTTTTTAACATAAAAATAGGACAAATATTCAATTGCTCTTCTCAATTTAACAATCTTGAAAAAGACTGGAAGATACTCTACAATAATATATTTACATAAAAATAGACCCGTATTATTAATGAAAATCTATCATTAGAAGTTACCCAGTGTTAAGTTATTGTATTGTACTATGCATATACATATATATATATATAGTGTATAGCTATAAAGATAAAAAGATTATAGGTTCAGTGGGCTATAGCAGTTGGAATAATGACATCTTGACTTACTAGTTCACTCCTTAAAGTTAGGATTCTTCATTTTACCTATGTAGATGTTTCTTTTGTGATATAGTAGGCCTCCTCCTGGTCCCTTTGAAGTCACTGGTGACACGCCATTTGACATGGCAGAGGAATAGAATAAGGCCTTGAATAGACACTAGAATAAGGCCTGATCTAAAAATTCAATAATTGTTGAAGTTAATATTTTCATTAATTTTACTGGGCTGTAAACAAGACTAAAATTTCTACTGAAAACTTTTATGCCAATAAATACAGAGAAGAATACACTTGGTTTTCCCATATGTCTACCTGATGCAAATAATTCTTTTTTTCCCAAAGTCTAAGCAAATATTCAAGTTAGTTCAGAAGCAATGCAGAATTTGCTGCAAACATCAGCAGGTTAAGTAGCTGATAAGATTCCTCTTGCACAGTCTTCTTGCTGAATGTTTCAGTTCAACCAGCCTTATAATACTCCAAGCCTGTATCTTTCCTCTCTAATATTTTAGTAAAGAGTGGTATCCAGACAGACAACATGACTGCTCTTGAAATGGGTTTGCATGTTTTTGTTAAACTGCTAGGGAACATGAATTAGGCTACACCACTCTTACTTATCTATTCTCTTCTTCGGACCCTTGAACAGAGATGCTGCTCTGCTTGCTGATGGCAGGCTGAAGCCTTATTGCCCAGCTTGCTGCCAGCTGCTTGCGCCTGCACTCCCACCACAGGGTATGTTTATGTTCCCTTTCAGGTTTGCTGTCACATGTACTGCTTCCTAACGAGATTATGTTAAATGTATTTCTTTCCCCCTAAGCATCTATTATATGAAAAATCAACTTTTTGGAAATATATTTTCTTTTCAAAAAAGAAGCTTGACAACCATATGACAGAGGACCTACAGAGGGAGATGGTAAAGCAGGCCTGAGTGGACAGTAAACACCTCAACAAAAATATGACAGCACTGAACAACTGAAGGTGAGTTAAGGGTAGAAGGGGTATCAGTTTCTGAAGAAGCAGTATTTTATGAGCTGTAGGTCACATTTTTACATCCAAAGAAGACTTACGTGGTGTTGAGAGGCAGGTAGGTATGTCTAGCTTCATCTCTTCTTATTGCTATGGCATTTATTACATTTAAATATTTATAGGATGCTTAAAATTATGGATAAGGCCATAATGGACTCTCTGTCATCATGTAGGCAGACTAATTTTGTTTGTAGAACACATGCTCTGTGTGGTCTTTTGCTTCCTACCTTAGGCTGCTGAACATTAATTATAAAAGACTTTTAAATATTTTCAATTAACAGATTGGAAAAATGCTTAGCATCTTATTTCCAAGGAGAACCTATGTACACATGCCAGCAGGGCAGAAGTTAACCTTGAGACAGCAGAGAGTACAAGGACTTACCAGCAGGATAAAATCCAGACAGATGTTACTTGTGACACAAGTTTTAAAGACAGGGGTTTTAACAGATGGGTCAAATTTGATTGAATTTGCTTGAAACTGTGAAATGTGTGTCAGAATTTAACCTCTGTCAGAATTTCAGAGAAAACAATATCACTGCTCTAAGATTCTCTGTATTGAGTTAATTATGCTAGAAAAGGTAGTTGTTCTTGGATTCTAGTTTTTTAGACCAGTAAGCATTGCTTTCATTCTTATGGTATTCTCTAATATTTTTCAAAGCTACTTCTCTGTAATAACCAGCTGTTTGAATGCAGAAAAGAAACTCTCTGTTTGCTTTGTCTAAGTTCACTTTTGTGCAGACAATTATACTTGTAAATGGGAGCAAGTTATGCAATCACCTTTCTTCTCTGTTTTTCCTTATTGAGCCCTAGTAATGTTACTGTAAAAAAAGCCGGAATTCTAAGTGAAGAAGAATCTCTACCTACCATAGCAATTAAAACTATAATTATCATGAAGAAATTTGGATGGCACAGGTAATAAATTTTCATTTACATTTAATCGAAAATTCTTGAATTATTGCTCGAATGGCATTTGAAATGTAAGAACAGACAACCTTTGCACCCTTGTGTACTAAGGAGCAAAAGACATGAGAAATCATCTAAGTAACTTCAATGTGCCAGCTGAAGGTTTTCATAACTAATGCCACTACAGACAGGTCTAGGATTAAAGCAGAAGGTCAGGCACTTGAAAGTAATACATGATAGTGCACACAACCACAGTAATTTAACCCCACTTTAGCCCACAAAAAGAACTGTTTGTTAGCTGTTTCACCACCAGCAGGCTAACCTACATCTAGCAAACCTGACAGCGCAGTTACAAGGTGCTCTGGATGGTTTTAGTTGTGCTATACAAGCCTGTTCTGAAGAGGAGAGCAGCCAGCTTTTTAAAAGGAGCCCCAAACTATCTGAAAATACTTCCTCTAGAACTCAGCTCACTGTAAGTGCTGAGCTTTCTAGGAAACCTATTCTTCTTTAGCTTGGACCCACGTATACCTGTGTATGGCCTCCTTCCACAAACAAATGGATCACTCCTTGCATCCACATAACTGTACTGGTAGTAAACCAAAGAAGGAAAGGAATTAATAAAAAATCTTCACAGTGATGCAGCACTTTTTGTTCCTTCAGTTTTATGCAGGTGTGTCATGTCTGATGCCACAGAAGGCATAAAATGGGGATCCTAATATAAAGAAGTAGATCCTCCAGCATGCTGTAAGGCACAAGCAAAACCAAGTCCTTCCAGCACATACACTGTGTACATTAACCATGAATTAATGCTAATTCAAATTCCAAGGTGCCTCCTCATGATCAAAAAATAGGCATTAAAGGCGACAACCCCCAACTATTTCTAATAATTCCTTCTGAAATTTTGAAAGTAGCTCACCAGGAGATCTTGAACACTTTTGTAAATTTGAACTGACACGAAACCTCAGAAACTGATTTGACCATGCAATTAAACACAAGCTTTATTTTTGCTGAACTACAAATCTGGTTAAGTACTCCCAGCTCAGATACTGTGTTCTGTGTCACTGAATTTTACCACCAACTTCAGAAGAGTACTGGCTTTTCACCTTTTCCGTTCAGCAACTGCTATCTCACAGGCTTCTTTTTTTGTTGTTTTGTACTCTTGCTAACTTTGCCCATTTTTTTTTTCTCCTTTCCTTCTTTTTATCCTTGCACCGAACAGATTGCAAATCACATCAGGCCACCCAAGCACTGTGATATTTTCAAGAGGAATTAAAGCGCAACAGGCAGCCACTCCCTTATATGTACTTTTTCCATTATTTACATTAATATATTTATTAATTATTTAGATTTGGCCTGAAAACTCAATAAGAGATAGGATTAAAAGGAACAATGATCTAAAAATTGCCTATATAGAGTTCTGGAAAAAGCCAGTCATAAACAACATTGGGGTGCACAAGCAGTGTCCAGATTGTCATTATTCACAACAATTACACTACACTGAGATGTAAAACCCACCAAATTTGAGACCAGTTAGTTTATAACTGTTAGAAAGGCTTAACTACTATAATGAAGACAATCGTCAGTACAAGGTAGCAGCTTTTCTATGCAGGCAACAGGGATATATGGTATGAACCTGCCTCTTAACTTAGGATGACAAAAGTACCTGCAGAAGCTGTACAGCTTAATTAACCCTACAGTCACCTGATTAAACGAACAAATTAAATGATTTCTGAGTCCTATTATAAAACTAGCTCAAATTGTAAACCGCAAGTCCTTATCCAAAGCAGAAAGTATTCACAGTCGATATGCTTTTCCCTTTGCCACAAGACTCAGTGTTATGCTCCTCCAATACTCCTTATTTATCATACAACAATTATATAAGTAATTTGAAGAATAATCCTGAGTTGTAGTGACATGGATATGACAACTTTAAAAATGAGGTGTACAAAATACCTTCAGAATTTTATGTTTTATTCTCAGTGTTATGGGAAAAATCAGTTAGAGGATTGGATATTGATTTCTTATTCCTATATCACTAGTTGACATGGGCCTCAAGCTGTGTGTTAGGCTGTGATGCCTATGGGAGGCATCCCTGCAAGCATAGAATCGTGATTACCCTGTAAGCACAGAATCCAGATGGCTCAAAGCACCCAGAAAAATCCAATGAACGTTCTCCAGATAGTTCTGTTAAATACGTTCTGCTTAGCAATAGAAACTATTTGGAAAATAAGTCAAAAAACCTGACAGAAATAAGGCAACAAAATTAATTTATATATATATATATATATACACACATACATACATACATATGTATATATGTATGTATGTATCCAGGAAAAGAACCTATTTGCATTATGTACTTTTCATATACAATAACTCATTATCACATTAGAAGTATACTCTGGGTAACACTGATGGGCCAAATTCACCTTCTTTGCCTTCCATAGTGTTGCACCTGCATACAGCAAAGATGGATTTGACACCTGGTCCTTCTTGATGACAATACTACATCAAATGCAGTATCAGAGTTGAATGTCATTGAATGTCAGATGTTACACCATTTTGAACTAGAGTATTGGTTTGTTTTTTATATTACAGAAAGTAGTTTATTGCTTCTAATGACCAGAAGGTACCTTATGAAGACAGCTTAGATGTTGATAACACTTTTCATATACTGTGTTATGGACCTTGAAACATGGAGGTTGGCAGATCACAATCATTAGTTATTTTTCTTCTTTATTTGCTGTTTGTATTTTGATTTGCTGAATGCACATGCAACTAGTGATTTAACTGTGCCAGAAGTGGTATGTCAAAAACACTTAGGAAAACTTACTGTTTTGTTTTACTGAAGTCAGGCATGAATGGCATGCAGTAGATTGAAAGGAAAACCAAAAAGACATCCATTTTAAAAGGATATATAATCTCCATGCACATGTAAAATGTCTCTTACAAAAATCATTAATTTTTGTTAAAAGTGTGCCTTTTTGCCTCTTTTTATACAAGTGTACATGCAACTACCTGTCCAAGCAAAAATTATTTACAAAATTTCATAGTACAATACATCTTTTAAAGTGAATAATACATGAAAGGCCAATGTTTTCTGTTGTTTTGTAACACTGTACAAGATTAAAAATAAGGCATTATAATACAGGTTTATCACAAATTAAAAAAATGTTGTTTTCACTGTAATACAAAACTCTAACTTGAAAGAACATTATGGCTAAATAGTCCTCCTGCCTGGGCAGAACACATACACAATCTGGACTTGCTGATGTAAAGAAAATGCATTCTTTCTGCTACAAGCAGGAATCCAACACAGGAAAATGATTCACGCTACTTACTAATGTGTTAAGACTCTTCAAAGCACTGAAATGGCACAGGTCATATACTGTTTCCCTTCAAACAGTGGCACCCAGCTACTTTATTTTGCCTGACAGATAAATTACAGGCATAAATATGAAAGAGATTTAGGTGCATGACCTACTCTTGGTTGCAGTGTTGTAAAATATTCAGTTCAATATTGACATGAGACACCGCTACAACCCAAAGCAGAACTTGGCCTACAGAAGCCCAGCTCCTGACCCTCACAAGCGTACTAAACTGGTGATTGCTGCAGGCCTTGTGGACACATAAGGGATGCAGATTCAGCCCTTACAAGCTGAAACTTTTGGCTCTCAGTCTCACTAAAGGAAAGTAAGGGAAAATTTGTGTTTGTTTTGGTGAAGATAAGGGAGTGTCACTTGCCACAGAGCGATGCAGCTACAAAAACCTATGCATTTTACAGTCTGGGTAAAATAGCTTTCTAGTCAATGTAAATAGAATATGTTTGGAAATATCTAGCCAGTAATTCAGTGGAATGCCAGTTTGCAATCTCAGCAGAGAATAATAATTAAAAAATAATTTGAAGATAAAGGTAGTATAGGAACACCTAGAAATAAGCTCCCAAGACTAAAAGATCTCTGATACTTATATGCTTATATAAAGAATGAAAGACTTCAATTGTTAATATTATCTGAAAGAGAAAACATGCAAACTGATGTTAAATATTGTGCTTGCTACTGACAGACATTGACATGCCAAATGGCATCACTTTGTTGTAGGGCTTGTATCTGTTAATTGTTTCAAGCTAACAGCTGCACAAAACAGTGAACAGAGCTACAGGAGGCTATTCTGCCCACGAATCAACAAGTTACTATCCTCAAATAAACACTAGGGACTTTTGGTTGCTGTGGGGCAGAATTCTTGATGAGGCAAGAGTTACAGCACATGAAAATTAATATATGCAAGACAGGAAATACAACTGCATGCAATAAGATGGACACAACACAAATGCCACAAAAATCTAAGGAAATTCTTCTGATGATTTTCAGGGATACTGGAGTGGGCCACATACCATCTTAGGTCAATTGCCAATAAAAAAATTGATTACAATCTTCTCTAATTTGGCAGAAAATGTGCATTTATGAGGTTTTCAGAAGTATTGCTTCCATGTGTATTTCCCCCTCTTTCCATATATAAAACTTATTAAACGTGTCAAAGAATGCAGAAGAGCGGAGAGTTTAAATATGTCATTTAAAGCTGTCACACAAGAGCTGAAATTAAACAAATGTAGACAGAACAGGAAAATGGGAAAAAACTGTATGAGTAGGGAGGGAAAGCATAAAGATAAGAGTACATGGTATTTGACTAATTTGTGCCTTAGCTAAACTCTCTTAATAAATTTATACTGCTCAGTCCAGGACTACAAAGTAATATGTATTTTTCCCCACAGTAAAACCAGCAACAATAACAAAACCACGAAAAACACTAATGATAGGATAATGATGTTAATGATGATGAACTTAATGAGAGTGATGTTAATCTGGTCTATTGGAAGGTGTCCCTGCCTATGGCAACAGGGTTGGAACTAGATGATCTTTAAGGTCCCTTCCAACCCAAAAGCATTCTATAAATCTGTGACTTAAAGTCTGGAAACTAACTCCAAATATACCATCGTTGATTATGTAAGCTAGGACATACACACCAGCTTGCCTGCAGTACCAAGAAGCCATCCTGGACCACTCAACCTGCTCTGGGAGGCAGAGACCTCCTCCAAAATTGCAGAATGAGAAGCCAATGATGGACTGTGCCTGTCTTGTACTTTCCATTCAACATGGAAAACATTCTTACAAAAAGTCACATGCCTTATTTGGCTGTTGGAAAAGAGGATCAGGCTTTGAAAATCTTTGGACCAATTCTACTTAATTAGCACCTGCTAATCATTTAAAATGTTAACATGAATAATCTAAATTTACCTTGCTACATGATCTTCCACTGACATTACCAAGCTGGGAATGGGTCTGGGAAGGAGAACAGTCACAAAAAATATCAGCAGAGGTGACAATTCATTTGTGCTCACTGTCCATTTAGTGATCAAAGAAACAGTGGCAAGATGCCTATATCTTGAGCCTAGTAAAAAGAGTAACAAATAAGTAATTTCATTGAAAGCTTTGGGGTGGGTCAATGCGAGTATTTTGTTGATGTGTTCACATACTACCAGATCTACTGCTAGGATCTGAAGATGCTTTTATTTTATTATTATCAGTGAAATTATACCAAATTCACTGATTCAAAAATTGTGTAAGCATGGGCTCTTTGAGAGTGGAACTGAGTGATTAATGCTATTGCACATAATGCTTTCCAACTTGGTTAAATATTTAACTTACCCACATGATGATTTAGTTCCTATAAACCTGTTAGAAAACATAACTATGCAGTGTGCTTTACATGAATGCCACTTATTCAGTTTAGTTATGTAAATATTTGTTCTTTTAAATCTGTATTCTCTACATGTATATTTTTAAAACTATTCGAATGCCTCAAAAGCAAAAAATAAATTATTCTAGAAGAATAGCTGTGAACTGGGTAGCTCTTAGGGAGATAAAGAAATGCAGTGACTTTCTTCAGCTCAATAAGGATGCATATACCCGGTGCAGTACAATTAGGAAACAGTTCTCAGGTTTTTATAGTCACTTTAATCTTAAGACTAACTTTCCCAGCTTTGTAATGAAGCACCTAGGAGACAGGGTTTAGGACTCTGCTGAAAAATTAATTTAGGACTCTGCTGAAAAACACTGGAGTCCCACAGTATCCTGATACGGAGAACAGAAATTCCTGCAACATTTCTTTAGCCATTTGCATCTGCTGACATAGTGCTGTCATATACTTTTAACACAAAAAATTACTGCTCCAAAGCAAAAGCTGATTAGAAGGGAATCTCTCAGAACTTTTTTTCCACTGAAATCTGTAACAAAATAGGCCCACTGAAGGGAAATGTGACATCTAGTATGTGAAAGTTTTCTATTGTACAATCTGTACAACTTCTGTGTTCTGGAGTGGGGTTTTTAGGTTTGTGGGTTGTTTTTGTTGGTTTTGTTGGCTTTTTTGACCTTTTTGTTGTTGTTGTTGGTTTTTGATCTTTTTTTTTTGGGGGGCGGGCAGATGTTTTTGCTGGTTAAAAGAAAGCTTTTCATGTTTTTAGACAATGTAAAGTTTTGCTTCTCTTTTGGAAAGCAGTGAGGTTAGTTAGCCTGTGAATCCCCATCAGGACACTATGGCACAGTTCCATGGAGTACACGTCCCTCAGCAGGATGACCTTCAACTACTTGTACCTTGAGTATGGAGTTGCACTCCACATTTCACATCCAGATCATCATTTTAGGATGAAACCATAAACAATATGATGTGGGCTGCCATGAAGAAAAAAAGCAGCCAAAATATATTTCTTTTTATGCAGATTAAGAGCAGGCCTTGCTCTCCTGGCACATTTACCAGTGCTCCTCATTTGACAAAGTTTGACTGTGCTTGTTTCTCAGAATTATAGCTTTCTATAATTGTACAGCTTTGAAGAGTGAGTCTGGATAGAATCAAGATATAATAAAACTGTGGCATAAATTTAAAAATCGATTAATATATAAAACTATGTTGGCAAACATACAAATGTCGCAAAACTAGCAACAGCATGTTTGTCACCAGTACAGGACTATTCTTTGAGCTGTTTAGAATGTCAAAGCTAAATACTAAACTTGAGCCACAGGACTTGTGCTATTTCTAAAAGCCTGAAATAATACCATCCTTCTGCTCCTCAGTAAAATCAGCACTGTACATAAAGGAATGTTTCTATATTGCATAAGCATATTGCTGTGCTTGCAGGGTGGCTCCTCTGTCTTGCACAGAGTCAAATAACCTACAAAGAGGCAGCAAATTCTAAGCTCTACCACTCTTGTATTTTTTTTAATGGAAAGAATATATATTGTTCTTCTGCCTAAACTTTAAGCTCTGTGGTTTATCTACCTTATATCCTAGTGTAATGGTTTGATTGAAAGTTTTTGGAAGTTTTTGGAGCATGCAAGGAGAGTTTAAAAAAATATGTAGGGTTCTGTAATTAGCTGAATCCAGTCTTCATTAATCTGCCATTGACAACACAATAAACACTGTTTTCATTGCATTAATTCATGCACTGGGAGCACAGTTTCTAAAAGTCTTGCTGTAGCCCTGGAGAATCTCCAGGCATCCCACATTTGATGGTTAAATGCAGCTTTGCTAATCCCAGGCCAAACAATTCTGGCTATGACAGCAAAGAGAAATCTCTTTGCTATGTTACTGCAGGTGGATGTGTAAATAAATACACATTTTTATTTTCATCTCTATAAATCTCTGTTAAGTCTACACAGAACTGTTTGTATATGTGCATATATAGATTAAAACATATATATACACACACACATAAATAATTGCTTTCACATTTATCTAATTTTTTTTATTTACTGTTTAAAAATGCCAAGAAAATATTCCTCATTTCCAGAAAATCCCGTTTTGACTTTTCATAACAGAATTGCTAGCCCTTATATGTTCTATCCCAAGAGTTCATTACACAGTCCCCAAGTTCTCTTTGGTTGGGTTGTAGTGGTCCTTGGTTAATGCCATGGCCTATGACCTCTGACTTCTTAGTAAAAATTCAGGCAACCATTGCTCTCCAAGTTCACTGCAAGTGGCACAACCAAATCTCCTTTGTTCTATGTCTCCTTCACAGCTGGCACAGAAGGAAGATAATGCAGTGTTTGGTTTGTGTGACTGGCAGACGCTTGACCTGCTCCAAGCCCAGGTTTTACAGTAAAGCTAGCAACTGAGGACACCGATGGACAGCTGGTGCCCAGTTTTGTTTGAATGTTTGCTCTCCCATAAGGGTACATTTTCCGCTCTAAGTTTAAAGACCTTGTTTGGGAATTATTTCCATCAGCCTTTCCTTCCAGGAAATAGGTCAGCATTTCACCTTTTCCCTTTACACTGACTTTACCCCTGCACACGAATTCATAACTGCACCTTTTTAATATCCGCTGAACTTCTTCTGTCACCTGAAGACAGAAAAAAAAACCAAACCTGTTACTATTTTCTGTTCATGTAATTGCTCACCCCTCTCCATTTTACTACTCTGTCATGAAATATGCATAAGCAGAATGGATTAGCACCTACAGCTGCTCTCAGGCTCCCTTAGAATTTTCTTTGGGAAGTAAAGATCAACCTGGAATCTGAGAAGCAGAATTTCTGGTCTTGAGTTAAATAAATACACAGATAGATTAAACTCCATCCAACAGAAATATATAACCAAATTGTAGGCTGGATCAGTTCCAGTGATGTTAATTTATTGCAGAAGACCTTTTGATCCCTGGAGATCAGACAGGTATTTTGGATAAATGACTGAAAGTGTTCATTGAGCTTTTGAGAAGAACACCATAGGTTCTAGTCAAGCCATAGTAAAACAACAATGTTCTCTGTCTGCATTGACTCTCCAATCCAAAGTATCCAAGCAATTTTTAGAGCTACATAAAATTTAGGAAGATGCAAATGGACATAGATCCTTTCCTTGTAGGTCCTGTTTAGGCAAAATTTCTACAGCAGAAAGACTGGCAGTGTCTGCATTCCCAGGCTTGCCTCCAACTGTGCAATGAAGCAGAGAACTCTTGTTTCTTCTGATGGGAAATGATTTATTTGAGGATTTCATTGTCTCTAAGAAGTGTATAAGATGGAAAACAACTATACCTCTGATGGTGAGTAATCTGGAGAGAGTTGCCGTCTCCATAAGAAAAAAGTGAGGCTGCATTTTCTAAGTGTTCTTGAAAACGTAACCACATATAAAACAGGAGGTATGTAGAGTTTGCAAAATTGTCTTAGAATGCACTCACCTGAATCTTTCCCTGCACTCCAGTACTATCCATCCGGCTGGCAACATTCACAGTGTTCCCCCAGATATCATACTGTGGTCTTCTGGCTCCGATGACTCCTGCCACTACAGGCCCAACATTAATACCTAAAATTAAACAATGAGTTTGGTTTTCACTACAGTATATTATCCAAGGGAAACATGAATCCTGCAAAACAGATTTGACACAAGTGTCTTAGAATTTTTTTTTTGTAATAGGGTAATACATGTTAACATCATAAAGCCAAGTCAGGGGAGGTTTAGGTTAGATGTCAGGAAAAAGTTTTTCACCTAAAGGGTGACTGAGCACTGGAGCAGGCTGTCCAGGGAAATGGTCACAGCAACAAGCCTGACAGAATTCAAGAAGCATTTGGACATTTGGACTGTTCGGCTGTCCTGTGCAGGGTCAGGAGTTGGGCTTGATGATCCTGATGGGTCCCTTACATAATCTATGATCCCTTGGCATATTCTATGATTCTATGATTAAATTGATACCAAGTGGACTTCTGCATTTGTAAAAGGCTTAGAAACACGACAAAGACATTCCTTGAGATATCTTACTGGAAATGCAATATGTAGGCAACATAAAAATTTGATTCTTCTGTGGATGTTGTTTGTCTAAAGAAAAGAAGAAAAGCAGTGGTAGTGCAGAGTTTAGCTGAAAATGGGACAAACTGTTAAAGATCTTTAATTGTTTCCTACAACTTCCACTGCAGTTGCACATATAAAACCTTTTAATGGAGGTTTTCCAAGTGGAACAGAAATAATGGCCTGGAATACACAAGGATTGGGGTAAGGGACGTATGTCAGGTTGGTTGTTAACTAGACAACTCAGATTCTGGAGAGACTGGAAGAAGACAAAAGTATCTGAAAATGGCTCAAGCATATTTTTTTGGAAACTGCAGAGATCAGGTCTACATTTCTGACTGATTTCAACACCTTGTTTGGAAGATAAAAGTGTGCCCTGAAGAGCTGCAGATACTAAACCCTGCATGAGATTCTGTGCAAGGGCTTTTCTAAGTAATTTATGCAGAAGAATGAGGGTTAGATATTTGATCCTTTGTGAACCTGGAAAGACAAGTTATAACAGAGTTCAAAGAGAATTTGGTGTTTATAATTATTAGGATGTATAGGAGGTCAAAGATGTATAACTTTCCTATTGTTGCCTTTGATGTCTTTGGTCTTTCTCAATCTTCCACTGCTAGAAACCTCAGTTTTCCCCTTGTCCAGCTCATTCTCACAAGTCAGCCATGAAAATATATAGAGAAAGAAGCTGGAGAAAACTATCAGTATTAGAATATGCAATAAAAGGAGAACAGCAGTGGAAGTACCACTGGAGAGGAGCAGGATACATGAAGAAAGGGAAGCAGGGAACTTGATCTCTAAGAAGGCTGAAAGGATTCTGAGTGGTAAGATATGTAATAACATGTAAAGGATTGCATGGAAAGGGTTGTGTTGTCCTCAAAACCAGAGGATTAGATTTGTTGGAGAAAACAGGACTGGTTAAGGTGATTTGGCATCTGTGGACCAAAAGTTTCCATTGCACTTTTGATGCCGACAAAGCTTTTGCAGATGCAACTTAATACAGTAAAACCCAATTTTCAGCAGCTTAGCAATGCAAAGCAGTGTAAGCCACAAAACTGGGTACACTCATAATATTGTATAAAATTAATGATGCAGTTTCCTTTTAGGGGTGCATAGATTAAGTAAACACACTGGAATTGGAGGCAATTACAATTTCTTATTACTAATGCACACGATCCAGACTGCTGACCTTCTACATGGATGTGACTCTCTCCCTGACAGAGAATTTTCAGTTTTAATCATGAGTGCAGGAGAGGTAATCCTTTGCTGACAGCACAGGAAAAACCAATGAAAAACAATCTTCTGCTTGTGTGATAGTTGTAGAAACGTGACTTACCAACTCGTAGGACAAAGTCATTATAAGACTGATAGTTGATTTCATCAAGAACGTCAAACATCTCTATTGCAAAATCCGCCAGTGTACTCAGATGGGAATAAATTGATTTTTTAGCCTAGAAACAAAATAGTGTTCCACATTAGATTTGTATGGTACTGAGATGCAGGTTAAATACCAAAGTGAAAAATAATGAGAAGCTCAGATGGTTTAGGAAAAGAATCTAACCAATTTTTCTGTTTGTGAAAGGAAACTTTTCACAGTAGCTACAACATATGCATTCTTTTTTCTGCTATTATTTTCTTCTCTCTCTCCCTTTTTATTTCTGGGAATAATGGAATGCAAAGTTCCCGTGGTAAAGTGGTTCTGTTGCTAGAGAGCTGCAGATGTTTGTTTTGAGTGTGGCAGGGACTATAACCTGCTTTCTTACAAAACTACTTTGCCTGAGGATTAATAATAACTATAGTTTCTGCCCTCTTCTCCCTTTGGGGCTTTGCTAGCTCCCAGCTCCCATGGGGTGCATGCTGTTCCCATTGACAAAATTCCTGTAACGTTTAATCCTGCGAGATGCAGAACACCCCTATGTTCTTCCTTTCCAGGAAATTTGAAGGGAGTTGTTATCAAATGTACCTAAATCAACCAAAGCAAAAAGCCCCAAAGAGATCAAATGAAATGGTGAAGTATTAACTTGCAAATAAAACCCCAAACATGAGAAAATAATTTTTACAACTTCAGTCTAATTAAACTGTGCAACTAATTTTCAGAGGATATTGTGGATTCCAAAACTTAGCAAGATTCTAACATAATTCTCAAGATCATGAAAGAAATATTTGCTACAAAGTAGTAAAAACCTAAGGAGCATATTATTAGAAAGTGGAAAAGTGAGGTATGCATATTTGTTCTGTAACTCATGCCCTCCCTCCAGGATATAACTTTGGTGAGTTAAAGACAGGTTACTAGAATAAACCTTTGACTCAACTCAGTATGACTGCTCTTATCTTCTGCTCTTATTCGAATAAGAAATATGAATTTTTGAACGAATTTGCAAAGTGAAAGTGGGCTAAAGGTAGGATATGGTGAAAGAAATGCAGGGTCAGTGGCAGCTTCAGTAGGGTGTTACACAACAGGACTATGCAAGCTGGCATGAGATGAAAGCTTGCTGAGTTTTTGCCATGATAGAGAGATTTTATAAATTCAGTGCTTAACAGTGGCTGAAAAAGCTGAGAAACAGGATGCTATTCACTTTATTCACCTCAGTTTGAAATGGTTGCTTCATGTGGCTAGGAAATTTACAAAAAATTATGAAAGTCATCCTTGTGTCAGTCCCAATTTTTGGGAAAGATATTTTATTTACCTGCCTGAATATCTGGCATTCTGCTTCTTGCAATGTGAACTAGCTAGCTCTACTCTTTTCCAGAATCACCAAAACAAAGCTTAAAGAGCTGATGGATACATTTCCAACAGAGAAGGAAAAAATATTCAATTTCTGGAGCAGGGAGGGAGTAGTGCATAGTTTTATTTGATTTCTAATCTTCTTTATGTTTCCTATCTTCCATTTCTTTGCTGTCTGACAAATGCTCTGTTTTCCTGCAATGCCCTTCAGGGTTGGTGGGGAAAGGACTGGTGACAATTACTGAGTGCGCTGCAGGTGACAGATGCGTCTCAATAGGATCAGGGCAAACTCTTTTGAACCTCCACTGAAGAACACTGCAAAGTTAGGACCCTGGTGAAGTCAGGATCCTGGTGAAATACAGACCAAATGAATTTAAATTGTGCAAAAGATCTACAAGAGCTTGGTTTGTGTGCTGCCCTGCTGATGTAACTGGCAAGCAATTATTTATTTAAACATTGGAGTTGTTACTGGAAAGACTGCCAAGAGCATCACAGCAAAGTCACTGTGATAGAGGCAATGTGCATTTACTGTAGTCACTGGATGAAGTCAAGGTGCAGAAGCAAGAGTCCAGTAAAATATGGGATTTAAATATTTAACTTCCTCAGGGTACTGGGCTCTTAAGTGTATAAATATCCTCAGTTAAGAGCCCAATTAACCCCATCCACTGCTTTCTGTTCATGTCCAAATCCTAGTATGAAATTAGTGATTCACAATCAGAGGCTGTGCCAGACTTTCTGTTGAAGCTGGGAGACTCCTGGCAGATGGCAGACCAGAGGCACTTGAGCGTCTTATGGCTCCCATGGACACATACGACTCCATAGGACAGCCCAGGGACTGTGTGAAGCTGGCAGTGAGTGTCTGTGCATGACAGGCCAGCCAAGATTATCAGACTTCTAGTATACAGGTGTATGCTGAAGAACTATTGGAAATTGGCAAGAGGGTGTGACTAATTTCTGTTCATTTGCATTACATGAACAGTAGGGAGAGATCACTACCAGAAGAGGAGAAGAGCTGAAACCCTAAGTTAAAGTAAAAATTATTGTCTGTTTCATACAAGATCTTTCTTTCTGGAATACAGAATTTCAAATAAATTCTGCATGTACAGAAAAGATCAAAATTTGCCCCAATATTTAAAAGGAAGACAGAGTACTGTACAAGATCTTCTGCAGTGATTTAAAATGCATCACTATCATAAGCTCAGAATAGTATCTTCAGTACTGGACTAACTCAGCTGACCCTTCACTCAACAACTATAAAATACAAGAGACAAACATGTTTAGGTTTAGGAACATATGCTGCCAAAGTTACCCAATAACACACTTGTTTTGAGGATTATAGTTCAAAGAGCATTTATAGCAGACACAAACGTATGTCATTGCCTGTTTGCCTCAGATCACACACTGAAAAAATTCGAAAGATCAATGTTTTTTGCCTGTCCCAGAACCCATGAGTCAAACATTTCAGGATAAACAGATTTTTAAAAATACCTTTTTTTTTTTAATGTATAGATTTCTAGGAGTGATACAAAGGAAGGCATCAGCTGGAAATACTTTGCAGACCAGAAGGTTAGTGACATGACATACTCCAACATGATTCTAACTGTTGATTTCAATGTGGTCTTGTTTTTTATTTACTTAATAGGGAAAATTGTTGCTAAAGAGTCCACAGGGCATCTTCTGGCATTTTTTGCTTTTGCCTTCTAATTTTGTTTTATTTTGCAATGCTAAATCATATGCACCAATGTATTCAACATATGTCTATGACATATGTTCATACATATCAGAACAAGGGAGCGCTGTCTGGAAACTCTGGGCAGATGAGGTGAATGGATTGCTTTAATTTTCATGCTATTCTTATACTAT
Source organism: Corvus kubaryi (assembly GCF_017639235.1). NCBI lineage: Eukaryota > Metazoa > Chordata > Aves > Passeriformes > Corvidae > Corvus > Corvus kubaryi. The sequence goes on along the minus strand of NW_024581137.1, from coordinate 3,945,107 downwards.
TAATTTTATAAAATTTTCATTATTTAGTTTTATTAGTGTAATTACTAACGTACATAGTACTCTGTACACAATACATTTAATATAATGCCCACAGGGTTTTCTGACTTTCCAGATACTGCTTGGAAATCTAGGAAATCTCTGTTCCAAGACAGTAACTTAAGGTAAGAATAACACTCAAGGGTAGTAATGAGGATACAGAAGAACTGTGCCCCAGAGTTAGTGGGTTTGAAATGACTTTGACTTTTTTAAATTGCTGAGTAATTAAAGCGGTAAATAGGATGCTAACAGTAGAGACAAAGAAGAGCTGATTTGGAGGGACCAGGTCCAGTGCAGCATTGTACCTAGCACAAAGTTCCTGTCCATGCTGGGGGTTGGGAGATTATGTTTATTTTAGTTGTAGGTTACATCTAGATTTCAATACTAAAAATATATATGTAAAAGTTGCATTTTAATATTCTTCTGCTAGTTTTGCAGTAATTCATTACACCTAGAGTCTCCCTTTCCCTGCATCTTACAAGGCCATCTAAGAACGAGGTTTTACCACTACCACTCTGATTTAGAGGCTTTTATACACCAATTTGCAAGAAATTCAAAGCTGCAGACAATGAAATCACAAGTGAAGCCGCATAAGCAAGTGTGGCAGTTTTCCTTTTCAGGCTTCAACTGTTCTTTGAATTTCAGATTCAAAATGTTGTAAAGAAGTTATCAATAATCACACAGAATTAGTTGTGTTTCTGATGTTCCTCTGGAAATTGAAGGAAAATGGTTCCTTCACGTAAGACTGTTGTGTAAAATCTTCTCACCTTAGTTCCTGAAGTAGGTACAAGTCCCACAGCTGCCATATATGTACTTCCAATTGTCTTGATCTTTTCAATGTCCTTATAATATTCTTTGTCCATAAGCTTTGTTTAAAACATAAAACTGTTAAATATTACATAATATTTTAGACAAGCAACCATAGTTATCAGACAATATGTGCAAGTTCATTAAACCATATTATATTTGTTGAGTTGAGGCTTGCCCACTTTGAGGTCATTGAAAAAACGGCCATTAACTTCCATTTTGATGCTCTTCCTATATTAGAGAAATTTTAGGTCAGAGTCATGTGCCTAAAAATACAAATTTGGCACTTTGGAGAAGCCCAGTGGATACCAACTATGATTAACTAGGAAGTTCACAGTACTGTTTTATTAAACAGTTCAAGATACAATGATTTACTACAGATAATCTCATTGATAGTTATTTGGTAGAACTGATATGGTCAAAAGACAAAGTGTTTAGACCTTACCTCATCAAAATCAGCAATAATTTCATTTAACAGGCGTAAACATTCCACTCCCATATTATTGCCATCCAGTTCGATGTAGAAATCATTGAAATTTGGGATGGAAGCAAACATCACTCCAACTTGTGAATATGACTGGTAATAGAGGTCCTGTAGTTCATAAGCAGATATAATTTTTATTTTAGAAGATTAATCTAAACTAAACATCATTATTGCAGTACTTATTCTACTGCTAAGCAATAGCTAGGACAAAGGCCATCAGTTTTTCTAGAGAGAAAACCAGACTTCTTAAAATAATGTTGAAAGAGGTCTTCACTCAAGGCCACAATAGAAAATTAACACCTAAGGTATTAAACCCATTTAAAACAACTTAGGGTTTTTTTCTGTTTAGACATAGAAGCAGTGAGCCAAAATTTGGAGAGAGTCTTAACAGTTATAGAACTTCTATTGTATGAGAAAAATAATTTTCTCAATTTTGTTTTATAAGCAAAATAGGAGATGGACCAATTTTATCCTGCGGTACAAAACTGGCCTCACTCATTCAAGTCTTTCCATGTATTGTGGAATCCTATATAATAGGATGCTGCTCTGTATGGTAAGGTTTCTGCTTAAAACTTTGTAAGGCTCAAAGAAAGCAAAATCACTCAGCTGTGGTTCTAATACTTTGACCCACACTCTCAAGAGCCATATCATGGACATCATGGCTACTCCAGTGCTGAAGGTTTTCAGATGACCAGAAGGACTCTCGTAAGGCCTTCCTGAACCAATTTATTTAGTCACTGCAGCCTTTTATTTTAATCTGTGTCTTTCCTGAGTATGTACAATTCTGTGTTTTTAAATAGATGGTTTTGGTAATGGTAGCATACTTTCCAGAACTAGAGTGCCTAATACAGAAGTGTCTAGCAGTTCATACACTTCACCATTCAGAACCAAACTGAGCTCAAGCAATACTGTGATAAATCCCAATATCCTACATTGATTGGAAAATGAAAAAAAAAAGTGATTTACATGGAGGTACTTGGCTATATTGATGTTGAATGACAACCTTCCCTTATCCTGAATTTTATTAAAACTCTTCAGAGAAGGAGGACCATACAGGAAAAGAAATAATCTCAAAGTAATTCTTGAACAGAAGTTTTTACAAAGCTACTATTTTTACATGGGTAAAGTTTTTTCCAAGCCTTTCTTGAAGACATACAGGTGGAAGGTGGCCCAAGCAACACAGGGACACATCCATATGGCATGTATTTAAATTTTATCTGGGTTTACCATATTTCTTGGATTAGACATAAGAAAGTGCTGTGCAACATGGGCCGGCAACAGGTTGAAAAGAATTCTTTTATTATCCAGCTTGACTCTCTCCATATCATCTCTCTCTTCTTCTGCCTGTTGGGATAGAGGAAAAGAAAAACCTTTCCAAAAAGCAAAAAACTAGCTGAGCCTATCAAATAGCTTCTATTAATTCATCCATACCTTCTATTAATTCATCCTTTGGGATTAAATGAACAAATATAGAGTACAAATGTAGAATGAGAGCAGTTCTCCTGTACCATGCTTCTACATTAGGCAAAATCCCTTTAAATCCTTAGTAATTCAAGCAAAAGTCTCTCAGCTGTTTTCATGGTTTGATAGCTAAGTGTATTGGTATCTTCTGTAGTTCTCTGTTCTTTTAAATAGATGGTCAATATGTTTACAGAGTAAGCCAGAATAATCCCATTTAAGTCACATTGGCCTTGGAGGCCAATTACTTCCCATGTAGTTCAACGCAGTGGCAGAAGTATTCGATTCATCTTTCAAACAAGAGAAGCCAGTGAGAATCACCAGTGCTTAAAGCAAACCTTTAAAACTTCCAGTAAATTGAAACAAATCTGGTAAGACAATAATTTCAACAGATAAAAAGATTTTAAAATTGAGCATCCTTAAGAATGAACTACAATTTTTAAAAAGTGATATAAAGATAGTTAACATTTCTAGAGATTGTTTTAATTATGCTGGTGTTTGTCATGAAAACATATATAGTTCCTTCACAACAGAAATTCTGTTACTCATGTGAATGACAGCATTCAGAAAGAGTGCTTAGGAGTTAACACATCTTAGGTCCCTAACCCAAGATACTGGCATCTTATTACAAGTGCTTGACTCACAGGACTTACTGCAAGTCATACAATAGGAAACTATTTTAAAAATCAGACCTCTTATTTGAAAAATATTGAATATCTAGGAATTGCGTTTGGGACTCCTAGGTTTGCATATTCCAGCCTAGTCCTTCACAGATTCATCTGCAAAATTACTTCTCTGGAATTTGCTCCTTGTTCTTAGAGCGACTTCTGGCCTTGCACCGATTTCAGTTAGAAAACACTTGATCAGTGTCATATAATTCATCTCACAGAAATCTCAGCTTATTCTTTGTTCCTCAATCACACTCACAAATCTTCTGCTGTGATCCCAATGTGATTTTGTTTATCTAATTACAGTCAGTAGAAGACTGGAAGGCCAAATTGTCAGGCATTGCTGAGAAAACAAAATCACATAAACCATTGATGAACCTGTTCTAATCTTTGTTGGTGTCCCATTTATATCTGGAATTTGGTGTCCTGATCTACTACAAAGTCCACATAATTTCTCAGTATCCATTCCTATGGAAGTAGGAGAAAACCAGTCACCTCTTGCCTTTGTATAGTCTAACAATATTATTTCATGTGTTTTTTTTCAGGAAGCTAAGTTTTATTTTCCATGACAAAACTTAGGAAACAACTTTTCTATTCAAATTACACAGTCTGCTTTGCCCTGCAGTTTATTCTGTATTTTTAAATTTCTTTACAAGTAGAAAGAATTCTGAAAGAGAACTGATTTTATAAACTTAAATTCTTCAGGAATTGTTGTCTTTTTAAATAAATTCTCAGCTCCTAATCTAATTTGTATAATAAGAAAGAGAACTTGTTCCAGAGGGAAATATCAGTAAACTTTAAACAGCAATTAAGTTGCAAGAAATACACCTGAAGCTTTTATTCTAAGCATCTATTTTCTGTTTGTGAGCTGTTTTCTTGACACTTCTTTCACTGTTTAAATTTCATATGCTATTTTCTTAGAATATCCTTCGCCTATTTTGGTGGTATGTTTTACTTACAAGAAAACTTACTGTTTTCTATAAACATGTGAAATGGCCTCTGGCATTTAGTTTTACTGTTGGAATTTAAATGTTTTAATAGGAAAAACAAAAGGTTCTTCAGCTGAAAATCCGAACCAATCTTGCAACTCCATTTTATATCCCACTAGAATATGGGAAAATTTATTCTGACAACAGCAAAGAGATTTGTTGACTGAATTGATGATCTTAATAAAATATCCATTCGGGGCTTCCTTATCCATTCCTCTATTTTTTCAACAAGAAATTTTGTTGTTATTTTCTTCCTAGGAATATTAGGGTTCTCAGTTAACCTACCAATACAATATGGGGCAGAATACCATCGTAAAGAACAAAACTCTTTTGAGTCAGGGTGTGAAGATTTCTGGACTAATCAAGGGAATTAAGTAGGGGTAGGTAAGTGGAGTAATCAGTTTGATACACTGTATGAGTAGTGATGTTGATCAATCACTGGCAGCGGCTGTTCATTTCTGATCTGGAAATATGTGATCAAATTCCTCTGCCTTGCCCAGTTGTGGCCCAAAGTGTTCATTTTGGAAGAAATGATTGAAAAGATTCTTCAGTACATCCATCATTATGTATGAATCACAACAAAGGTTTCAGAGCATGGAACACCCATGACTAAGAAGTAGAGAACTGGGCTCTTGAGTGAAGAGCTAATGGCTTAAATCAAACTATCAGAGTCATGTCTGAAGTGGTGGCAAAATCATATATAAGAGCAGGGAAAGACACTAATGATGTCACCATTGCTAATGATAGAATGCTACATGTTTAATACACCTAACAAGTGTCTCTTCCCTTTTTGGATACAAAACTGTTAACTACAATTTTGACTCTGAGAGGGTTCAGTTGCTAAAAATGAAATTGTGGGGAAAAGATTTGAAGTAAAATTAAAGATAACAGTATAATATAGGGGGAAGTATGGTTGCTACTCCCTGGATGGAACACAGTCAGCACACCCAACTTTCCACACATGGTATTATCTAGGGGGGACTAAATGGAGAGTGGAGTGGAGTCGAGCAGAGGGGAGCGGAGCAGAGCAGAGCGGAGTGGAGTGGAGCGGAGTGGAGTGGAGTGGAGTGGAGTGGAGTGGAGCGGAGTGGAGTGGAGACACTGCAACCAGGCTCTGCTGAAACCCTTGCAGAGGACAGTGCTCGGCCAACTTTTTAGTTGGTAAGCCACACAGCAGCTGGAAGCCAAGGGAGATAAAGGAAGATGTCCTGCTGTTGAATCAGCAACCATGGCAAAATTACCCTCTTTGGATTGACATATATCCCCATCCCAAGGTTATCTCACATACTACATGTTACCTGCCTCCAAGGCATGACCACCCCCCACTGAGTAAGATGCATGACTAATGTCACTCAGGCTTTGCATAAACATTGTATTGGGTTGACCCTGAGTTGATGGACAGTCTTTAAGACCAATTACACTTCTCACAATTTACATATTTAAACCGCACAGAAAGGCGGGACTTCCCCTTTTGTCGGAGCTCGCTTGCTGGGAGGTGGGGGGGCTCCGAGCCTCTCGGCCCCACCGGGCCGGGCCGGGGCCACTGCCCCTTTCCCCCTTTCCCAACGCTGTGGCACGGACCCTGGATCACTGCAGGGGGACTGTCCCAGAGCCGCAGGCAGCTAAAACCAGCCATGGACTGCCACAGCTAAACCCATCCAGCGCAGCTCCTGGGGACAGGCGGGTCCCTCTCCTCTCCATGCGGAGCCGGCGGAGTCAATGGGAGCCGGCAGAGCCTCCTGTCTGCAGCCAGCACACTTCGTGCTGAACTGAAGAGGACACCATGCAGCCAGCAGCACAAAGGGAGCGAGGCTTTCCCCACCGTAAAGCCTGAACAAGAACACCCTTCAACATGGCAGCGTCAGAGTCAGAGAGAAAGAGAAGTGAGTCACGTGGGACGGAGCTGAGCATGGCGACGGGAGAAAAGAGGGCGGTGCTGCGATTCTGGCGCGTAGCTTAAAAACCTTCTTGCATGCCGTGGTAAGAAACTGTAATACCACAAACTGTTTGTCTCTTTAATCCATTTGAAGAACATGGGGGGATGGAGTATCTTCGTGTGCCTGTGAAGATTGTGAAGAGTGCCTATGCCAGGCTATATAGAAGTAGTAAGAGGCTGTTAGAGACTTGTGGCGAAGAAAAGCCTTTGTGTGCAGGCCAAAATAACTTATCCTTAAAAAAAAATGAATAACCCCATGTGATGGCCCATGTTTTGTAGTGTGAAGGAACTGTGAGATTTTTCATGGGAGAGATGTTCTACACACAGCAGATTGTTTGTTTCCGGGCGGGTCTGCTGTTAGTAGCAGTTTGGGAACCACGTGCAACTGAAGGAAAACCCCTTTTTCCTTAAGCATAAGAGAGAGACTTTTCAAGAACTGGAACACTGACTAACATCCCATGTTCTGTTATCCCTTGTGTGAGCTGGGTAAAAGGAGAGAAGTTCTGGGGGCGGGGGGGGGGGGATTTGCTTTGTTTTGTTATTTTCTCTTTACTTTTAATTCTATTAGTAATAAAACTCTTTTCATTGTACTGCAACTGTTTAAGGTTTGTGCCTGCTTTGCTTTTCTCCTAATTCTTATCTCACAGAAGGAAAATAAGTAAGTAATGAATATTTTGAACCAAAACCACTACATTTAATTGGTGTTTCCGCCCGGTTATCGAACTCAACCCGCTACAAACATAAAGAAGAGTTAAGAAAGGGAAGAAGACTCCATCATATCTTCTGGGATTAGTTGGCAGGCTGAACCTCTCTTCTCCCCCATATGGACACCTATGGGGTAAGAATTGTACTCTACCCATGCTGACTGATTACCTCGAGCTAGCTTTCACTGGGGGTTAGAGCTTGTCTGCATATTGCTTTGAATACATTTTTGCAGTCAGATACTATTACCAGCAATCCTAAAACCTTAACTTCTCACCATTTTTTTTAATTAATAAAGAGTGTTAACTACAAACTGGTAATGTAGGTTCTTCAAGGCAGCTAGCAGTCAATGGCAGTGGGTAAAGGTGTGGAGACCCAGCAGGAGGTCTCTCTTTTGGCATGTGACCCTGAGCAAATCAGTTGAACTGCACTCTGATCTAGCAGACGACTCCTTGAAGGGTCCCCATAGCAGGCAGTGCTGGAAGACTGCTTGAGCACAAGGGTCTCGGCTTTCCTGGGGCACGGTCAGACTAATCAAACACTAAGCGTTTGAGAAAATCTTCATTTTCACATGAAAAAACCCCTAACATCATGGAAAGCCCTTGAATAATACCATGGTGGATAATGGCAGCAAACCTAAAATAGGGGCGAATTATGTAAACAGCAGAACAAGGGGAGTGCTCTTACTTTTTAGTCCCCTGACCTATTTGAGGTCAAGCACCTCCTAGCTAACAGAGAGAGAGAGAGGAGTGCACTATCTCCGTGTGTTCTGGGAGAAATTAGCCCTGACAATACCCATGTGGGCCAATGCAGTGCCCTGAAAACTAAGCTGTGTTAGCTCTGCCTGACCTAGCCACAGAACTAGAAACAGAACATTCATGGAATTAGCACAGCATTCCTTCTGCATTACTTTCTCATGCTGAAAAGCAAAGGCATATTATCTTAGAACACACACTGGTCAATACTGCTGTATTGTTGCTGGTACCCTAGACAGAGTCTCTGCATGGACTGCCCTAAACCCATCCACAGATCATGCCTAACATCCTGCTTTATTATTGAAGTGATCCATTAGGAATATGAACTGAAGTGTACCTCATCTGCTACTACTGCAAGGAGCTTGAGTATCTATCCTCTTGTCTTGCACTGCCTAAGACAGCTCTCATTTATTCAATTCCTCAGAAGCTGCTTGGGGAAAGAGCAAAAATGTCATTGCATCTCTCGCAAGGGAAGATAAAGGAGTGAAGGTGAGGTAAAAAAAGACTTAGTCATGTCCAACAAACTAAAACTATCCCATCACACAGATAATATGGGAGGGAAGTAAGCCAATCACTGGTATTTTCTGTACCTTTTTCCAGCTTCCTGCTTTCTGCCCTTCAGGGAAGTGCAATGAAAACTGTCCTTCCTCCTTGTGACTCATGACCTTCTAGTGCCCTTTGAGCAGCTGAGATTAAAGGATGCATAGGCATCATTCTTTCTCAGGAAAAACAGACACTGGGAAGGGAGAAGGAGTACTTGGGGCTGAAAGATTAAAATTGCACAGATCACAGGTATTTACATTTCTGGTGGGAATATTATCCAAACAGCTAAATGGCATTTAAACCTTAATCTATTTGCCCCTATTGCCATTGGCTAATTAAGGAAAGCTGCCAGCATATTTATGCAATAGCTACTAGCTCAAAAAACAAGGCAGATTATTGTGAAAATAAACAAGAAAGAAAATGCACCAACATAATTTTTCACATTCTGCTGTTTGTTTATACCTGTTTGGTATTTGTGACAGCTAGGTCATTTTGTGGAACCCAACTGTACTTGTAGAGCTGCAGTATTTAAAAGCAGGCTTTATTTTTGCACTGGACATGGTGGCAGAATTTAAAATGTTTTTGGTACTATGACTTTTTATATCAATCTAATTAACATCTACTGCATTTTACATAGTTACACATGATCCCACAGTTTTTACAATGCTGGTAAGTGATTACCCATCCTCTATCTGGAAAGTGGTCTGAACAGTTGTATCACCTGACAGTTTAATAAACCTAAAAATACTGTAGAAAAGTCACCGACTAAATAGATACCACATGAAAATACCGTTTCAAGATTCAGTTAAAAAGAAGCTAGGCACCAGCGCCATGGAAATCTCATTTTGTTTACCTGAAGATGGCACTACATCCACAGGGAACAAACCCATCACACTGCTTTTGTAGAGCCAGATTTTTGAGTGGAAGTGCGAAGACACCTGGCAAGTCTTGCCTGCAGACTGTAAAACTGATACTTCTTACAAGTGTAACGGACTAGAAGAGACAGCAGAATGATATTCTAGTACTCCCTAAATGCATCAATCAAATGCATCAAATGAAGTCATATCATTTTATTATTCTTGTTTTCCTCCTGTGACAAATCCTGGGTGAGGGAGCAACTACATTTTTTGGCAGCTTTAGGATCTTCATGAATTTATTACTTGTATTTATTTGTCCACTCTTTTTTTTCTCTCCCAGTTTTATTAAATATTTGCATGATCAAAAGTGATTACCAGTCACAAATAAGTAAAATGCTCCTATATTTGCTATTCATAGTTATTGTCATATGAGGCACACAGTTACTCAACAATGTTATGCAGAAAACAAAATTCTCCTCCAAATGCCTATTAAAAATATCAAGAAAACAACCAACAGACGTTTTCTGAAAATACTGTGATATTCAGAAAGGTTAAATCTGGCACAGAAATATACCCTAGCAAATCAACAAGAGACTATAACACCACTAACGTGTGAACAGTAAGTACAAATATAAATGTTTTAACAACATATCATCCATAGAAAATGTATTCTTTCCACATGATGTACATAAATTCTACTGTATTATCACTGTTCTGGTTATGCAACCTCGATGAGTGGAAATTAGATTAACTTATCTTGAAACTGTGTGTTTATTCTAAGTCAGTTTTTCTTGTTTGAAACTGCTCTTCTTCAAAGAACATTTTTCCCTGATGGGGTGGAAAAAATGTGTGGAAGTATGTTTTCCTCAGACCTTAGCATAGACCACTGAGTATGTATCTATGTATTCCTACTGATTAATTTCAGGATACTTTCACTGTTTAAAATAAAATTTAGTAGTACTAGACTGTTGTTCATGACAAAATAAAAGAAATTATCTATGAAATCCTTTTTATTGCAGCCTATGCCACAAACACTTTTATTCATCTGAGAACATTTTTACAGGATTAGCCCAACAACGAACGTTACTAAAAGTATGCAAAGTGCTTGAAGCTTCCAGAATAGCCCTTGAGTCTGAAATTCCCCCAGATGTAAGCCAGCAATTAAAAAGCCTCCTAAAATGACATGCTGAACCATGCTGGAGTATCTTCACACAGTAGGGGCTGGCTACTGGGAGATGTGAATCTAGCTTTAGCATTTGGTTCATGCAATTCAATGTTTGCACAAAGAATCAGCACACTCCCTTTGCAAACCAGAAAATCTCCATAGGCCCTGAGCACTAAGTTGACGAACTTTCTAAAACTTCTGTTACCAGAATTATAACCAAGTTAAGCCAATATGGTTTAATGGTAAGTAGTATTATGGCTTTAGAGAAACATGACCAATACTGCTTTTAGCCTTATAGAAGGCTCCTGCAGTCCAGCAGCTAGAGAAAACCGGCTCTTACTTGTCTCCTCTTAAAGGCTGTTAAACAATTAATAGCCTGCAGCTTGCTAACTATTCAAAGGCAGCGTTAACATATAGATATTTCCAACAAACCGTGTTCCCCAAGCCTTTAATACTCAGATTTTTACTGTGCTGTAGAACCTAGTAAGTTCAAAGACAATGTTTTGGGGGTTTTTTTGCTTATCCATTTGAATATATCAGTACAATAAGCACTTCTGTAACATCCATCATGGACAGTACTTCTGCATGTTACGTTAATTAGTCCTTGGAATCAATATCATTTACAACCAATACACAGAGTGGGAAGCAGAACAGCATTTCTTTCAACATGTTATCCACTATTACTTATTGCACAGGGAATAGATCTTCCACTTGGAATTGAGAAGATGAAATGTATATGCCCAGATAATCTAAGAGACCAAGAATAGTGTACTGATTTCAAAGAATGGTAGTTACGTTGATGTTATGTAAATTCTGAATTTTCTACCTAAACTGATTTTTTTCCTTTCTCATTATTATCATGCAAACTTCACACACAAGGTGGCACTACGTAAGTCTCTGATTTGCAACTAAAAAGATCTGAAAATGGCATTTGATCTTCTCAGATGAAAAGCACTTTTTGAGATGGTACCTGAAAATGCCACTGGACAATACTGAAATTTCATTTCATATCTCCCCTTATTGTCCCTTGGAGAAAGTGCACAATGGTTTTAATAATAGTGATAGATGACTAGAAATTTTTATATAACCTGTCTCCAAGAAAACAGAAAAGTTCATATTTCTTCCTTTACCACTGTCCAAGTCCAGTTCTGGTCTTTCATTAGACAAGCATCCCATACTCCTGTACTTAAGTTTTTTAAACTAATTAATTGTTAATTAAAAGCTAACTTAAAACTAAGCATCTTTAAGCAGTACTTGCATTAGGGATGCACAGTTTGCCATGGAAGTTGCAGTAGCTGGAATGATGATCAGGGCCTGGAATAACATACAGAAGGTTTTGTATTCATGGATCATATGGCACTCACATACTTCCACCGCGTGCCAGCCCACATAAAGTTAGTGACTATCCAGCGAGGCATGTGCAGCACCGAATTTCAAAATCAGGTGATTTTTTTTTTTCCATCTGAAAATTGTATTTGGCACCATAGCAAACAGAAACTAGTATCACTTTACCCAAACCAAGCTTCTGAGGCTGACAGGCACAGCAGTTATGAATACTGCAGGTCATAGGACAAAAACTGAATTAAACGATCACACTCAGCTGAGCTGTACAGAGTTCATGGAAATTATAGAACAAGATAATCTTAAAGCATAAAAGAGGGGAACACAGTCTTGGACATCAAGTTAATCAAGAAATCCCAACAAAGCTTAACTGCTAGGTAGAAAAACTTCTCAAGCAGAATATAATAGAGCTAAGTCATAACTGCTTTCTCCACTTTATGTAATACAGTGGATCCAGGGATGTGTTCCAGTCAACCAGTAACCCATGTGTTTCAGTCTTGATGTTATGTGTAAAAGCAAGCGCTACAATGATTTATATGGTCTTCTTCACAACACAGTTCACAGGATGCAGATGAGACCAGAATACGACCTCTGTCAACTACAGGAATGTAAGCTTTACTGTAACGAAAACTTCCAAATTCCACCAAACAAACTTACATATTCAACTTTCTCCTTCCCTTGGGGGCCGGTGTAAAACATCTTGGACGTGGGAATTAGACTGCTGAGAGGTGTGACAGGAGGTAGACATATCCTGATGCCCATGTTATGGCTAATATAATTTCTGTAGGTTTTTGCTGTGATTATGGTAGTTAGGAATTAAATTTTCAAAAAAGGTCCCTGAACTTGGTATCTAAATAAATTTCTGATCTTCCTCTGAGAAAGAGTTCCATAGTTTCTTTGTATAATATAGGTTTAAATATTTCCTTTTATCAGTTTTATTTGCTTCTTTTCAGTTTAACTGAATATTTATTTACTTTCATTCCTTTTTGAATAATCAGATAAAAAAACCCCATGGAATTGATTTTTTTATCTCAAGTTTCTATTGTTAACAGTTTATTCCTAATGCACCTTAGATATAAATATATTATTTGATTAATGATATACTGGAACAACTGCAAAGAAACAAAAAAGTCATTTCTCCAGGAAAAAGATGAATTTTACAGGTCTGTGGAAAGAAAGCTCTAAAATAATCTTTCTCTGTGAACCCCAAAAGACATGAAAAAATTTGAGTGTCTGAGTCCAAGTAATTTGTCCTGTAATCTGAGTCCAACCAATTCAAAAAGTCAGACATCATTTTTTGTGCATGGATACTGTAAAGTCCTGTGATTTACCTGCACTGCCCAGAGGTAGTCCAGACGCAGTTTCAAGTCCACCTGTCTTGAATGCAGGGCCAAAGCACAAGAAAATAGCAAAATAGCTAGTATTGGTTCATAACCACGCATATAAAAGGAGCCGCCCCTTAAAAATAAGAAGAAAATAAATGGGTTTATTCCAGGTCTAATACCTAAGGCTGCACATTTTTAATATCAGATCTTTAGTTTAGAACACATGGGTACCTCCTAATCACTAGCTTTTTTTGAGGAGGCTCATCTGGGCAGAGAGATGGGTGGCAGTACATCTGATCACTGCATCATGCCAACATGCAACTTCTTGAGGATTTTTTAATGCTATGCATTATTATAATGTGTGTGCACATTTTTAATTAGGAAATATAAAAACATTGAAAAGCTCAAAAGCTTAACTGAAATTGGGATTGCTTGAGGGCTGCTGAAACATGGCAGTTAAGTTTTTAACTGTGTTTTTCTATTCCATATGATAGTTAGACTGCAGTGTGTTCAGCTGGGGTACATTAGCATAAAACTACAGAACAATGGGGCAACAGTTGCCAACTCCCAAAAGCTGATCTCCAGTTGATGGATGTTACTAGATCCTACAATTGCTGGGGAGAGGATGACTGAAGTATTTCTTACGCTCTACTGAGTCTATAGTCCTAGGCAGCACTGAACACTAGAGGACAATTCAGAAATAAGTAGTCAATGTGTGACTATCTATAGAAAATTACCCATTGTTTAATTTAGCTGGATACCTACCCCACTGCTTTTCTGTAACCACTGAGTTCCAGAATAACTATGTACAAAATTGTAACAAAAAGCAGGAGAATCATTTTTGGCAAGGAAGATACACGTAGAAATATTGCCAAGGTGAGAGTCCCCACTATGCAGGAAAGGAAAGCATAGTGGGCTGTGTCACATGGAAGTTCATTCATTGTTTTATTTGTTCCACCAGGAGAAATTATAACTATTGAGCTGCTGGAATTGGTATTCCAAACCCAAGGCATGCAGCCAACCTAGAAAACACAGGAGAGGTGAGAAGGGGAGAAAGTTAAATGCGAAATAAACAGAAATGTAGTTGCTATGGAGGCTGACTGTAGTTCATTTCTACTTGGAAAACTATGGCTGTGGAGTTCCCACCCAGCTCAATGCTGTATTAAAATCTCCTTTTCCTGCAATGCTCCACTGAGTTTTAGGGGAGAGACACAATTTGTTAATTAGAGGCCAACAAGGACAACCAATTCAAGTGTGGGCTTAGTTTAATAGTTTCCCTCTCAGTGCTCCTAAAACCTAAGAGATTCTCAAGCCAGCATATTCCTGCAAAATTAAGGAACTTCAGTTAACATTTTATGTGGCCATGCAGGTGAAAAAGGTTCTTGTACAGAGCAGAGATATAAATAAATGTTTGTTTTATTGACTATGTAAATCATATAAACTTCAATTACTTAAATACAAAGGAAAACATATTTTAATTGAGTTAAAAACTAAACATAATATCTTTTTCCATCTCACAGTGACTTCTGCTGTCACATATGTTTCAAACACAAGGACTCATCTTTAATATTCCTGTCATTGCAGTTATCCAAGGAGTTTCATTTCCTTCTTAGACTGGGAAATAAAATTTTTTTTGTATATTGCTTATCGGAAATTTGGGGAAACCTAACCTGCCTATCCTAAAGACAATGTCATGTACATATCTCAGAGCTGTTACACAAGGAAGAGAGGAATTTCTGGCACATAGTGCAAGTCCCTAGAGCTCCAGTTTTAACTGCAGTCCAACCTTCAACCCTCACAGAGGAAATGGATAAGAGTTAGTATAAGTGGGGAGAGTGGGATGGTAGTGTGAAATTGATTTAACAGGCACCATCATATACGCTCTGCCCTGTACTTACGCTTTCTCTTTTGAAGTGTGTTATAAGACCTTTTTATTTCATCCCAAACGTTGACAATGAAATTTTATAGTATGCTGTAAAGTAACTGACCTGAGTCAACTTGAAGGGTGATTAAACCATGTATTTTATGGGGGTTGTATTAACTTAGAAGGATGAGACATAATAAATAAAATGTGAGTTAAACTCATAATGGGTAACACTATGAAATGAGATTGAGAGAGTGAAATGAAAAACCCCTTTAATGGGATTTTGTTCAATATCCTTAAAAATGCTTTCATTGTAAACTCATCCAAAAACATACACATGCATGAGGGCTTCATCAATGATCTGCAATCTATCCAGGAAAACATTATCTGCTGTACAACCAATAGTGGAACCTCAACACCTAGCTCTTCTGATAACTGAGAATTCAAGAGGCATTACCTTGCAGGAACTAATAATTTCTACTGATTAAACATTTCTCCTTAGGTTACAAGTTATTTTTGTTCAGGAAAGGATAAAGTTATATTTCTGACCTATTCCAAGTTGTAACTGAATGATCACTGCCTTGTTGGAGGTCAGAACTTCTGAATTCTAATCTGTCTTCTTACACTATTGTTCAGCTTTGCATTAGGGCTTACAATGTCTGTTTCTCATTCTCACCATCTTTAAGTGGCAACAATGGTGCTTGTTTCATTTGGTCAAAGTAAGTGTCAGATCTGTGGAGGCTGATTCACAAAAGTTTTGGCTGTCATAACTTTAATCTCAATCCCAAAGTCAGATACACAGAATTTGCTCAGAAGCTAGCCTGGAATCACTGCAAAGCTCTATGCATTTTGTGCTTATGTCCACATTAGGAACCATATATGTGTCTGTGTGCTATTACAGCTGTGTGTTACTCACACAGATGATGTTCAGGAATTCCCAGAAATGTCTCAGCATCAGTAATTCTTGGCTCCTCTCAGGACATTGGAATTCACAGAAAAGGGATCCTCTGCCCATTCAGTTCATGGGGATAAGCTAGTTATTATGTTCTCGGGGCAGGTCCAGGGATGAGTGAATACACAAAATACAAAATACAAGGCTTGGCATCTCAGCACTGAGAATTGCTCGTGTTTTCTTAATGGTCAGAACACATTGTCGAATTCCTGCAGAGAGGCATGATTTGAAACATCTGCCTTCTCAGCATTTCCAATTGTGTTTTATGTGCTATTTTTGTGCAGATTCTTTCCTTCGAGTACCCTAATATGTTTAGTTCATTAGCATTAGCAGCCAAAATGCTGAAATTGAGCACTAGGAATTCATCAAGGCAACTGACTGACAAATACTTAGGTGGAAGTTAGAATACCATTGGAATTCAAGTCCACCATGTTGAACTCTCTGCTAATCTACAGTAAAGGAAGCTTAATTTTCAGAAGTATTGAGCATGTTCACTTCATGCAACAGAAGCTTTTTAGACATTAGACGTGAATGGATCATGTAAGTAGCATAGTGTAAGCACCTCTTCTCGTTACACAAAACTGTCAATATTTTAAAATCTATCTTTCTGATCTGCCTAGACTAAAAGTATCACCCTGTTATTACACAGAAATATGTTCCATAAGTTGCCACATAGAAATAGCAATCTTGTTTTGACACCATACCTTGTCTGTCACAAAATATTAGCCATTGAACTAGCAAGCAGTTGAACATTTAAAAACAGTTTTCCCACAAAGTGCATGACATCATCAGTCCACATGATGCTAAGGTTTGACATACAAATTTATATTGGTTTTGAATAGGTATTATCTGTAATTTGCTAATAGCTTTGCCATTCCTAATTCAATACACTGTCCTACACAATACATTGTCTCAGGGCAATGGAAGTTCAAATGGCAGCAAAGGGGGTTAATTTTGAAGAAGCATGCTCTGCAAGTATGAATAATAAAAGAAGTAGGAATTCATCAGATGAAAATATGGTATGTGTTTAATGGACCTGCCCCAGCTTGTTCTTTAAACAGAATGCTAATTTAAGTGATACTTGATTCAAATACTCACCACACAGCCTTGAGCCACGGAGTATATTAAGATCACAATAAAAATACACAAAATGGTACGAATTTGTATGGTCAGGCACCCTGGAAAACACTAAGGAAGAAGAAAAAAAAGATTTATAGATAAAATATTTAAAATATTTTTAAGGTGGGGTTGTTATTTTTTAGTAGTCTATAAAGAGAAGTGAATAAGGGATACAGAAATTTAACCTGTACTGCAAATTACGAAATTGTAGTTATTGTTGCATAGTAACTGTTATTTGGTTATTTTTGTAGACGTATTTTAACTGTAATTCCAGTTTTGGAGATAATAAATGTGAAATTATTATTGCTATACATTATTTCTCACTATAATTAGAACTCTTAGAAATTTTAGTTTTATGTCTACTCATGATGTAAATAATACATGAGGACGGCACTTGATTTTGCTCTCATGGGGAAAATACCCAAAGCAACTTTTGTCTTGCAAATTTTCAGTTCCAAATTGTGATCCAAGAGAACATACTCTGATAGCATAAAATTTTGGAGTGGCACATATGTCTTCTGTTATAATAGGCATGTTAAATGCCAGGGTAGTTTTAATTATTGTGACTCATAAAAACATTGAATTTGTCAGAAACAGCAGTAGAGAACAAAAGTATCTGGTGAAATGGAGTCTTGTGAACATTTTGTTTATCTCCACTTTTACCGTGATTCCATTTATCACACTATTACACGTCAACTTCTTGCTCCTATGAAGTCTGTGACAGAACGTGAGACAGGAAAGGTAAGTCTGTCAGGCTGTGTACTTAGGCCCGTTCCAGTCATTCTGACCAACTCTGCTTCCAGGTAAAGCTTCTTTTCTTCCTTTCCCTTTGCACTAAGAATGTTTGGTGCATCTATTATCTACTGGATATATCTTTCAGACCACAAGACTTCTTCCAGTGACTTTAAGGGTCAAGAATCAAATCCAAGAAACAGTCAGATTTAAAGTGGGGATTATCCTGTGTCGTTTAAAAGGAGGAAGCTCAGATTTATCAAGGTTCGATTTCACCTAAGGTCAAATAGAGCAAGCAAACACCTGATTTTTGGATGAAAATCAACAATTTTGAAGAAAAGCTATTCACTTCATGGGTATCACCGACCTCAAAAGCATAGCTTCCAGCAGGCAGCAAAGCACTCATAGAGAGAGGCTACTTTAGCCTTGGCAAAACAGAAATCATGTATTGAAATGTGTCCCTTTCCTTTTGCATATATAGAGACATTTCCCCTGTATGTATGACCATGTTATTAAACGTTTCAGGCAGTTATAGATGAATCAACTTCATATGGGCTGTGACACATGAGAATACAAGCAATTACAGAAAAAAAAGGAAGTATGATCTACAAATACATTCTGGCTTCAGTATAGGTTAAGTCCATGTAAACGTAGGTGTTGAGCAATCAATATAGTATCAATAGTAGATTTGTACTATGGATCTGAGCTAATTTGCTACACCAATGTAACTGTTAGCATCAATAAAACAGATTAGGATACCTGAGGTATATCACCTTTAATAAAACTGAGCATATGGTAGAACAAATAGCTCAAATTATAGGAATCTGAGATTGAAAAGCTTTTTCTCAAGTGAGAAGATACAGTAACATCCAAAATTACACTATGAAAAAAAGACAGACTATTTCTGCCTTTGTTCATCACTATCATACAGTTCTGACTGGAAGGGACCTCAGGGGGCCCAAAAGTACTGTCTGCCTTGATCCCCAGAGTGTCAGGGCCACTTTTGCAGAGTTGGTTACTCCTCCTGTGTCATTGCAGGGGATTATTTCTTCTCAGGGCCTGGACTTTGCATTATCCATTCTGTATTTATAAGATTCCTGTTGGCCCATTCTGTCAACCTATCTAGGACCCTCTCAATAGTCATCCTGCCTGTTCTTACTACTTACTTACTACTGTTCTTACGAAACTGTAGTAATTTGAAAACTTGACATAAGTATATGCCATGTCCTTCTCCAGGCTGTTGATAAAAGTGTCAAACAGGACAGAATTCAGGATAAACTCCTGTAGTATCCCACTTATTATTGGTTTCCAGGTAAAGTATAACCATAAACTGCCATGCTCTGAACGTGATCATCCCCATAGTATTTTACCCATCAAACTGTCCACTTAACTAGATGAAAATCCTATGTACACATGGGATGGAACATGTGTGGTTTTATCCATATAAATAAAACACAAAATAATTGTGTTTGAAGAAAGTGTATAAAGTCCATTAATTCAGTTTTCAACCAAATAAGCTATCTACTGCTTGTTAAAGAGATAATACCCATAGTTTGAAGATAGTGCTGGATAGTTAATAGGGACAAAGCAAAATACAAATTCAAAGATCGCATGTCCTGACACATTGCACAGACAATTTTTTTTGGTCTGTGTAGTGCATATATGTTTTAAATGTTGACATGCTAGGCTATTGGTTTAAAATGGAAAAGAAACGTTTAAAAGATGAGGTCTGAATTAAAATTCTGACACTAATAAGATTTATACTTCTGAGTTTAAGACATTCTAAGATTGCATCTGCACTTTTATGATAGCATAGAATTTTGGGTTTAATTTTCTTTGTTTTCTTCTATTTGTGGAATTTATATTAACTAAATAAGTACTGTCAGATTCCCAAAATTCTAGGTAACTGGTACAGTAAAATATTATCAAAGTGGTTTTATGAGTAAGGCATTTAATGCTAAAGCATGGAGAAGCTGAGTCACTTGTGAAGTGTGAAACAGCAAGTAAGTGCCAGAAAACTGATTAAAATAGGGGAATTATTCTTTTACAATTCTATATCCATTATCCATACCATATTAATTCTATTTTATTTATTATATAAGACGATTTTTTGCCACAAAGTTTTAAATTGTGATATTCTAAGGTTTTATATTTCTTTCTTTTTCTAATGCTGGATTTGATCCTGTATAGTACTGAATCTCTAGAGGAACCTGGAATAAATACAAATTTTCTTGACTGACAAAACAGATGGAACACTTCTTAAGTTTTCACTAGCCCCAGGGAAATGGTATAAAGAGCAGTTACTTCCTACAAACTTCATCTGCATTTCTACCATCTATAGAGAGCAGAACAGATGATAAACTACTCTGCCCTAATATAAAAAAAAAGAGATCATCAAAATTACTCCCAAATAATTTTTCAAGTTTATAAACAAGGTTCTGTTCAGTACCTGATACTCTGCTAATATACTATTTATGTTTCCATGAAAACACATGCTTTTCTTCTTCCAAAGGGCACTTTTTAAAACTAAAATTTGTGTGTGCTAATCAGCAAAGCTGATTAATTGCGTAGGTGTTTTTTCCTGATAATTGTCTGAAAAGACTAAATTTAGATTAATCAAATACAGATTTCTTTCATCAGAAGATTAGCCTGTAGATGCTTTATTCTGATCTGGTAGACCCATTTCTTCCCTAAAAAAACCAAATATCCTTCTGTATCGCTACTGTTGTGAAAATATAATGGAGGAGAATTAATCATTACTGAAGGTTTTGAAAAGGCCAAGGATTGTGTGTGCAAAACATAGTGCTTTACTATCAAACCAGCTGCTGTTTTTGCAGGAAAAAATTTGAAAACAGAGGGAAGTCAGCAGGACTTTACACCCAGACCAGCTGGAATGAAAGGGAGAATAGTGTGCTCTGTAGTCAGAAAGGAGTAGAAGTCAGGTTAAAGCAGTTTATCTGAACACAGTATTTAGTGGTAGGTGTTCAGGAAAGATTTAGCAAAAAAGAAAGCATAGAATTAATGGCACTGAATGCTACACTGCTGTAATGATTCCTCCTGTAAAAAATCTACTTTCAGATGATCCATCTTCAGTTTTGAAGTGTCTAATACATTACTTACCAATGAACTTTAAAGCACATAGATTTCAGACTGTATGAATCTGTGAAGCATACACTGATGGCTTCATATGCCAAAAGACAAACATAGCATGGTCACCAAAAGGAAGAATAGTCACAAAATCTTAAATCACTTACTTGTACTCGTGTGACATGTAGATACATAATACAAGCCACTAGGAAGCATATGCAGAACACCAGGAGAACAAGAACTATGGTACTCCTAGAATCAAAACACAATAGAAGTATTGCAATGCAACTCAGTAATAGATGAGAACAAACTTCTGTTTGGGCTCCTTCTGAAATAGTATTTTAAATAAATGGTGGAGGATCTCCTCCTCAACCTTGCTGTTATACTAACCATCACAGCACAAATTTAACAGTGAAGTCCACTGCTCTCAAGACTAAGAAATTAGTAAATGCTCTTGCATATGGTCCCCACTCTGACCTTAGCAAGGACATCAAAGCACCTCAAAAATTCAAATGTATGGTAGTCAGGAGGGACACTTTCTAATTGTAGGCTAATGCAGAATATTCAGCATAATGACTCCTGTAAGGGGAGTGTGTAACTCAATTACTTGGCCTTGGCAGCTGTGTTAACAGTTACCATATGCTTTTTCCTTCTAATTTCTCTTTCTCAAAGATTCAGAAATCAACGGTCATTCAATTCAGACACTTAGCAAGTCAAATAAAATCAGACCAGACTGTCTTCTAATGAAGCAGAACAACTCTCTCCTTTTGAGTCTTCCTCAGTGGTTAGACAAATTTTAAGTTTCACATAGATGCTGTAATAATTTTTAAACTATAAATCTTCCCTCTTCTGATCAATCAAAATAGGCTTGTTCTTCATGAGAAGAGGGGTGCAAACCAAGAACTTTCTTTCTCCAGAAAACTTCTCTTGGAAAAGTACCTTATGGGTGTGAGCAAGCTGACAAAAATTAGTCCACCAGTGCAGGTGCATTTGATTTCTGCTCAGGGGCAGCCTGGCCCCACGACAACCATGGAATCACAGCTGTATGACAGTAGCATAACATGACCTTCACACCTTCTTTTCTAACTTGTGAGAACAAACCAGCCAGTTCAGACATCATGTGAGCCATGGATTCAGGCATATATGTATCTGTGCCCTTGACAATTACTGGGGAAAGATTGTTTCTACAGGGTTTCTGACAGCAGAAGTGTGCGATTCTCCCGTAGAATTTCTAACTATTTAACTTTGATTTCAAATTCATGTAACAGTTCCTACTGATACTGGAACAGGGAGAATTCTGTGGTGTAGTATGTATACCCAGAATTGGAAGGTGACCCTGGGTGCTCTTAGTGTGGATTCTAAATACAAGTATTAATCAAGGCAGACTCTCATGCCTTTAGAGAATTCACTTGTATTCATGATGGTAGCATGCTAGAATAGAATGCAGGGGACATGACTGCAGCAATATTTTATAAGGCAGCAATAGCTGACAACTGACAGTAGTGCTGACTGGGACGCTGACAGACATTTGGGTTGGCATCTAAAAAGGGCTACATCGTGGTTTTTTTTTTTAATAAACACAGAATAAGACGTTAGAAAGGTTCATATTCAGGGCTTTTAGTGGCTACACTGCATATGCACCTCCATAATTGCATAATTGGACAGATTAGGTTGACAGGAACATAGCCTTACTCTCACCAATTCCATCTGGGGATATAAAATGTGTTCTTTAGTTGAGACGCTGTTTTGCTCAAACGATGATAGGAATTGTAAGAATGGCAAGCCCATTGATTTCTGTATATTTATGCAGTAATTGACTTTCCTATGACATTTTCTTGTCTAGATGATGAACCTCCTTCTTGAAATATTGTGATGTATCACTTCTTCCATTAGAGTAACATATTACAAGCCTTGTCTGTCTTTTGCATTCTCTTGCCATACTTGTTACTACTTTGGCAATCTAAACAGCAGCTTAAAGCTCAAATTCTGGAAAGAGGGGAAATTCCCCTATACTTCCAAAGTTTTAATTGAGCTCATGTTTGCATTTGTGTCACAGCAAGGGAAGAGCCCAAGAAAAACAGCAATTTGGCTGTATAAAGCTACCACTCAAGACACTGGAAGAAAGAACTTAGGAGCATTCAGTGGGTGGCTTTTTCAACTATCCCAGTCCATCTTCATGATCTTCAGTGGTGATATTCTGCTGGAGCTTGTGTGTCTGTCAGATCATGACTTAAACTGAATCTCCGTGCAGCTGTTTTTAAGTGACAGTAGTTTTTGGAAAGGCTATTAATATGATTCTTGGAAATTCATTCTAGCTTCAACTACACTAATACTCTTTATTTCTCCTTGTTCAAAACTGCTATGTACTGCAGCTGTGGCTTACTGAAGAAGAACATGAAAGACTTCTTGATTGTACTCCAATTAGTCAGCAGAGTCATTAGTCTGGAAATGATGATGTAAATGATGATTCTTACCAGTGACTTTGCATTCTTTAGATGAAAGGTACTATATTACAAATTAGTATTTGTATTTTATTAAAGTAAATAAGGTGTTTTTTAATCTTTCAACTAGAAATAATAGAATAATAGAAGTATTTTTATGACTGGGGATTTCTGAATAGAAAATACCATAATTAAATGGAATTTTCAAAAGCATTATCCTGTGGCCAGTTCTATTCCCATTGAAATCCTAATAGTTAGTAAAAGTGAGTAAAGTTTATTTTTAATGTTTTGATATCCTCATCTGAAAAAAAGTTCATTATTAATAATTTTATACCTTACACACTCTTTTATCTATGTCTAGATTTGAAAGTGCTCTAAGTATTTTTTATTCAGTAAGCATTCACATAGAACTGACAAAATCTGAGGTAATTACTAACTAATCACTCAACAATAGGCATACGACAGCTCCCAAATACATCATTTTGTTATGTTTGCTTTACTGCAGTCAAGGTCGGACCGCAAGCTATGTGGGCATAGCCAAACTGTGCACTAGGCAGTTAATGTAGGGATAGTGTTGATACCAAAAACTTCAATGAAGGCTGTAAATGCAGGCCTCAATGCAGATGGATGGGTACTTTAAGTACTTAGTTGCCATTAAACTCCGTATAGTTTTATTTATGTTGCTATCAATCCTGAAATACTTAATCCAAAGTACCACAAACACATCTAGAAAAGCTGCAGTAACACCTTTGTTTGTATTGCAGAAATGCTTTAAATAAGTAAAAAATAACCACTGAAAGTTTAAATAAACACTGAAATATGTTTTTTTTCCTCTAAATGCATATTCCTACAAAAGAAAAAAAAAATAGATAGTGAAAAGTGTCTTCCATGGACAAATGAAAGAGATAACAATTAAACTGAGGGTCTAACAGAGAATCACCCATGTGAGAAGATACCAACCTAGATGCCCATTCCTGTTCCAAAGACTTTAATTTTTGACCTGTGCAGATGTCTGAGAATGTTCCACTTTGAGTTATGACAGCAAAAGACAGAAACTTACTGTGGTATTATTAGAAGGTAGACAAGGCCAAATAAGGCAGCTAGAATTAGTGAGAGAACTACAGCACTGGTGAAGTACTCATCCTGAAGCTGGTGGTACTGTTAAAGAAAGGAAGAAATGACGACAGTAAATATTTTATATATACCCAGACACCACACTTGTCCATTCTCAGTGAGAAAGAACTGTATCTTAAAATAAAACAAGCCCCTACTTAGTTTAAAAACATGATGGCTTAATTCACATGAAAAAAACAGATGAGGCAAGTCTACACAACAATTTCCTTGACAAACTTCTCTTTCACCCTGTAACTAGTCAAAACTGGGTTAGGCTCAGATATAAGTTTATCTTTTTGAGAAAAAAGTTTAGCCACTTTGAACCAGAAGGGGGTGGCACTTCCTTTACTCACTCATCATGAAAAAAGGCCAAACACGCCTTAGTGTTGCCTTCAAAAAGTCCTGTCACCTCAGCTGCTCAGGACAGAACACTAATGAGTGGACTTGGAGGCAGCTGCTAATGAGATACATGGGCTCAGTTTGGAGAAGCTACTGCTCTTGATTCCACTAAGCTACAGTGTTAACGAGAAGAAGCTTTCTAGGGGTGTAAACACAAAAGTGTTTTCTCAGAAAGATCCAAAGTTCAATCTCATTTACACCTTCTGGTCTTCTGACTTTTTATTTTGAAAGAAAAAAGTTACAGTCAAATAATAAATTACTTTTGAAATTTGAAATCAAAATTTATGCTTAAAACCTTAAAAAATTTGGATCCAATATGGCACACAGCCTTCTAACTTGAAACAGTAGTGACATGAAATCTCAGACAACTATGAAGTGACTTACAGTGGAAAAATAAATGCTACTGCCAAATTACTTCAAAACCATAACAATTTGCTTTTTCAAACACATAAACTAAAGGCTGTAAATACAAATAATTTGTATTCACAAAAAACCCCAAACCCTACAATGTAGGAACAATTGTTAGCCAATGTGCATCTTGTAAGTCGGGAATAAATCCCCTGCTTTTAGCACTGCCACACTAGTGTAAGATTACAACCTTGTCCAGAGATTTAATTTTTTTTTTAATATTTTCTAGAATTTCTGGATCAATACTTATCAGGCTACCTATGCACCTTCTTGTCACTAACACTTCTCCAGAGCAGACGAGTGAGTAGGCAGACACATTGCAATGAGACAGCATTAAACAAGCGACTCAGGCAGTTTGGAGGATCAAAAGAAAGACCAAAACACAGGATATATAACAGGGAGTAGGATCCTGATAAGTAGGACAATACCAATCTTTCTTTTTATCCCCTTCAAGCGTTTCCATAGAAGGAAGAGATAATGTCACCTTCTTAATGGAGAGACAGCCCAGTGGAGTATTTAAAGATAGTGAGTAGTATTTAAACATTGCATGAAACCCAAACAAAAATCCCAATGCTAGTTGGCTTATGGTCAGTGAAATCAGTAAAAATAATTTTAAACCTCCTTACTTTATTTTCACGTTCAATTTGCTTATACTTCAGGGTAATGAAGTTCAAATCAGCCATCTCAGACTCAGTTTGCCGGGCCTCTATCAAGCGGCTGATGTATCTGTTTACTCGAGTTCCTGGAGTGTTGTATACAACATTGGTAGAAAAAGAGGAGCGATTCCTGAGTTTTTCAGAGGCTGTCCTCAATGCTCTCCTCTGCAGTATGGATGAAGAAAGAAGCACAGATTTTATTAGCACTGAATTTTTTCACTGCTGTTTATATTACTTCAAGCTCATAGAGAGGATGTGGAATTCATTAAACAGAGCAACTACAAAAGACAGGGCTCTTATCTCAGTATGAATATCACCTTTTTAAAAGTCCTTACCTGAAATACTGATCTCATTCAAATCAACGAGAAAACTCCCACTTAATTTCAGCATTTTAATCCAGAAGTTCTTTTCACATATGGCCCTGACACTCCTCTGCCACCAAGTAAACAATCAGCTTGTTCCCAGTCAGGGTGACTTTACTTTGCAAAATCATTTTATTTTGGTTTTTTTCCTTGACAGAAGACATGGAGCTCTGGACATCTTGAAGACAAGACAACCAGGCTCTTCATGACACAAGAAAAGTCCTACTGTCAAGGTAACAATACATATTTCAAAATGATAGTTTACCTTAAAGTCTTGCACAATGACCACGTGTGACTACAGAGGGTCTGAAATTTCAAGTGTTACTATCTTTAACTCACCCAATTGGCTCTCTTGTTAAGACCTCTTGAGTATGCCTCAAGTGCACTTGCAGATCCAGATGGAGCCATCCAACAGATTATCAGAACTAACCTGTGCCTAACTGGCTCCTCCAAAGCTGAGATAGCACAGCTACAAGATGATTACTCATAGTTCTTTCCAATGGAAAAGATTTATCACAGAGCATATCTGGAAGGGACTTTAGACAAGCTGTCTCACTTTTCACAGAGAGTACTCAGGAGACAGTGAGCAGCATCTCACTGGTGGCAACCTTTAGTTGAGGGCACTTGAATCTAAACCATTCTGGCTAGATCTGTTCTATGACAAGACAGGGTCAAGCCTTACTTCCCAGAAAAGTTTTGACAACAAAACTCAGGCAAGTTCTACTATTTCTGTAAAGTCAAAGGAATATTTTTTATCTAGCATCTGCAGAGTTCAAGACAATTCAAAACATTTTGAACTAACAAGTCTACTTATTATTATTATTATATAATAAATAGAGTCTGCCAGAAAGATGGTAAAGAAGAAAACAAAATTTCTCTCTTCAGAACACTCACTCCTAAATAGCCCACTCTAGAGACTATACAACAACATATCCTTTTAATCCAGATGGTAAAAAAGATGGTGATCACTATTTAAGTAATCTTGCAGGAACGGCAGTTTCTTTTCTTATTTCACAAGAAATTTTTATGAGTACCTCATCAGTGAACAAATTGTGAACTACAGCAGTTCATTAGCTTACTTAACTTATATGTATATTATATCTGAATTCTCATGAATAGTGGGAAGGGTTATCTGCTGGCTAATACCTTAGTTTTCTGTTTGTAAAGAAAAATGGACCCTAGCAAAAAATTCAGTGTTGCTTTTCTGGCTTTATACGTAGACAGAAGGTTACACCAGCAGTAAACAGTTATAAGGCTACATTTTTCCTCAAGCTATCAGATCCCACTACCTGGTAAATTGTCTTCTGTTTAAGAGCTAATTGTTTCAACATGAAAACTAAACTTGGGGACATACTTTGATTAGACATCCTAAATTTCCAGCCAAATAACTATTTTCAGTGTTTCTAAACAGAGAGAAATTTGTTGTCTTGAGGAAGACATTTGTACCCGTAATTTGTAGGGAAACTGAGTGCTTGTAGGAATATTGTCAGAAATACACAATTTTGCTCTCAATAAACTATAATTAGTTAGCGTATGTATTGCCTTAGTTACAGCAGAAATACATCATCAGGGATTTTTTACAATTCAAATTTAAGCCTATAGTTAACATCAAGGGTAAGGAAAACAGTGTTTAAATAAATGTTTCTTTACTTTAAAACCTGAAATGAGGGTAGGTGAATATGTGTGTTATTTTGATATATGGAATAAATTATATTATCTATTCTGCCATTTTGAAACAGGGTTAAAGTTTCTATTCTTAATCAAAATAGCTGTTTCTTACATATAATTATTTCCTCTAGGTCTCTTATTTGTATCTCTATTATTATTTTGCACAGTAGACTTACTTTATGTCTTATATGTGATCAAGATCCAGTATTTATATTTCTCAGAAATGTACTAGCTTCAAAGCCTTTAAAGACCTCACTTGTTTTATTTCATTCCCACTTGTTTTACTTTTGTTACATGATTTGAGGACTGAAAACTCTAAAGAAGTCCTACATTTTAACACCGTGTATTTATATTAGTATTATGTAATACAAATCCATGATGTGTTACATCAGAACAACTGTTTCCATTACTGATAGCATTGTAGAGCTTCACTGCCAATGTTTTGGCATGAAAAAAATTTCATAAGATCCCTAACAAATCCACATGGGGATTTTCTGTGTATATTACCATATTTATACACAAACATACACAATACACAATGTAAAGTACTGCATATGCTTGAAGGAATGTGTTGGTTATTTTTTAAAATACTCCAAGATAGCACTAAATCTCAATTGGAAGGCCTTGTACATGGCCAATTTCAAAATCAAATCTGGAGTATCTGAAAGTCTTTACTGAAACTGTGTTTTAAATGAGCTAATTGACTTTTCTCCCCTTTTCCTGTAGAGGAAACACAAGTGCATGTAAAACCCAAAATATGAAAGTTCAAATGCTTTCTGAAAGTAAGATTTATACTGAATCTTCAATAAATGAAAAATAGAAAAAATGTGAAGCAATCAGTCAAGCCGAATTATTGGTTTCAAAGCTTGCATGCCACCACTCACTGGTGGAGTGACCTGTGTAATGTTGCCACCTGCTGTCAAAGAAAATGGAATGAGAAACTCTCACGGTTTTTATCCATAAATTTCCAGGTAGATTCACATACAGAAATTAAGGAAATCAGGCTACTAGTATGTAAAGCATTTTGATTTATGGCACAACCAGGCATCCAAGAAAGCGGAATTTATATTCGTCTCAGGGACTTTTATGTCTTGTATCTCTATAATGGACAAAGAGGGGTTTTGGCTAATCAGTTACCTTTCACATTTCAGAGAACCATCTAGAGACACAAAATTATTCTGTTGGTTTGCATTTGTCACCATCAGGTTCAGACTGGGATGGACTAAAGATGCAAAAGAATATATGTTTAAAAGGATGGAAACAACCTCAGAAATTCCAATTGCTGTGAAAAAAGCCCTAAATAGAAGCCACATAGGACACCTATGTCGGCTTTTCCAAGAACAGCTCCAAATTTTAAGCCTTTTATAATTAAAGTTTGACTTTGCTGTGGGAATTAGATTGTTCTAGTGCCAGCAGGAGCACCATAAACTTCTTTATCAGTTTGTAATACCACCCCTTATGTTCTCAAAGATGGTCTGCTTGATGCAGTCCTGGAACTGATGCCCAAAGCGTGCACTCGGCCCACATCGACTACCTTATCATCATCCTCACACGTCATGACATTGGAGAAAGGGATCTCTGCTTTGAACATCTTGCGACAGTGCATGAGCTGAACAAGCAGATAGCAGACTGTCTTGAACTTCATTCTTTTGGCAGGCTTAATGTCTGAGAGAATCAGTCCAGGAAATATCTGTTGGTCAGAAAAATAATATTTATAATCATGTCATTGCATTCCCATGCAGACATACACACTTGCAGGCATTTGTACCCCCTCATGGTCAGAAAAAAACAATATTCTAGTCAAGAAGAAATGCTTTTTGATAAACATCCTACATTTGCAAATGAAGATTACTTCATCTTCAACATGTGATGTAAAGAATCTATTGAATAGACTTTATGTAAAGTCATACTTAACATTTTGGGAACTGTTCTCTGCTTAGAAATGTGAACTATAAAAAAGTGCATTAATGACAAACTCATAAAAGAGGCAATATTTGTATTTCTTTAACATTAAAATGAATTTTGGGAAAATACAGGAAAAATAAGGAGGAAATTAGCATTTTTATTAATTTATGTTAAAAAATATAATTTCAGTCTTTTTCTTCTTTCCTTATTTTGTTACTTCAGCCATAGGTAAGTTCATTAAAATCTGAAGAGAATAACTTTTGCTTTAAAGATAGATATATATGTGCCTTAAAAGGAGGCTGTGAGGCATTGAGGTTATATCTCACATCTTATTTCTTCAAAGCAAGAAGTGTTATACCACAGTGAAATACTCTCAAAGGGTCAAGTATAATCTATTCCTTTTACCATTGAGCTCCCAATCCACAAGGACAAATATTTTCTTGGTTAACTCTTAAGCATGTATTTAGCTCCTGCTGACTTCAATAAAGCCCCAGCACATGCTCAGATGCTTTCTCAGATCGGGATATTATATCCTCAATATTTATACCAAACTTATTCATGCTTCTGGCATGTGGAATGTGTAAAGCAGTGTTAACGAGAAACATGGCAGGACTCCATGCCTCCTCAGTGTGGGAATTCAAGCTTGTAAAATTAATTTATTCTGGAACAACAAAATAAAGAAGCACGGAGGATATGGTCCCTAGTTTTCCTAGGTAAAAAAGACAGAGCAAATCAACTCTCCAGAAACTTTATTCAAATACTCTTAAAGTCCACAAATGACAATGAGATTTTGCTGCGCATTATTCACAGTAGTATGATTTACTAGAGCCATGTACGTCATTACTTCAATGATCAAAGAATGAAGAAGAAACTGAAAGCATTTGTTTAATGCATGTTTTCTTGGACACGTAGATTTAGATGGACAGGGAAAATGACACTGATGATATTCTGAATGGCATCTTAGATACTGGTTTGTTGTTTAACACATACAGCCATGAACTTGCATTTTCTGGAGAATCAAGGTTATCTATTATTGAACTTTCAATACCTTGTTTAGTCAGTTACATTCTGGCTATGAAATACAGTAATAACCAAAATGTTGCACTTCTTATTTTTTTCTTAGCAGACAGCCATGTTCTCAACATATGACAGGCCTCAAATGTGCAAGACTGGAAAACTGACTGAAGTCAGCTAGCATAACTGCACTGCCCTACACTGCACAGTCAGCAGCCAAAATCTAAAAGGATATTAGTGTATCTAGTGTGTAGTCACTTGTGTAAGTGGTATTTTAACTATAGCCTGTGTGAAGAAATTCCCAATATGAACCCTTTCTTTCAAGGCCTTTCTGGCAGAAGACTTACCACCGAATGGCATAGAAGATACTGTACAAGGATATTCATATACTAATCATCCTTTAGGTATTCCTACAGATACCAAGTAGGTAGTTGTTAGGCTTGAGTATGGCAGATATGTTCAGCTTTTGAGCTGCAATTCCCAACAGCTAAAACATACTTTTTGGAGAAGTATTCCACTTACAAATCTTCCTAATGTAGCCATAATTCCTCTAGAAATTCTACATATTTTACAAAGTCTCTCCATCAACCTTTTGATACAACATAAATGAGCAACTTTCTCGAAATTCTCTCCAGTTTTGCATTTCATTTCATTTTCAGAAATTTACAGGTGGACCATATCTCAAGAGATCATTAGCTCTTTCTTTGCTCAAACCTTTCACAGTGGATATTGCATTAATTAGGTCAAAAATTTTGGTCTTAAGTCATTCTTAGATTAGCTTGGAAAGATGATTTTAAATAAATTCAGAGACCCACAAAAGCTTCCTGGCAGCCTTCATTATGGAAATGCCACAGTATAGCTGGAAGAGTGGCAAAGAATAGGTAGAGCATCTTACTAGCAGAAGAACCAAGAAGGCATGACTGTGAAAGGTGAGCAAATGGGCATGACTATATCCTCCTACAAAGATTTAAAGTCCTATGAAAAGAGAAGAATTTAGACTTTCCTCCATGCAAACGTCTTATAATAGACATGTTTCTGAGAACAACCTGCAACTTGAAAACTTGGAATGGACTCCACCTCAGACAGAGGTGGCCCTGCCACCAACGTGACTTTTCTCCAACCACGTTTTCATTCAGTTTCCCAACTTTATCTTCAAATCAGTATGCAGAATATTTTTGCCTCTTACCATCAACTTCTTTTTTTTAGTTTAGAAATCTTACGGGCAGATAATATATCAACAGTATACACCCTTTATGTGCTGGAAATACAGAGAAATTTTCCAACTCTTCTGGAGTTAAATAGAAATTTCAGCTCAGGTGACTGAAAAAAATGGTATAGTGTGAGACCCTCAGCTGAACAAAAACAATGACAAACTGAAGTGAGTTTAGCAAAGATTCACCAAAACAATTAGGGTTCTCAAATGTATGACATACAAGAAGAACCTGAGGGAATTCAGTTCATTTAGCTGGAAGAAGAGAAGGCTAAGGAGGGATCTACTTGCTGTCTTTAACCACTTAAGTAGTAACTGCAGAGAAGACAGAGCCAGACTAATCCTGAGTATCACTTAGAAGAAAGCACAAGAGGCAAAGAATACAGGCTGTACCTAGGGAAATTCCTATTTGATACAAAGAAGTTTAGCTGTGAGGATGATCATGCACGGGAACTGGCTGCCTCGAGAGGCTGCCAGTCAGGGAAACACTCAGCTCTTACTCAGACGTGGATCTAACTGCAAAGCCAGCCCTGCTGTGAGCAAGAAGGTTGACCACTTGACCTCCAAAGATCCCATTCAAATTCAGCTAGTGTGCAATGCTATGAATATTTGTGAACACATCTACTGTGTAGATACTGTTCTTCATGGTTGGCCAAGAATATAATCACTCAAAGGACGCTGCATACACACTAGTTGGATGCACTGACAATTTTCAGCAGATCCATATAATTTTATTTATAATTTTGGTTGATTGGTTGGGGGTGTTTTTTTGGTTGTTTTTTTTTGGTTTTTTTTTAATCTCATGGTTTCAGGACATACAGTTTCCACACTGTGACTGAGGATTTTTCATTCTACTACTATATATACACAGTATCAAAAATACAAAGGAATTCTCTCTCACTTTCATCTCACAAATCATATCCCTTTTTTATTCTTGCTTTTACGGAAGAACAACAGTTTTGACACAGTGAACTTCTCAGTGAAATATTTAAGTAATCTCACCTTCTGTTCTAAGGCTCTGATAAAGTCAGGAAATGCAATACAGTCTGTTAAAACAGACTTAAAAACCCCCCTCCAAATGAAAAACCCAACCTGTCGCGGGTTGGGTTTGTAACCGGGCAGAAACACCAATTTAGTGTAGTGGTTTGGTCTAAAATACTCATTACTGTTTATCTGCTGTGAGATAAGAATTAGGAAAAATGCAAAGCAGGCACCAAACTTGAAAGAATATAAAGAAGTTTATTAACAGACCTAAAAGAGGAAAGAAAAAAAAATTATACCACCTTCAGAACTCTCCTCCTCCCCCCACCTTCCTCCCTTCTCCCACTGACAATGTGAAAAGACAACCCTTGAGATGTTCAGTCTGTTTACCACTGCCATAATAACCTTGTTCAGTCCATTTAGAAAGAGAAGTCTCTTCTTGCTCATGCTATGAAAACGTTATCACAACGAGACAGCTGCCCACTTCCAAATATTGTTCAGTCCATTTAGGAAGAGGAGTCTCTCTGCCTGCATGTGAGTCCCTTTCCCTGACTTGCAGCTTGTTCAAGGTCACACACAGATAGCAATTGGTTTTCCCGTGTTCGAGGGTCCACTCTTGAAGTTTTTTGGGGTACAATTTTAAGGTTGAGCCGTTCAGAAACAAAAACAGAGGCCCTTCTCCTTCCCTGGGAGCAAAGGGTCTTCCTCATCTTCATCGTTAGGACTATCTCTGGGAGCATCTCTAGGGACTGAGGTTTTCTCCTTTCCTGTTTGGAGCCAAAGTCCTCATTGCTTCCATCTCTCCCTGTCCAAACTTCTCATGAAATTACAGCTGCGTCAGCATCTGCCTATCTCAGCACAGGTGCTTTTGCTTATGAGTTGAACGCTCCACCCCCCATATCTTCATGGAATTACAACGGGATACTCTGATATATCATAGCTTCACAACAGACTTTCAGCTTTAAGCATCTCCTCTCTCTCTTCCCTCAGGTTTTCAGCTCTTCACAGCAATAAAAGGGTTAATCTCACCTAGGCCTTGCAGCTTTGCAGCTGGAATGTTGAATTTTTCTTATCGAAGTGGAAAGGGGGGAGAGCTGAGCTGCTCCAGCTGCCCATGGCAAGGCAGTGGGGGGGTTCCACGGCTGGAACAGGTCCATCGGCTCCAGGATGGCCGTGGCCCGGCCTGGCCTGGCCCAAGCAGGGCCTGGCCGGGCCCGCTGGCCCCCACACGGGGCCCTGCAGCCACCTGTCCCAGCACCGGAAACGAGAGAGAGCTTGGAGGGGGAGTTTGCCTATTCTTAAGTGTGCATCACAGAGGCGGTCACAACTTTAAGTGGCTTAAAGAATTGTCCATATTCAGACTGGCCAGCTGATAGGTTCTATCAGGTCCCAGAGGAAGCTGTAAGCCCCCCTTAGCAAGGACATCCCTTCCAGGACTATGCTTGCTAACCTATGACACAACCCCAGAGTGTCTTTCACTCTACTTTTCCTCTGATCTTGCTCCAGGCCAGCATTACAGGAAAGCTGGACTGCAGCATTCCCATTCCAGCTCATTTGTCAATGCATTTTACTTTCTCATGTCTTTTTGACCCTTCGCATCATCTCTAATTCTGTTCACTGTTCATTTAGTTCATTATCTTGGAAAAGGTTGGTTGTTTGCTGCAACACAGCTGACAAATAAGGTTAAGAGCTGGGATTTTCTAACAGAGCTCTTTGGAAGCACCCAGGACTATATACAGCTTTGTGAATGCAGAAAACAAACAAGCACTAATTCAAATCCTGGGAAAACACCCCAGTGTTTGAATGTCATGTAATATTCTGATAAGTATTTAACTGGTGCTCATCTGAGATTCTCAGAAATGTTGGCAGACTGTTATTTCCCTGACTATATTCAACCTCAGTGTATAAAGTGGCAAGGAAAAGAAGATACTAATGTCATTCAAAACACATTTACAGAAACCATAAATGCTGTAGCACTGTGTCTGTCTGTGTTTTCTATCTTCAGGCAGGCAGGACCATGTTTCCTGGCAGTAGTATTTGTTCCATGACTATCTTCAAGACATTTTGTCCTAAGACAGATGAGTAAATTTTTTTCATATTTTTTTTCTTCTTCCTATAATTAAGATTATCAGGCATTTGTTTTTCCATCCTTTTCTACTTCCCTTATGATACATGTTGCTTATCACACCTCAGTGATCCAATAGGAAAGTAAATTAAGTATTTTACCAGAAAATAATACAGCTTCTGTTAGACAAACTTTTTAAATACAGAATAGTGTGACCACTTTCTTGACATAGATGTAGAAGAAGTTTTTAGCAGTTGTAAAGACAAATGTCTAGGAGATCAATAACAGAGAAAAATCATATACCAGTGCCCTATGTCTTTCCTTGTACAGATTACACATTCATGGAGGAAGAAAAAAGGAGAACTATATTAGAGCACATAACTAATTCTATCACTGCCAGCCCAAACGGCAGGCTTCCACACTGATGATGATGCACTAGCAGCTTCATAGGTACTGCAGGAGCAATCCTGAGATGTAGAGCAATACACTCTACAACACAGACATCATTCTTCTGTTTGTGTTTGCTGGGTGGTAACACAAGCAATTTATTTCCAGTTTTTGGGTTTCTATATTCCAGTAACTTGGGCAATGCAAAGTCTCAGGCACAGAACAGCCCCTGTCCATCTGGACAAGCCAGAGCTATCATTAAAAGGCTGTTTGCCTATCTGTTAAATTTGGTCTGCTAAGGTATATCTAGGGTGTTAAAATCTGAAACACCCAAATTATGCATTCAGATCTCTAGTTAAATTCCTTGGAAGGAGCTGTCAGCCATTGAGAGCAAAGATCACCCCTGGACTCTCAAAGTCACGGTAGCAGTGGCAGCTGCAGATAGTTGTCAGTTTGAAAGAAATCATCAGTGTGTGCCCAGATATGGACTCAGATGCCTAACTTGTGACATTTCAAATTAGAGCAATTTTGTCAAATACGTTTTTGCTTGCTATGTGCTGGTAAAGAGTTTTTACGGGTAGCGGGTAAAGTTTTTACCTCCCCTGCATTAACTGTGAAGCTCTCTTCTTCTGTCACTACTTACAGTTTAAGAGTCAGAGTTCTAGTACTCCATAAATGCTGGCAAGCATACAGTCACTTAAGTAAAAATATCATCGGAATTTATTTGTCCAGAAAATTCAAAACTTACAAGAACTATGAAAACTTTCTTGAAACAAAGTAAACGGAATATTTTTAGAAGAGTCAGATGCCAAAAAAATCCTAGGGATCTGTTAGGCATATGGGTGGATTTACTGGGTCATAAGTGCTCTGCGGAAAACACAAATCTTACATGATTGGAAAAAGAAGACAATATAAGAACAGTGTGGTATGTTCCCCCAGACCTAACCAGAATGATCAAATTAAATTTGCAGAGAAAGAAATTTCCCACAACTGCAGAGGGAACTTCATTTTGAATGGAAATAATAAATTAAAAAGGATTAAGTGCAGCAATTTTAGACCTATTGTATCACTCAATTACTTCCTTCCTGCTGTAGCCTTCTTTTTCTTCTTTTAATCAGGTCAGACAAAATCCAACAAATTTCTATAAAAACTCCTAGTAATACATGGATTATAGATATCAAATTGTTTCACTGTTAAAAGCCCATTTACAGTATTATTAAGACATGATAGAAAGCACCCCAAAAGCAGTTCTACTTGTGAAACATTCCAGTTGATAACAGTGATAAAGTCAAAAGACAAACACATGTAGTTACTATGTATGTCATCTATACAAAGCAAGAAAGTCATCATGAATCTATGTTGTTTTGTCTGTGCTATATTGCATAATGTTCATTCCATGCTGGAGGGAAAAAAAAATTGAATCAGCCACAGGAAAGACAAAAGCAGGCAAAATCTGTTGGCTGGTGATGGAAAGATATAGAGCCTAGTAATTTATTATAATATAGAAGGCGAATAATCTGCTTCATGCAACAAAGTTATGTTGATTATCAGTAAAGCAGGCTGTACTTCAAGACAAAAATACTGCCTTTTCAGAAGAGTGATGAAAAATTTGTTTGTTTTCCTGTTACTCTATGGTGAAAGGACTGCAATGCAGGACGTTTAAAATCTCATCAGTTTATGCTAGATGAAACAACAAAATATTAAAGTGATGTGACAGCCTTTGCCACTTTTCTTGCAGCTGTGGCATGCAAATTAGAACAAGGACAGAAAGGGTGATTGGGCATTGGAATGGACTCCCCAGAGGTGGTGGAGTCACCATCCCTGGGAGTGTTTAATAAAAGACACTCCATGCCATGGTCTAGTTGACATGATGGTGCTTGGTCATAGGTTGGACTTGATGATCTCAAAGGTCTTTTCCAGCCTAGTTGATTCTGTGTGATTCTGTGTTAATCTCAAGTTGCTGAATTTCTCCCTATTTGATCATGAATCAGAGAAATTGTGATCAACCTTTTGAGCTGCAAATCCATCTGCAGTTGACAATAAATTATGCCACAGGTGTGTACTGTAGATAATTGCTCTAGATAATTTTGACATTTCAAGGGTTTTTACATTTTAAATAGCATTTTCCAAAGGATGCTCGTAAGCTGCATCTGCTTACCAAGAGTCGTCAGTCTTTTAGTTGATTTTTCCTGAATTCAAAACACTGACAACAGTGATTTCCTCTTCCTCAAACATTGCTTTAATTTCTCTTTTCAAATAGACTACCGATATTTTTTTTGCTATGATTATTTTTTTGGCAAAAATAAAATTGTAGATTTAGCCACCTGTGTTGAAATGTTTAGGGCATGATTCAACACAGCAAACCACACAGGACACAGAGCACCATACCTCTAACCAGCATCCACTTCCCTCTGGCTGGATAACTAAATAAGGATTCAGAAAAAAAATTGATATTCACCTGGATTTTCAGAATGGTCATAGTATTACTCAGAGACTTCATATAAGAAAGCAAGCTACAGAAAGACTGTTCTGAGACTGCTTTGCATGGCTTTGTATGTACATGGTAAGGTAGGAAAGAGAAATGTCAATCTCTTCAGAGAAACAGCTAGTTTCCAAAGGGCAAACAGATATGGTACTCACTTTCATGGATATTTCATGACTGTCCATCATTGCATGCTATTCAAATAGTAGATGAAGACAGCATGTGATTTACACTGCCACAAATAAAAGATAACTAATGTATTTGAATACCTCGTTCGTGAATAACTCACTAGCACATTAGAAGAAGTTTTGCAGATGGTGATTTGCAACCTACTGGAAGGTAATTATTGATTCTGTTTGAGGTAGACCTAAAATTCAAGAGACATTTATGAATATACAGGAATAATTTGTAAGTTGTATCAATGGTGCTTGATACAACAATTTTTATGCAATTTTTATGACCTCCGTTCCTGGACACAGCTCTATTGCTGTTAATGGCACACAGCATTATTTGTCTTTGCCTTGTCACTGGAGCTGGCAAAGTTACACCACGAAGCAGGTTCCCTTAAGCTGGCAATGGGTAACAGCACTGGCAGGCCCACTTTTGTAAAGGCAAAAACTAACACATTCTGAGAAATCTTTCCCTTCATGAAAACGTGATCACTTCTGATCACTGCTTGGCTATCCGTAGAAGTACCTTTAGGAATTTTACATAATTGGCTGTGCTGGGCTGTTTCCTCAGCTGGTGAAATAATGAGTCTTTCCAAAACTAGAGAGGTGCCACCACAGAGAGAATTGCTGCAACATGTACAAAGAAGTGAGGCCCAGTAAAAAACCACTCAGCTATCACTGAGGTTGGGCCCAAACCTCAGAGGTGTTTTACTGCAGGAGAATCAGACCTTCTAGAGCAACCAAAGAAATGAAGCAGACCGTCCAGCTAAGCCCCCTACTTCTGCTGTGCTTCTGGGAGTCAGCTATGCCAGTAGGAAAACTGAGGCAAAGATACTTTGACTAATGTCAGTGCTTACAACAAAAGAACAAAGGATTCTGATGAAAGCCAGATACACTCTTTTAAAAAATTAAATTGAAACAAATTAAATTTTAGGCAAACAGTTTGAAAGTTGTAACTGGATTAGTCAGGTGCGTTACCAAGAAATCATTAGCAGAAAAAGTTATTCAGCCGGTCTTAGCGGAGTTATAAAGTTCTTATAACGGGCTCTGAGATTAAGAGATATGGCCTAGATTTTTTTTTTCTTGAAATAAAATCCATATAAAGTAATATTTAATATACTTCATAAAGTTAGAATTTTTTGAAACTAAGAGAATGATCACGTGTCTAAAGCACAGAGTATGAATCTTGTGAATATTTGATATATTAAATATTATATATTAAATAGAAATATATCTGGTTTTCTATCTGGCTCAAATCTCTTTTAAAAGCTCAAGGCATTCATGTCTATGGTCTTGTGTCTACTTACATAAATCAAAATTTTCAAATTTTCTCTTAGAACAGTATTTTGGTCACATGATTGTAAGCATTAATATCAATATAAAATATCATGCAGATATAATCAAACTTAAGAGAAATGTGATGGCTTTTAAAGAACTAGTAACTTTATCAGGGTATGTATCAGGGAACATGTATTTAAAATAGCATATTTCCATAAGTTTTTAACTATGATGGTCAGCAAAAAAGATTATTTTAATTAAATAATTCTGCCTTTGGAAATCAGATTATTTAAGTGTGTTTAGGAGCTGAATGTAAACCAGTCAATTATGCATAAATATTACTTAATAATAATAATAAGAGAATCATAGAATAGTTTGGGTTGGAAGGGACCTGAAAGATCATCTAGTTCCAAACCCCTGCCATAGGCAGGGACACCTTCCACTAGACCAGGTTGTTTAAAGCCCCATCCAACCTGGCCTTGAACATTCTCAGGGTTGGGGCAACCACAGATTCTCTGGGCAACCTGTTCTAGTGTCTCTCCACCCTCACAGTAAAGAATTTCTTTCTAACAATTAACCTAAACTAACTCTCAGTTTGAAACCATTACTCCTTGTCCTATCACTACAGCTTCTGCTGAAGAGTCTCCCTCTGGCTTCCCTGTAGGCCCCCTTCAGATACTGGAAATTGCTGTGAGGTCTCCACACAACCTTTTCTTCTCCAGGCTAAACAGCCCCAATTTTCTCCACCTGTCTTTGTAGAGAAGGTGCTCCAGTCCTCGTCAACCTTATGGTCCTCCTTTGGACTTGCTCCAACAGTTCCTTGTACTTACGGTGTGGGTACCATAACTGTACACAGCACTCCAGGTGGGGTCTTACAGAGCAGAGTAGAGAGGCAGAATGATCTCCTTCAACTTGCTAGCTACTCTCCTTTTTAGGCAGCCCAGGACACAGTTGGCTTTCTGGGCTGTGAGTGCACATTGCCAGCTCATGTTGAGTTTTCATCAGCCACCACTCTCCAGCTCTTTTCCACAGGGCTATTCGCAATCAGTTCTCTATCCAACCTGTAGGTGTGCCTAAGACTGCCCTGACCCAGCTGTCACTGGCTTTATGTGAGCTTCACACAGTCCCACCTCTCAAACCTATCCAGGTCCTTCTGGATGGCATCCCTTCCTTCCAGTGTGTTGAC
Organism: Corvus kubaryi; assembly: GCF_017639235.1. NCBI lineage: Eukaryota > Metazoa > Chordata > Aves > Passeriformes > Corvidae > Corvus > Corvus kubaryi. The sequence continues at coordinate 3,904,562 of NW_024581137.1, read as the reverse complement.
TCCACTTCACAGCTTGGTGTCATCAGCAAACTTGCTGGGGGTGCAGTGTCCATGGCATTGACAAGGATGCTGAACAGTATTGGCCTCACCAACAACCCCTGTGGGACACCACTTTTCACTGGTCTACAAGTAGACAATAAGCTGTTGACTGCATAGACTAATAAATAATAGACTAATATATTCTCTACCAAAATGAAAGCTGTAACAAAACAAAAAGAAATGTATTCCTTCAGTGGCCGCTTAGCGGCGCTCTCACATTAAACCAGCAAGCAGATCAGATCACAAAATCATGGTTGTTAGCTGATTCAATAGAAGATTAAAAAAATGGAAATAATTTATAATTTGTTCATATTTAAAATGTAACTGGTACATGAATGAGTCATCTTACACTGTTATTATCATTCTTGGCTAGAGTGACTGATGAAAAATTTTCCTGTCAGACCAAATATGGAAGAATGTGGGGCATGTGTCTTCTAAACAAATAATTTGTAACAAAACCCCAAATGGTCTTATTTTTGCTTTAAATTCAAAATATTCTTGGTCATCTGCTGGTCATAACACTAATTTTCATTCCACTTGGTATCATACCAAGAGTCAGTTCATGTTAATATCAGAGATGATATATAAAGAATAAAAAATGCATTTCAGCTGCTGAGGTTCAAGAGGAAGGAATATAATATTAAACTAGACAATACCTGAATTCACCAGGAGAAACTCTGTCTTGTCTGTGCTTCATGGGTAGCTTCTCTTTCTATGTCTCTGAAGAGGCAATGAATGAATCGGGGTAGGATGGAACAGCAGGTGTTTATTTAGAAGGTAAATATGCTATTATGTAGCTTGTGGTGCAGTGATCAGTATGCAAGTATACAAAGACTGGGGATGCTATGATGGCCTGTGACAAACGGCAAAGTGGTATGCTGATTGACCTGCCAGCCTAGTGGAAAAGCGGTCAATACCAGTAAAATTCTTGAAGTGTTTCTTTCTGCCAGTCTGTCTGGCACACCATTGATACATGCTGGAGAGTGACTGGTAGTCAAGCTGTAGAGCAGCATCTGCCATTTCCACAGACACTCAGGACATTCATGGGTAAGATGGCATTTGGTCTATGTGATGATAAACCAAGCAGTCCTTTCTCAGCAATCACCAGCCGTTTTTCAGCAATCTTGCAAAGACAAAGAAATGTGTGCTCGCACGGCAGTACACTCTCATTCTTGCACATTAAACATGCATTCACCTGGCTTACTTCCATATGTGATTGTCAAGCATCTGTTCCTCAATCACTGGTTTTTGTAGCAAAATTGACACAATACAGTTTCTCTATGTAAAAGTCACACTAATTCCCTTTTGTCTCTACTTGTCTTTTTGCACCAACCTATGGAACAGTTTCCTGAAATTCCTCTATTTATTTCCTCAATATGAAATGAAACCTGATACATAATAACATAGAAATGAAATTATACATAATGCTGTAGGAGTGAAAACAGCATAAAACCAAGACAAACAATATAGCAGCAATGAGCAACACATCTACCTTAATTAAACTCTCCCTTGCATTTTCTTCCTTATTGGGATTGATTAATTTATGAAATCCTGATTTCCTAAAAAATCCTAGTCCTGATTTCAAGAAAGCCACCAAAAAACACTCTCACTGACTGCCAAAACAGAATTTAACCCACTGTTTTTCCACCTGTTTTCTTTCATACTATTTAAAACTGAATTTAATCACATGTACCAGAAGAACAAAATGTGAGACTGCATGATTTTCACACCAGATGAGAAAACTCCATCTCTCTAATAAGAAGATGCTTTAGAGGAAGTACATAAAATCACTGTCATGGTTTGACGCTGGCCAAGTGCCAAGCTCCCATAAAAGCTGTACGCTCACCCTTTTCTTGCTCTCAGCTCAGCAGAGGAGAGGGAAAAAAAATTAACAAAAGGCTCATGTGTTGAGATGAGGACTGGGAGAAAACACTCCAAGGGCAAAACAGGTTCAAATTAAAAGGTATAAAGTAAATTTATTATTAACAAAGTCAGAGGAGGATAACTAGAAATAAAATAAGCCTTTAAAACACCTTTTTTATCCCCAGCCCCTCCCTCCTTCCCACCGACAGTGCAGGGAGACAGGGTGTGGGCGTTTTGGTCATTTCATCACTTGAGATCTTCTTCTGTTCACTCACGGAGAGGAGTTTTTTCCTCTGCTATGCCGTGGGGTCCCTCCCACAGGAGACAGTTCTCCGTGAACTTCTCCAGTCTGGCTCCAATCTTATGAGCAGCAGTCCTGCCAAAACTGCTGCAACCTGAATTCCTCCCACAGGCAAACAGTCCTCCCAGAACTGTTGAGGCATGGGTCACTCTTCACAGGGTGCAGTCCTCTAAGGATAGGCTGCTCTAGCTTGGACGCAAGGGCCCCCTCTCTCTATTCAGGTCTCCCACTGGATCACAGCTTTCTCTGGCATCCACCCGATCTGGTGTGAGCACCTCCCTCACGGGCTGAGAGTGGATCTCTGCATCCCCCATGGACTTCATGGATTACAGGGGGACAGCTTACTTTACCATAGTCCTCACCACGCTTTGCAGAGGAATTTAGACTCTGATCCTTGAAGCACCTCCTCCCCTCCCCTCCTTCTCTGTTGACCTTAGTGCCTCCGTGTTGTTTTCTCTTACATGTCCTCACTTCCTCCTCTACCTAGAAGAAAAACTGCTGCCCATAGGTACCATTGCTAACAAGTTCCACCAATTCAAAGATTCTTGCAGCATACCGCAGTGTGGAGAGGTTGATCTCATCTAGGTTGCATGTCATGGAATCGCTCGCCATGTTTCCGCTGCCGACCAGGCAGCCCCACTGCCACTGTGCAGGCAGTGGCAGCCACCGGGGCGCTGGTGCTATTTAACGCCTCTCTTCATGTGGGGCGCCAGGAAGGAAAAGCTGTTGCCACTGCCCTGGCGCTTCTGCCCGTGGTGTGGCTGGCTAGGGTCGGCCAGGAAGGCAAGGCTCGTCACAGGCCACACCGAGATGGTGGCAGCTGTGGCGCATCACCGCATGCTGCCCGGGGTGGCCCCAGTGGCGGTGCCTTGCCATGCCCTGGAAAAAACTGTGTGCGCTGTTTTGATTTTCTTCTTAAATATGTCATCACAGAGGCGTTTCCAACCTCTCTAACTGGGCCAGCAGCTTGTCCATCTTCAGAGCCATCAGAGATTGGCTCTGTCAGACATGGTGGAAGCTTCTAGCAACTTCTCACAGAAGCCACTTTCGTAGCCCTCCCCCGCTACCAGAAAACCAGGCCATGCCAAATCAACACAATCACTCTTGAAGCTGCCTTTCCAGAATAAAACAACAGAAGTTTTCAATCTCAAAATCAAATTACCCTGGTGAATGGACTCCCAATATTTCCATAAAAACTCACAGAGTCATCAATTTAAGACCAAAAAACTGATTGCAGGTATGAAATTCAAGATGACCTGTTTCTCTGTGGTTACGTTTTCTCAGACACTTGATGGTTAAAACCCTCAAACAAGGAGTTTTGACAGCTTAAAAACTTGGTGTGTATAAAGACATCGCTTTAAAACCTGACCAATTGATATTATAATTTTCCCCTTGAAGGTAAAATCCCTGAACTAATCTTATTTGGACAGAGTTTCAGAAGATATGGGTGCATCAATCTGTATCCCAAATTCTCTGACTGAGATAAAAGGGGATAAAGTTTCTCTTGGCCTGTTAAACATGTTATGACAGATAACTTCAAAGATAAGCCTCATCTGATGTAGAAAAGGTTTAACAAATGGAATGTTTTCAAGACTCCTACTGGGGTCACAAGAAACATTTTTCAGTAGAACAAAAAGCTGCACTCAGTAACCAGAGGAGGGAAGGTGTAACTATAGTCACACCTGTTGGAAAAACACTGTCACCACCTCATTGTATGCTGAGACTCAAAATGTTACCATTGCACTGCTGGGCCTTCAAGAGTGTTTGAACAGCTTTTAGGACAAAAACCCAGCTAGTATTGTCTCTGCTTTCAGAATAGCACACTTGTTAAATTATGAAAATGTATCACTGAATATGCTTACCTTCCTACGATGGGATGGCACAATAAAATATGTTTCAATATTATGTTTCTTCAAGAAACTATTCCTTTCATGACCATATCCTGGTTCTACCTCGTAGTCCCCATTTAGGCACTCTAAGGTGGTCTTTGTAATGTGAACTTTCCTGGAGAGAAAAATTAGATGTCGTTTAAAGCAAAGATACATTATGAGCTACCTGCTACTGAAATACACTCCTGTACAGAATTTCATAAAGAGTTCAATTTACATGGAAGACCACAGGTTTGACGGGAAAAAAGAAAAAAAAGTTTTGTTTTGTTTCAATTTTAGCCAAATTGAACATAGAAAAATTTCTATTACATATATTTTCTAAACTTGGGCAAAGTGAACAGAGTGATAACTGTTGACTATCCAAACACTTGCAGATTTGCTGATTTGTAGAAAGTGAGTGTCTGCACATCTTCTTGTACATTCTGTGACTTTCTTAAGTTTTTACCTCAATGGCTGCTTGGAAAAACATCCTGCTATTTGAAACTTGTAACATCACACTCCAAACCTCTCTTGTGTATAAAGGAGAAACCTCTTCTTCTGTTTCACTTCACATCTCTGACTCATATCATTCATCCAGTCTGTTTTGTAGGCAGCTTTCTGATTCACTTTGTTTTGGCAACACACCCATCTTTAATATTATTTCTGAGTTTTCTTACAATGAAAACATCTTCACATTTTCTCCTGAAAGACCCCCTATATATGAAATTTCTTCAGAGAAGGTATCTAAAAAAGATTTTACTGCTTTCCTCTAATAAACGCGCGTTCAGATTTTTTTTCCACTGGATAACTTTAAGATAACGAACACATAAAATACACTGCCAAAATTATCTAAAGCAGATGTATGCAATAAATAGAAATTCATTACCACAAAAAATTAATTGGTTCCATTGTCCTTCTGTATAGCAAAATAAGATCTTGTAAAAATCAAAAAGAGTATGGCAAGTCCTAGTCCAAATGTGAGCTACACATAGAACACCCATGCACCTTTGCAAATGTTCACTGTGTGTATTTAAATTGTGTCCAAGGCTGTGCAACGAGTACTTAAAGTTCCAGGACATGCCCCATGGATTGGCTGCAGGTTTATGTGCTACTGTATCATTTGAAAATGTCATCAATATCTGAGTTCATAAACAAGTATATCTTTTCTATAGCATACAATTAGTGCTGGAAATCTTGTCACGTAAAAGGAGCAAGGCATCCCCCCTCTCCCCTCCAAGTATAGAGGTGTGTAAGAGTAAAAAACTTCAGGAATAGCTGTAGGGTTTTACTTTCGTAACATGAAAGGATCAAAGTCTAGCGTTCTTACATTCCTAGTATTGCCTCATTCCTACTTTTAATATTTGTCAACTTCCAAAAACTATTTTATTTGAAAATGTTTTGCTTCTAATCTAACCTACTTATAATCTACTTACACAAATATCAAGATCATTTGGAAAATTCCACAGGATAAATCACATAATACATTGATTGCTCTTGCCAAACACAATCCTTTTCATCAATAGAAGTTACATTTTGAAGCAAATGCCTCAAAAAAGGAAATAAATTCTTCACCCATACAGTTTTCTATTTTTTTTTGCTATGGTTCTTTTTCAGACTTACCCAGGCAGTCCTCCAGCTTCCATTACATTAGCTAATGTCACATCATTTGACCAGACATCATATTGCCATTTTCGGAGACCCAGGACCCCGCAAAGCACCCTGCCTGTATGCAATCCAACTCTCATGTTGAGATCAACCTCTGTAGCTTCCGCAACAGATCTGTAATGGAGAGCATCAGAATATTAATATTTAGACAGTGTCTGCTCTTGATTTTCTCTCCTTCTGAAATTAACACAAACACACATATATACATGACCGAATAGAAAGGGTCTTATAAAATGTGAAACGGTATATTCAGGTACTGTTCTCTACTTTCACTAGTTTCAAAGCCCTAATTATAATTTGAAAACAAAAATTTTTCTTGGTTATATTTTAATTGCTGTTGAAGCAAAATCTCAATATTTCTAAATTTCTTGACATTTCTGTGAGAAAAGAGGTACGGAGAGGCACTAGTTGAGAAGGCCAATGTATAAGTAACTATTCCCAATCTACTATGTTCTAATTGGTTCAATTACCCAGTTACCAGAATACAGGACAAAGAAAATAATGAAAGTAATAAATCAGTGTAAGAACAGCAGACTGATTATAAACACTAATATCTTTCCAAAGCTCATGTAAGAGTGGCACAGAAACAACTTGTAACTATGGTCTTGCACCTGTTAATTAAATCTAATGTTCAGAGATTTTCACTGCTTAGTGGGTAAAGGATGAATTAATATGCAAAATTGTTATTAAAAGCATTTTTTTGGTGCTGCAATAAGGAAAGATTCTTCATTTCTGTGAATGAAGGGCATGCTATGACTTGCACCCTGCACAAAGTTGTGAACACTGAAAAGGTACCTTGAATAGTCTTAAATATTACATGTTATGTAATAATACTGTACATAGATCTTTTCAGCTCTTTCTGTTAGGGAAACACCTGGCATTCCACAGTCCATTTGCTGTCCAAAAAGTGATATTATTGCTGAATAAAGGAAACTGACTATTCAGTGTAAGAATTTATTTTCATTAGATTTTTTTAATTTGAATTTTCCAATGCATTTAATAGAAGAAGACTTTAAAATGAGATGCTGGCTATAATTTTTCCTTGAAATTCATTGACCCTTTTTTTTTTTTTCAAGTATCATCCAGGTACACTGGATTTTGCTGAGATGCCTTTAGAAAGACTTTTCAACTCTTTCAGAAGTTATACTTGTTTAAATACAATTAACAGAAAGGTCAGCATAGAACAAGATGTGGGATGTGCATCAAAGATACCTGGCCTCAATTTAAGTAAGAAACTCTTCACCTATGAAGTGCTGAAGTATATACCATGTCAGCCATCACTAATATGAGTAACATGGAGACCTCTTTTTTCCCCATAGGGAATCTGGGCATAACACATTTTTCAGTCATATTTTATGCAATAGCACAGACAGGCTTATGCACAGCTTTCTGAAAGATTAAATATTTCCTTGTCCTATTTCTGCTCACTGCTAGTCAGATCTCCCTTATACAGTATCTGTGCCCAGTCAAGCCTCAAATATGACTTCAAGGAGTCCTAAAAGGATTCTAGTGTTACAAAGCTTTGTTGTGCACACTGTCTGTTTGACAAAGCTTTGAGGAAACGAAAGGACCTAATTACATAAGCCACCTAGTGATAAGTGACCACACTTTGTATCTTCACCTGAGCATATGTTATTGTGTCATTTACAGGTTGACCTTACACCAAGACCATACCTTACAAGCCAAAGCCCTTCAGGATTACACCATGCCTACCTATGTTCTCCTACATAATTAAGTACCTACGTAATAATCTTAATTAATGAACCCACAAGAGTTTGAGTTTCTCTGTTCACAAATGAGTCGGGTTTTTTTGTTGTTGGTTCCCTCCCTCCCTTCTACTCTGTTTAAAAAAGTACATAAAACCTCAGACTAAATGTATGTGGAAAGACGGTGAAATTCAGAGACTGATGAAGTCCACTCCAGGCTTTAACATTACTTTGCCTGACTGGAGGAAATTAAATCTCCTTTTAGAAATTTGAGTAGAATAACGAAAAGTATATGAAAAGAGATGAGCAGAGAAATACAACATGGCTGACCATACTCCTTGTTAAATAAGCTGATCTGTATAATGCACCAATGAACCATAAAGCAGAATCTGAAAAAACTTCATGTTTTGAACTAAAAATTTCCATAAGTAGTCACTTAGTAAAAAATCTAAATTGAGAATGCATTTCTACATCTTCCCCAGAAGCTATGACATGTTTCAGAGATGCTTTCATCGTTACTAAATTTGAGTAGGGAAAAAAGCTCATGAACAGTTCATTAAATTTTTTGAGTTTATCTTGTAGACCTTTGTGCTCTTTATGCAGATAATTTCCATAAATATACCCCACTGAACTATCAAAAATGGGGAATATTAGGTAATACATAAAGAACAGGCTTCAAATATAAATTCAGAGCAGTACAATGATCATATTGCCAAACAACATCAACATTTCTACAATAAAATAACACAAAAATGTCCACTGAGGTATTTTAAATTCTAGATACATTTCTGAGAAAATTTCAGCACTTCACAAACAAGCCAGGAATAGGAAAAAGAAGTTTCTCAAATAAATTATTCATTAGAACTTATTCTCTCAAAGGTTCCTATACTATACTTAAGTTTTCCAACTGTTAACACAAAAGTAGGCCCAGAAAATAATGGAAATAAAAAAAAAATTTCTTTTTAAATCAGTTGTGTTCAGAGTCTATGCAAGTGACTAATAAGACAACCATCTACCCTGACAGCTCTAGTATCCTATAAAGCCTTTAAATTTTAGTTCCCTCCTTAACTACAAATATTTCATGTGCTGATACAAGCCATGAAAGTAATTTAGATCACCTGCAGAACAGATCCAGACCTGTGCTACTGGGCATTTGAGGAGGGAAAGAAAAAAGCTCTGCATGCTATTTCTTTTAATTATTTAGGTCTTTTCTTTCGATCTAAAAATATCTGCAGAAATAAATGTTTCCTGGTTAAAGGCATAGACATGATTTTTGGTTCGATTACATACACTTCCTCAGAGTATTGGTCAGCTGCAGCAGAGCACTAGGAAGAGAGTCAGGGCTGTGAAGGGCTGTTGGCTTGCTTTGGCAGAGGTGCAGGCTGACGAAGCTTTCACCACTGATAGACAGCCTCTTAAAAAGGCAGCTGCTGGTTCTCTCAAAACCTGAGGTCAATTCACTCCTGCCAGTTCAAACATTTCCAGTCCCTGGACTTTTGGATGACCAGGGAAAAGCTTCAACAGTGTTGACATCAGGGAAGTTAATGCTTCTGTATATTTCCTCAGAAAAATATCACACGGGAGGACTTGATATTTCCATTGGACTTACTCAAATTGGCTAGTGTAGTTCCTCTGCCTTTCCTGGTGCTTTGGTCAGCCAATGACCAAACCCATCAAAAGGAGACAGTTCAAGCATCAACCTCCCCAGTGCAAAAATCTCCCCAGGTGCAAATAAGCCCAACTTCCATCTGTGAGGTCTTACATGATGACTGATGGAGTCATTCACATTAGGTGGAGTCATCCATTCGGGATAAAATCACCTATGCGACGCAGAAAATACCAGATAAACCCCACTGGGTTACTCAGTTCTCAAGAAGCAAGGGTTCATGGACAGTTTCCTTCAGACTTCTTCAAAAGCCCACATGCAGCTTCAATCAGAAGGTCAGATGAGACTTATTCTAAAGTAACCCTTCCCCTTCTCACCACAGTATGTGCAGGGTGAACTAAAGCAGTCAGCAGCAGTCATGCTCCTACTGTGCCATGCTTCCTGCTACTACACACTGTCAGTGATGCAGCTAGTGATGCAATTCCCTCTGAGTCAGTACTAAAACGGCATCCTGGCAAGGTGTTAACGGAAGAAGCATCATGAAAATGTACTGTCTGTGTGACAACAGGAATGATCACAGGATTCCATTAAAGTTTTGATAAGTCTGTGAATGTTAACCCGAGTATTTTGACCCAGTCCAAAATCTAGTATTTATATACTGCTCACTCAGAATCTCTCATTTCCAATTGGAAACATTACAGATTATTTCTTGCTCTGCAACATTATTGAATGCAGTTAAGTAAGTGCCTCATTTCACCACATTTCATCTCCTAAGAGGAGTTTCTGGACTGAGCCAAAGAATTGTTTAATACAATTTATATCCATTGATGAAGTGCTGTCTAAGGAAAGACAAGACTATTAAGAATGTATAAAATTTCCCCCATAACACTAGCTTAAACCAGAACTCTAGACAGCTTTTGGAAGAGAGAGGGAGGGAAGAGCTTTGTTAGCAGGGCATAACTTTTCTACATGGCAATTAGCCAACAAATATATCTATTTAGAAGGTAAAACACTGTAGTACATGAGACTGAAACCTTCAAGTGTGGGAATCAATTTAAGTAAGGTGAAGAGAGTACTTGGCCTAACACACTGTTCATAACCAAGGTGAGGACAACAGCCATGTTAGAGAAATACGTGACATATTAGAGGCACTAATGAATATGATCATTTTAATTTTATTGGTAACAAAAAGTTGACAGTCAAAACTCATACAGTAAGAACAACATTGGTGATATCGAACACTTCACTTACTGCCGTGGCACTTTAAGCGACTCTAAAGTAGAACAAACACCTGTCCTGTACTGAGGCATTGACACAACAGCTGCAGAAATTCTTTTGGAATAGAAACAGAATATAACACTATCTGTTTTATCAGTTTTAAGAATAAAAAGCTCCTCCCATAATGATTTTGGTTCTGTTCCCTTGAAGAAAACTTTGAGGAAGGTGGAAGAAATTGTGAAAATTATAATTATTTTATAATACTGTGAAAATTATGTTCTCAGATGATACATTCAGCACCATACTGTAGGAATCTTAAATAATAGTTATGCAGAACATGAAGAGAATGGAATGTATCAGTTTATATGAACACATTCAACTCAGTCCAATCACAGAACCATCAATGAGCCATAGAAGTTTATATTCCTTGATTTTCCGGAAAAAAACCCCACATCTTGTTGATACATAGCTCTGGGACAGACACTTTTGACAAATCTATCACCTGAATCACAGCTGAAGTGATTTTATTTACTTATTTATTTATTTACTTACTTACTTATTTATCCCAGGTAACATGACAAACCTATCACTAGGGATGACAAATTCCAAGCATAAATTTACAGTGCCAAGACCTGAATTCTACAGTAAAGTGAATAGACTTTAAAAAGACTACCAGCTGGCATCCACCTCTGCATGAAAGGGGGAAGTTTAAAAAAAGTGACTTTGTATCTCATGGAACTGATAAACAAAACTTAACAATCATACCAATACAAAATAAAATGCTGCATTCCAACTTCACTGTCAGAAGCTCCTGACTTCTTCTTTTCATTTACTGAATATATCTTAAAACAAATTAATCTGGGGAGTCTATCTTCTAATTTGTTTCTGTGAAGGAGAGAGACTAATTGTGCTTACGCACAAAGAATGCAGAATAGATCCCTAGCCATCCAACAATCCTGAATAAACCTGGAACTCTCTTACAGCCTTGTCTCTTACCCATCTTGCCCTCTCACCATGCTCTTACCACTGACTACACAAAAGACCTAAAATATATGAGTTCTTTAAAAAATAAAATTCTGAAATTGCCAGTTATCTTCTACCACAACCTCTGACTAAACATGTCTAGATAACATGCTACAGCTCATCCACTTAGAATTGCAAAGTTGCTGATGCTGCAAGGGGCCTCTGGAAATCATCTAGACCAATATACTTGCTCAGAGAACAGCCAGCTACAGAAGTTTGCCCAGAACTGTGCCCAGCTGTGTTTTAAATCTCTCCAAGGACACAAATACCACAACTTTTCAGTGGAACCTCTTGAGTATCTGACTACCTCCACAATAAAAAAAGTATTTTCTTCTATTTAAATTGAATTTATTGTATTTTCAGTTTGTGCCCATTTCCTCTCATGCTGGCACTGGATGTCGCTGAGAAAAGTTTGGCTTTGACCTCTTTACTCCCTCCCACTAGGTATTTGTCTGCATTGATAAGAATCCCTCTGAGCCTTCTCTTCTGCAGGCTGAACAGTCCCAGTTCATTCTTTTCTAATTCAACTCCTTTTTCAAGTTTAAATTATCATGTCAGAAGCCAATAAAATATACCCTAAAAAGGGAACATGTTCATTTCTAATTTAGTAAAACTGAAACATTCTAAAGAGGAAAGTTCCAATAGCTATATCAATACCTTATTTGTATACATGAAATAAAGCACAACTAATGAATTAAAGATTAGTGCTGGGTTTAAAAGATGATGAGAGCATCATCCAGGAATTAAAAAAAAAACCAAAAAAACAGACAAACCAAAAGGCTTTTGTAAAATGTGTACAGGACCTGTACATCTAATTATGTTTCTAAAGGTCAGGGCTTTCTTATAAATGGAGTATCCATATACTGCTGAAAGAATAAACATATTCTTGTAGGATTTTATATTATCATAGGCTACCATAAATTATAGAATGAGAGATTACAAAGTATTTTATCAGTTTTACAATGCTTAAAAACGTGATGAACTTGCATTGAATGAGAGGGTGAAAATGAATTAATTTACCCAACTCTTCACACTCTGTGAGATTTTGTAGTATGTTTAGCAAATGAAAAGGAGAAGTGAGCAATACAATAGTGAAGAAATTTTCCATCTTTATCCTTTCCCTCCTATGTAATGAAATAGATCTCCAGCTTTGGCTAAAAGCTCATTCACAGTTCTCTCATACCCATATTTTTTGCCTCGGCAAAATAATGATCAATGTAGAGCTATCAAGCATAAAAAAAAAATCTGAGCAGCAAAGTGAATTCCACATTACATTTCTGAAAAGTAGAATAAATGAAAGGTTTAAACATTACATTAAAAAGGAGTAATCAGCAGGCTATGATTTTGAGACTACAAAGAGATATACAACAGGCATACATCAGGACTGGTTTTGAGTTTACATACTGGTGTGCGAAATGAGCAGTGTTTATCACTGCAAAACAAGAAACTTGACTATTTTCACTGTGGCGATAGGGTATATTTTGTTATTTCCCATTATCTTTCTGCCACCTATTCAGTACATGTGTATGCCTCTACATACTCAATTTGCACACTTACTCCTTACAGTGATTAAATGGAGTGGTAAATCAATTATCTAGAATGGCTGTTCCTGAAATCAGTGTCCTGTGGCCTGAATGCAAGAGTGTGACTTGCCAGGTGAGCAGTGCTAGCAGACACTGCTGTTTCTCTAAGAGCACACTTCCGGAACACCACATAGGAGTTGTTGCAGCACTCCTGTCTGGGTTCACCATGCATGGTACTTACGTGATGGTGTCAATCATATCCAGTCCCATTTCAACACAGCAATGGGCATGATCTGTTTTGGGCTGGGTCAATCCTGATACACAGTAGTAACAGTCCCCTAGGATTTTTATTCTTCTGCAATGATTTTCCTTTCATAAAAACAGAATAGGAAAATTTTTACTATTTATATAAATATTCCAATATTAACAGGGTAAAATCTTCTGCATATCTAAATTGCAATAAAGAGAATCTTTCTCTGATCAAATGAGGTAATTTACAGTTAATGAAATCTGGGTTCCCTGTACACAACAGCTGACACCACATTTGTTTATTTATTTATAAATATATACATATATACTAGACATCAGCCCTGCATTGCTCAACACACATGGGTTAATGCTGCTTAAAGCTGTAGTCCTGAACAAATGTTATTGCCTTGCCCGCATGCTAGGTTACTATGAATTCAAGATTCACAATGAGACTTCATTTCTGTATGAACCCAAACCAAAAGACTGAAGCCAAACCACTACTGTATATTGGGAAATGTTTGCATTCTGAGAAACTTTTGCTTCAAATTCAGTTCCAATTCACCAGGAAAGATTACTTATTTATCTGTGAAAGTACACACATTTTGCATTACCTATTCATAAATCACAGCATGATCAGTATGACAGACTTGCAGACAAGAAGCTAGTCAGTTTGCATTACAATCAAATTTATCTCCTGTTTGCATGAAGTTTAATTTCTACAGCCAAAGAGTTCTGGCTAAAACTCTCCCATTTAAAAAAAACCCCAAAATGATGGCATGCAATAATTGCTAAATCCGTCTGAGCAGAAAGTTCATTTCTAAACAGAGAGCACATAACAAAATGCCTCTAAAAAAACAGTACCTTTAACTAATAAACTATGAGGAGACACTAAGAGATGATGGTATCTTTTGTAACTAGACTATGGCAATTTCTACCCATTTAGAGTTTGGCACAGAAAAGTAAATAACCTGATTAAATGAATCCAATTTACAAAGCTGGGATTATGCCAGCAAGCACCATGAAAAATTAACTGTTGTGAACATGATGGGAGATGATTCACTAAAGTCTGATTAATTCCCCAGCAGTGTGCAATATAGACTTGACTTCAGCAACACAGAAAGGGGAAAAAAAAGAGAGGGTGGTGGTGATGGAATTGAAAATTTCTGCAAAAAAAAAATCTAATAATAGAATCATACTTATTCAGCTTCTCACACAAGCATGTTTTCATCCAGTCTCCTGCCTATAAGAATTAAAACCTTCCTGAGTTGACCACATTCTCCACATGATTACCCACAATCCAGTTCACATGCAGAAGCAATGATTATGCCTACGGTGATGCTTTTCTCTCTGACATATCACCATTTATACCAGCATTTGGGGCTTGTTGTTACACACTCTTCCTGCTGCAGGCATTTCCATGTCTCTCTTCTTTGTAAATGGTACTCAGTATTGAACAAATACTATAAAATGAGATTTACCTCTGTTCATGCATGGAAGAAGGCACTATTTGGGAAAGTTGGTTTGTGTACTTCTTTTTATAAATTAAGCAGCAAATTCAGATCTCAAATCAAACAAGAGAGCTGTCTTTTTGGGTATGCTTAAATAGTTGTGACAACTTATTACAGCTGGTGGTGGGGTCCGAGGCTGTGACCCAGGAAGAGATGACCGGTCCAGGGAGATGGTCCCGAAAGGAATCGCCTGCCCGAGGCCCGGTGTCTTCCTCTCAGCTGCTGGCAGAGGAGCCCTTGCAGAAGCTGTCAGCTCTTTACTGATATCAGCTTGTGATTTCAGCTCAGCTCTGCAGGGCTGCCTCTAGACCAAACCAGACCAGAGAGAGACGAGAAGACCCGTATGGCTGGTTCCGCACGAAGGTAGCTTTATTGTGGGTCCCCTCCGGCGAAGGGAAGGCCAGGGATGAGCTCTCTCCCCACAGAGGTGAACTGGTCTTCTTTTATAGGGATACAGGGGATCAGCAAGGAGACCAATGGATTACAGAGGGTCTGGGATAGACCAATGGGTTACAGAATGATCTGCATAGGGCCCCCCAAAGGATTGTGGGTCTACTTTTCCTCACCATGACTCAAAGTCCTTTCCAGGGAGTCCTGCTGGGCGGTTGCAAAATCTCTTATCTCAGCAGACATCCCTCCAGGGCAGTGGCTGGGCATACCCCACAACAACTTAACATTTCGTCTACTGTACCACAGGATTTTAAATATACCCCTAATTATCATTGCTAATATATACTTCCATGAATACAAGCATAATTCTTTCTGGAGGATTATCACCAGGGCCCTAACAGTATTCCCACAGCCTATAGCCAAAAATGCCTCACCAATTTTACTCAGACTCTTTTTTGAAATCCTTGGTTAAATGCTACTATATAAGTAAAATAATTATTGATGCACACAGTAATACGCAGATCTCAAAATTGACCTTGACACAGAACAGTCTGTTTAATTCAAGGTTTTTGGACAGAAATCAGTACATTTTTTAATGGAAACCACAAAGTTTTTTACTAGATACCACTAGATTATACTGTCAAAAAAAGACCTCCCCCCCCCCCCCCCCCCCCAATTCTGGACAGATCTTGAAGCACTAGAGAGTTCTCAGTAGTTAAAGCTGAAGCCTGCTTTCCAAAATAAATTCAGTTTTGACACTTCAAAATCTCCTATAAGACCTTCTTCATCTTCAAATTTGTTATGTAGGATTTGTGGCCAAGCAATGTCTATTTGACTCTTAGAAAAACTATTCAGAAAAGCCATTTCAGTAATCTGGGGTGAAAAATACGTATGTGTTAATCAATCAGTGATCTCTCCTATTAATGTCTACCTCAAAAATGGCTTATTTCTAATGACTTGATAACAGCCTGGTAGACAGCTTAAAAAAGAAAAACAAAACAAAACAAAACAGAGTTTACTCCATTCTGAGTCAATTTCCTATTTGTGCAGGAGAAAAACAAAAGAAGAATAAAAAAAAGTACAACAGTATTTTCTGGAGAGATATTTATCTAGATGGGATACATATGGCTAAATCGCCTGCTGTTTTTGAAATCACCAGTCTGTTTATTCCTTATCAGATATTATCCTCACTGTCCTATTTATCATTAATATACAGTAATCTTCAGAAAAATGGTTTGTTTTATTTTTCTTGACATGTGAGGTAGACTTCCAGGAAAGACCCACAGTACAGCTTTGAAAAAGCAATCTTTTTAAGGACGGATAAAACAGAAAATTAATAAAACAACACCCTTCTCTTTGTTTTGTTTCCTCAGCAACTTCCAAAAAATCCTTCTCTCATCAATATTTTTCACATTTGTGACACTGATGAATTCATGTGTGATAGTTACAAATTCCAGTCACAACTGATACAAGCAATGTCTGTTTAGAAACAACAGATAATTTGGTTTTATGCACATGATAAAAAGCACTAGAGAGTGCCAGTACTACATTAGCCAGGCAGCTCACCCTCTTGGGGCACCTTACTAGGAGGTTTCCAAGTGGATCTGCAGAAATCCCTCTGGCACAACTGTCAGTAACAGGGTCAGTCAGTGTGTAGTGGAAGCCCAACTCAGAAAGCAGAGGACACTTCAAAGTTACTAAGAGCTTTCTTCACACATTCAGAAAAGCACTTCATAAAGCAGTTTATTCTATCTATCTGTTATGTAAAACTGTGGGGGGGGAGGGACACTTGTTTCAAACAGCTCTGGGATTTTGTTGTTGTTGTAGTTCTTTATTTAATGCGTTTTGCATAAAGAGTAAAGTCTGTCAACTCAGACTGAAAATTCAGAGCATTAACTCCACATTCTTGTAGAATACAAGACAAATGTTTGATATACCCAGGATAAGGTTATTTTTTAATAAAAAGGGAAAAGATTTTACGGTTCGTAAAAAAATTTTATACATAAATATATATATATATACACTTATATATGATGTCTAAAAGAAATATTAAAGAAGCTGCCAAACTTCTCCCAGCAGAACCCATAAGAATGACAGTCAGATGCTCTCTAGAACAAAGAGATTGTACCAAGTAAGTGCAAAGTCTTTTAAAGGAGGATCTTTTTCACATGTCAGATTGCAACAATCCTTATTGTCACTGCTGGAACTTTGCTTGTTTTTATTAAAAGGCTATCCAAGTAAGTAATTGTTTTGTGAATAGATCCAAAATCAGAATCAACTTTTGTTGCTTGGAACTCTGTCTGGTAGGAGAAGACTTTCTTTAAAGCTTTTATTTATTTTGGAGTTGGCAGATGCTAATGCCAGAATGAGTCCCTGCTCTTCCTTCTGTCACTGCAATGATCCATGTATTTGTACACAGTTATGTGTCACCATGGTATGTGGTACCTATAAAAGTGAGCCACAAAAGAAGGTCAGATAGACTACAACTTTAAAACGCAAGATTTTAAAAACTTAAAACATTGAGCTGTCTCTTGTAACTCCATTGACTGCAGTGGAATTGCAGCAAGGCTGAGTCCGACCCTGTGTGATTTAATTGCAATATATTTTATGCTTATTATATTCATCCATTTCTTTGTCTGCAAGTCTGAAAGCAACCTGATCTGCAGGTGTGCTTGTCAGACTTTTATTGTCCTAACCTACTGGAATCACATCTATGAGTCGGCAGGACTTTAACTATCCATAAATTAGAAAGACGCATTTTTGCCATTCCTAATAAAAACTGCATCATCTAAGGTTCAAAAAGTTTCTTTACCATATCCAGCCAACTTGGATTTGGTTATACTTTGCAGAGTAAGAGAAAGGATTAATAAGGCCTACAAAAAAATGCATAAGTAGTGTTTCCCATTTCCCCCAACTCAGACCCTACCAGTCTTGCACTCCCTCATAATGCTATGGACTTTAAAAATAGTAACACTTATTTTGCTTAGCCTACATAAATGGGAACAGGAGTTTGATCACTACCTACAGTACTTAGTTATTGCAAAGTTAGAGTCTTAGAGAAAAAAAAAGAAAATAGGAAAAAAAAAAGGAAAATAGAAAACCAAAGCCCATACATGTTCAGGTTCAGTTATTTAAATGTTGGGGCAAAAGGCAGGAGATTTATTAGGCCTGGACTTAGAGATGGCTTTATGGTTTCAGGGCAAGGCTTTGACACTCTCATTATACATCAACCTTCAGCTATAGTGAGATCTCTGGATATTTCCTGGGCATAGCTGCAAATCAGTGCAGGAGCAGCACTGCATGCAGCAGAAGAGTGGAATGAGATGGATGCTCTGGCAGCAGAGAAAACAGTTCTGGAGCTCAAAACCCCTTCATTGCCTGAATCTGTGGGGGAAAAAATTGACTACTCCCTGAAAAAAAATTTGTTCGCTCAATATTCACATATTGAAGAGAAGTCTTGGATAGAGGAAAACCACTAAATGCAAATTTCTGATGGCTCAGTTTTCACTGAAGTAGAATTAACTCTGGCGCAAAGTGGTGAACTATGAGGGCTGAAGAAGGAACACAGATTAATCTTCTAGCTCTGCTGTCAAGAACCTCATCTTTGGGACCAGGCAGTGCCACACAGGGGCATGGTCACCTTCCCTTACAGATGTTGAACTAGACAAAAGGAATATTAGTAAGTCTCAGGAAAGGACCCTTCATGGAAGTATTTGTGGGTTTTTTTCCCTTCATATTTGTCTTCTCTTTTTCTTTCTTCTTGGATTATCAGTCACTTTCATTTGGAAAGCCCTGATCCAACAGCTTGCTTTGTTGGAGGAATCCTCTGGATTGTTTTTAACAGGTAAGCAGAGGGGATCAAATTTTCAGTCCATATTAATCAGCATGGCATTATGCATTACCACTGCATCTTATTTCCAGTGTGTATAGCGTGTGCAGCATATTTAACATTTATAGCACTTTCTGCCAAAATGCTATTAATCTCAGTAGAAAATTGGATTAGAAAGCTTTGAATCACTCTAGAATTTATCATTTACGACAGATGTGTGTGCAGATGCAAAAGACTTACAGAAAGAATTGTATCTTCTGCTATATCATCTGAAGATGAAATTATGTCTCTATTCAAGTTCATTACAGTTGTTTACTAGATTGGAACAAAGTCATAAAAGCCTATATATTAGCTATCGTACTGTATAGCTATATGCCTCCAACCATATATATGTGCATATTTGCATATATGACATGCAGAGACACAGTTCTGCAAATTTACCTACACCCTCTTGCATATATACACAGAATATGGGATAAAGGCAAATTTTAATATTCATTCTCTGCAGTACTAATCAAAGCAGCTCAGCCTGAGAGTTGTGGGCCAGATACCAGTTTTGAGCGCCCCCTTTTCAAAGATTTGAATACAGACTGGTCTAAGATATCTGGTTGGTGATACCCATTTGTGGCTTTACAAATCCACTCCCTCTTTTAACCAGAGATATAGTGACTGTCTTACTGCTCCAAGTGCCTTTGGAAGAACATACTACAGTGTTCGGCTGTTAAGGAAATGGTGAAGGACAAATCACCCTCTTTCAAGGTCATAAAAGAAAAGGCGGTGAATCGGATTGTGTTAGTTGGAAGACTGCGTAACGTAACTCAGCAATGCCATACTAAGTTATTAAGTTCAGTGCATGATGACAGGAAGAGATTCTTTGTAAGTAATCAGTTTACATTTTTTGACATTTACACTTTCTTAATATATTTCAGTCCCTTCTAAAATTAAGTGAAACATAAAAAAAATCCTATTTTTTTCCCTCAGCTGTAACTGTTTTGTGCATCAAAGCACTTTAGAGGAAAAAAAAAAGGGATAGCATTCCATGGAAAGTACAACCAAGTGAATGTCCCCTAGACTGTAGCAGTATTCCCAAAAGACACAGCTAGGTGCAGAAAAAGATGAAAATGTGGGTTTAGATTGACATGAAAAACTCTTTAGAAATCTACCTCGATACCCCTTTAAAACTTTTAGTTTAAAACCCTTTGTCCCACAGACCCTGGTAAAGTCCTTGCTGACTTTTTTATAAGCCCCCTTTTATATACTGAAAGGCTGCAGTAAGATCTCCCTGGAGCCTTCTTCTCCAGGCAACCCCCTCAGTCTTTCTTCACAGGAGAGATGCTCCAGCCCTCTGATCATTTTTGTTACTGTCTTCTGGACCCACTCTAAGAGATCCAGGTCTCTCTTGTGCTGAGAGCCCCAAAGCCAGATGCAGTTTACTCACACCACCTGCAGCTTTCACTAATGATGGACAATAATTTCACTTATCATATTGCTTTTCTTTTCAGTAAAACAAAAGAGATCTACCAACATGGCTTCTCTGTGTAGCATCCAAATCTATTTTAATAAAAATTTTGAATGTGGGCCACAATGTGAGAAATTATTGAAGCCATCTTCTGAGATAAACTTCATAATCAAATCCTAAGTATAATGAAGTGACATGGCCATTACCACCAGCTCTATTACATTGCAGTGTGCCAATAGTGACAATACACTTAGGAAAACTGTCCAGCCCATTAGAAAATTCCACTGAACCCTGTCAATTACTATGTACATATTTCACAATTTTTTCCCCAGGTTTTGAAGTGTGGATTTAAAAATTGAAACAACTATTATAATAACCTTTTAATGAAATAAATCCTGCAAATAGTAACTTTATAACTTACATTAGCTCTTGTACATCTGCTAGTCCCAGCATAAAAAGCCTTGAGAAAGAGCTAACTGCAATACTCCATAGAGTTCAATTTAGCAGAATAATGGAGACATTGCAGTAAGAGTTAGTACAGACTTAAAAAGAAGAGCTTTTACAGTGGCAGAAAATACAAAAGGAAAACAAAGGTGGTTATAGTATGCAAGTGCCACAGAAAATCACTTGATAGGCTCTGATTGAGGAAAGCCGGCCATCTCCAGATGAGCATTTGTAAGCTTTTAATTTAGTAATGTGTTTGTGAACTCATTACAAATTACCTACCATCATGGGAGCCATGTTATGCATGAACAAATGTAGAATTATTCAGGATAGCAATAAAAAGGATGACATTTGTTTCAAACGCTTTCCCTCAATTTTATTTGCAATGATATATGCTGACCTAAAATGACCTACTGCTTCTTGGCCTAACTTTTCTCTACATTCTCATTCTTACAATAAATTCTTTCCCTACTTCATATGGAGTGTGATTTTACAAAACTAGAACATGAAAATTTTAGTTCCAGAGAGTGAAAACCTATTTAACAGTCATATACATTAATTTACTTGGAAATGTAAAAGGGTTTTAGCAAGAATGTTTTACACAATCATCATGATTGACACACAAGCTTGTCTCCTTCCTAGGTTTTATTAAGTATCCTTTCAGATTCTGTCTTTTTACGAAGATTTATTCCGGGAGAACCAAGCCTAAAATAAATACACTATAAAATGCTGAAAAATTAAGCTCTAAATTTCAAGAAATGGTTATTTTTCCAGATTCCAGAAATACTTTTCTCTATGCTAACTGCACAACAGGTCAAAACAACAAGTGTCAGTACATAGGCCCACACTTCAAGAACCTGAAGCTGATTGGAACAATCCAATACAGTCCTGTACAAAGATGCAAACTTCAGATTTGCAGCATGAAAACTCAGGAAGTATTTGGTGATTTACCACAAATTATGACAAGAATTGTGACAAAGAATTAGCATACCAAACACAGTATCCTCTTACCTAAAATATGCTGTAAAATAGGCAAGACCTACTCTCTGGGGTACTTGCCCATTTATATGTTCCTACAATACTTAAAGTGTGTAGTGTTAATTTTTTCCCTAGAAAACTGTCCCCAGACACTTACTTTAGCTTCACTCCACGCACACATCATTATTCCCAGATCCTATAGAGTCACAGACCACTTTCATTTAAGAAAGTTTACTTCCTTAGGTCTCTCTAGGAGACCTATCCAAATGGCTGTTCAGAACTGGGTTTCAACTTATGTGGTGATCTTCCTCAGTGAGATCCTGTGTCTGTGCTGACTCTCAAGGGGAATTGAGGAGACAAGTCTCCTTAAAATTAGCCTTTATAAATATCCATCCCCACAATGCACACCAATTTTCACAAATAAGGGTTACATGCTGTAAGTTTATACCTATGTTTTCCAGCACTAATTTTCCCATGTTAACCATTCAAAAAAACTTAATTTATTTTATATTTTAAAAATGCATCATAATTATCACAATATAAACTAAAAGCATTCTATAGATGCAATATAAACAGTTTTTTAGAGTGATTACTTCTAGGAAAATCTAGTTCAAAGCTCAGCAAAGAACTGACTGTTCTTGACACAGTTAAAAAACACAAGCTGATTAAAAATATTATCTACTGATTCTTTGTCTAAGGCTCAGAAACAATGTTTTTTAGTTCAGTGTATTTGAGCTTGAAGTGGTAGAAGGATCAACTTCAGTAATGTTGAAATACGAAATATGCAAAGTAAAAATTGTTAAATGTTAAGAAGGCAATCAGGGAAGGATACTAAATTAAAATGAAAAAAAATAATAATAGACTCAGCCTGACAAAGCCTGGAGGTACACATAACTGTAAATGGAAAGAACAAGGAATTGGTGCGTATTGGTCTACCTAATAGATGAGATACCAAAAGTGGCATGAAAAAATAAGAACTTTCATTCAGAATATTAAAATCCTCTTCTAGTGATGTCCTTTGGAAAGCATCTAAAATTCTTTCATCCTTGTCAGCTTGTAAATGAAAAGTCTTTGAAGTACAAGATGAAGAAAGATGGATGCTGAAAGAGAAATATCTGAATCTCTGAAGAAAAATAATTAATTCTCCATGTAGATTAGATGCAGGAAGTATGTGAGAAAAAAATCTACCAAAGAAAAAGCAATTAAAGAAAATAGAAACTTCTCTAAAAATCAAACCTGTTTCATTAAAATGCAGGATGCTGTAGAATTGCCTCCTCTTTTCTATTAAGATGACACATTACAAGTAAAATATTTGGGACATGTCTAAACTGCCTCAAAATATAATAGAACTTTGACCATGACAGCATAATGCAAATGATTATATCTCATTAAAATCTGTCACTCTTACAAGTAAGCTGAAGAATGACAAACTGAAATCTAGCTATAGTATCAAAGGTTAATTTCAAGGCATCTGAAGACCTCATTCAAAGATCAGTTGCTTGAAGCATATATTGATAATATGTAATGCAGAATGACTATCAGCAGGGCTAAATCTGAGACTGCACAAAGCTACTCTTGTTTAATGGAAGGAAACCAAAAAACTTCAAAGTAACAGCTAGAACTAGGTAAACTAAGCCTGAGCAGCAGATAAAATACAATAGAAATCCATCCTTTTGAGTTGAACTATTCATCAGCCTTACGAGAAACGTCACCAATGTTATGTTCAGGAAGGTGGCTTGTTATTGTTATGTCCCAAGGGAACCCTTGCATGGACAAACTTACCCAAAATGCTTATATCAGGGTGCCTAAAGACAGTGACATTACAAAACTTCAGTAACCAGACATACAAATGAACCCCAAGGCATTCATAACAGCACCTTCCCGTGTGGATTCTCCGATGTCTGTCTAGGATGAAGTCACACTCCTGCAAGGATACTAATAAGACACTCATTTTTGTTTATATTTTTGAGACTCACATTCCTTTCTTCAAAGTGACTGAAGTCGGCCTTAGGACTCAAAAAGTTATTGAGGAGACCACAAAATTCTACATGAAATATGATTACCTAAGATTGTTTCTTTAAGAAACCAAACAGTGCTATTGTGAAAAAGAAAACAGAAATCATGCCACCATTTTCAGGGAGCATCTGGACAATGCTCTTAGTTATATGGTTTACTTTCAGGTAGTACTGCAAGGAGCAGGGCTTTTGGTTTTTTATGGGTCCCTGCCAACTCAAGATATTTTATGATTCTATGATTTTAAATACTGCATTTGACCGTCTCTTCACTAGCACTCTTCTCAAAGTGATTTGCAAGGCAAAATTATGTGTGCAAGATAAGTGTTTAAAAAACACTTTTTCTGGAGGTGAATAGACATGAAAGGACATGATAAAAGTACAAGTTAATTCTACGAGGGAGTAGTAAGATCAGAATATTTTTCCCCCTATTAAAAGAATGCTAAAATACATTTTGAAAGGAATTGAATAGCTTTATATTGAAACCTAAGGTTCGCCTTCAGAACTCCCTGTCATGAGTTGTAACTATATCTAAAGCTATTGTGATTTTTAAAAAGATGTAGCGTTTCAAAGAGAGAAAAACTATGTGCCTTACAGAAAAAAAAAGAATCCAAAGAAACAGCATATGGAAAGAGAAATAACTAATGTAAAAAGCATAAACCAGCCTCTAAATGTCAGAAGGACAAATTTTAGTAGAACTGTACTATCAAAAAGCAAAGACTCACTATTCCTACAATGTGTCAATGTGCCAAAATACCAAGGTTCATCTTGAGGCTCCCAGCAAATATATGCTGCCTTATACTTACTACATTTTCTACAGTGGTGACAGGGATTCTTTTAAAGTACTACATTTTTAAGACAGGGCAATTGTTTCAACAAGGCTAGTCATAAACTGCACCTTCCAGTTGACATTGCTTCCCAAGAAACAGCAGCACACAAACAGCAGCACACAACATGCACACTCACTTTAGTAGTCACAGTAACCTATTACTATATATTTAGTAGTCACACAGTAACCTATTACTGTTACACTCTTCTTTAAAGTCTCTACAATTTCCTCCTTAATCATTCTGAAGACTCAAGCACAGCAGTTTTAAAATCAGCCCAGTCCTCTGTTTTGACCTAATAATGAATAGCTTAGAAGCTGCTTTATCCAAGAGATCAGAATACTTCTGAAAAACTGTATTTCTCAACACATTTCTCTGACTGCAGGAGACACAATTACAAGTCTCCCTTAATCACATCACAAGGCACTAAGGAAAGCTTGTATGTCTGTCCTTAATCACACACAGTGAAGTGCAATCTGAACTAGAAGTACCCCTAAGTAGCAAATCTTCCTCACATAGCTGAAAGAAACCATGAGGGTTTTTTTCATATTTGGAAAAAGAATCCTTGCAGGCTGAAAAGAAAAACTAAGGCTTTTTTGTTCTTCTGCTATCTCCAAACTGCTTCTTCTGTGACCAACAACCAACCTTGCACTAAAGGTGGTTGGCTGGCATCTGCCTGGTACCTGCCTTATGGTATCACTGACACCTCCAGTTGGCAGCACGTGGCCACTGCTTGATGCCTTAGGTTTTAGCTTTTATATTTTTCAAATCCTGTAGTGCTTAGTATGTAACTCTGAAGTTTCCTGTGGCCTGTTAACTACTGTTCTCTCATGGTAGTTAGGTATAACAAGCCTCTCCAAGCCTGCTCTCCAAGGATACCCAGATTGTCCTAGGCCCAAAATGTGTAAACTCACATCTTAAGAAGGGGGGGGGGTAAACTTGGGGTAATTACATAATGAAGTTTTAACTGGAGAATTGATCCTGATATGCAAATGAACCAAACTTATAAAAGTGTGAAGAACTCATGACCTGGGGTCCATCTTGGGTGTAGCCTTTGGCTTGCCCAGGGTGTACCTTTGAAGGCCCTTCAAATAAGTACCTACCTTTATTCCCTTATTCTTTTCTAGTCTCTGTTTTTAGGTAGCCATCTCAGGCATAAGCTAAGGGAGCAAGCATGGCAGGGTAGCCATGTTCCTGGCTTCAGTGCCATGACACATCACAGGCTTATGTATTTCTGTGTGCACACAAGTGATCTCATGTTATATTACAGTACTTCCACGTTATTACATGGCTATGTATTTCATGGCTATGAAGACTCCACAAACGACAGCATTATAAGTTTTAAAAGAGCTTATTAGATGTCTGGTTGACATATAATGGATTAAATTCAGTAATGAAATTAAAATGAAATCAAAGTAAGGAAGATATTTGAACTTCTTAAGCCATTTAAGCTCTTGCAAATGACTATCTTAATGGAAGTCCATTTTTAATTCTAAGGCATAATCTATGAAGTACTCTGGACTGGGGACTTGTGCTCTCTATGAATCACTGTCAGTAGTTCCAGAAATGAATTGGTTACACAAATTCGTGCCAAAACCCTGTAGAATTCTGTTGCATCTCTACTAAGCATCTAAGTTAATCTTCTATTTTTCTTGGAAAAAAGGAAACACACAAGTTTTTTTCTGTTATGACTTGAACATCTAGTGCAAATCAGAACATAGCACCCAATCAAAGAACCCATTTAACTAAGAATAGGTCTTTCTCAACCCTAGCATCTTGTGGAGCAGAAGGTTTCTTTCTCCTTGGGGTCCTTGAAAGCTGTTTCCAAGAGGGAGATTTAGATGCAAAATATCCACATGCTTTAGATCTCTCATGTGGAAGACTGCATCAAGGAGAATTGAATTTGGACTGAAAAAATGTGGATGCTG
This sequence comes from Corvus kubaryi, assembly GCF_017639235.1. NCBI lineage: Eukaryota > Metazoa > Chordata > Aves > Passeriformes > Corvidae > Corvus > Corvus kubaryi. Next base: position 3,878,126 of record NW_024581137.1, on the reverse strand, counting down.
TTTAAGTTGAGGGCCTAAACAAGTATTTTCTTTAGGCTGATGCACAGAATCTGAAGACTAAAATAGCTAGACAGTGGAGGAGCATAATTTATGTGGAAGTGTTACTTCTCAGCTATGAAGTTTTTAAGGACAGCTGGCAAGTAAGATAGATTTGATGAAGTTCTGTTTTGTTCCTGGGAAAACACATTTTCAGCATCTTGTTAAATGTAATTTGAAACAAGATGTGTGACTTTTTCTGGCACAGCAATTCCTCTCATTTCCCATCAAATGGTTCTTGTCAAATTAGGCTGCTTGGAGTTATAGGCAAGGAACATTTCTCTCATTTTCTCTTCCTTGGGGAATCTAGCACAATATAAGTGCAACAACCAAAACATAGGCATCAGTTTATGATATGGATCCTATTTTGCCTACAATAACCTCTCTGAAAAGCTACCATCATTTCTGTATTAAGGAGTGCTCTCTGTGAAGAATGAGTTTTACTCTCTAGCTTCCTATTATCACAGAAAGTTTTATGCCACACTGCCAATATTCATGTTTTCCATTGTTCAGATTTTTTTTCCCATGAAGGATAGAAATGTAAACATTGAAAAATTTTCTTTGTTTTGTGCAAACAAAACCAATGAAGAACACTGATGGACTGCATGAACGGGGAAGAAAAGCATACTTAAAAATGGCACTTACACTTCTTTCCTAAACAACTAAAAGAGATTGTTTTTTCTCTAGAATATTAATAAAAGATTGAAGTTTTAGAAATTCATTACATGTGGGGCTAAATCAGTCTATTACAGATTTCTAACGTGTAACTCATGCATCATTTTTCAGAAGGAAATGTAAATTAAATTGAAGTAACAGTGTTGTACTTACTGTAGCTAATTCATCAAATTTTCCAAAAAGCTCATTCAGCAGCTTCACCAGCTCTTGGGCAGTACACTGTGATGCCAGACTAGTGAACCCCACAATGTCTGCAAACAAAATGCTGTAAAGAAGGAAAAGCACAGATAAATCAGTAGAGACGATATCTTCACATTCTCGTTACTCTCTTTCATAGCACAAATGTGACCCAAAGCACAAACTCCAGTAAGTCCTGAAATATTACCAATAAAGTGCTAGTTGGAAAAAAAAGGGCAAAGATTGAGAAAAATAAGCACTAGTCTGGTGCTGTCAACTGTTGTAGAGAACTCTCAGATGCTTTCAATACCTACATACCTATCTGGCAGATGAGGCAAAGCACCTCACTCATAGGGTCCTCAATGTGTACTCTAGGAGCGTGGTGGACGATTTATTCTCTTTGCAGCTGGAATCTCCTCAGCTGAATTGGTTTCAGAGACGGTTTTGCACTACTAGAGTTCCACAGCCAAACAGATAAACCTTGCATGAGGTTTACTGTGTACCAAAAAATAGAGGTTAATAACTTGTGTGCAGTAGCTCTGTGATGTGGTCTTACAGTAGCTCGCTGTGAGGAGCTAGAATCCACAATGTCAAGCTTCTCTTCTCTGTACTGTGCTGCCTGGCTCAAGTAAGTGTCCAGCTTTCATCAGTATTAGCAAGGTTTTAATGTCCAACAGTTTAATCTGCTTTAACAATCCCTACTAGCCAGTGTTGATCAAGGGAGATAATTGAAATAAGCACAGGTACCATTTGGTTGAGAGAATAGAAATTCTTGTGTAAATCATGAAACTCAAGAGAGTATGGTGCTGTGATCCTTTCAACTCTTTAGATTCCTTCTGTTGGTAGAAGTGCAGAATCAGCTGCAGGAACCCCCTGCATTTATCTCCAACATCCAGACTAGAAATGTCAAACAATTTCTGAAAGTACTAATAAACTGTCCCATGATATATGGCCTAGGTATACTTGACATAGTGTAAAACTTAGTTTGCAAACTGTAAGTTGAATTAAACATTATGTACTCCCGTTCACCTCAACAAAGCTTCACTCTTTAAATAAAAAAGCAGTACTAGTACAGCAGGCCTAATAAGTCTACTGTTTTCCATTCTTCATAAGCAAGTCTCAATGCTCCTTATATGTTACAAAAAATGGCAAATACAACTCCTATGGTTACTCTTCCTGTGGCTTAAAATCTCCATTGCTCTTCTAACACCTTCTGCTCAAAGATAATAATCAGAATAACCACTTGTTGTTACAGCTACACATGGATTAGTATTGCTTTTTTCTTCCACATTCCCATAGCAATGCTAAAATTTACTCTCCAGTCTTACTGCTCTTACACTCATATATTTAAAAAAGTGGAAAACTACTTGAATTTTTAGGTTTTATTTGTGTAATAGTATTTTAGCTAAAATTTTTTAAAAATGTATTGATACCTAGAGTGCAGCTTAAATACTCCCCACTGAAAACATGACCTGTTTTTGCATAGTCAACTTCTACATTTGATAGGAAAACTAGCTAATTTTTGACAGAAAGCTACCCATTTTTTTATTAATAATATTTTATACAAAAATATCTTGTTTCAGTTATCAATAAAACAAAATGATCTTAAAATAATTATGTCCCAAACATTTTGAAATACGCATAATCTGAAGAATGGGATTATGCAACTGCAAAAGTTGATGACGTTACAAATAAGTTCCTTCAGAGGAGTTTAGTTTGCTATAGAACATTTCTTGTTACAATGCACCTGTCCCTCTGATCTTATGATACTTCCTTCTTTCTTAATAAAATTCATCTCAATTTCTAAAAACATTACTTTTTTAAAAAAAGATTGTAAAGACAGCTCTTTCAAGTAAAGTGTTACAAGGAATTACATCTACAGTAACAAACAACTACAAAACCCACCGATGACGGGTTCCTGCTAAACACTACACAAAGAAAACACATATAAACTAACTAAAACATAAACTAAACTAAAATTGACATAAATTTTGAATGACTGCATTCCCCACGGACTACTGCAATAAAGCATATATGGAAGATAATGTGTAAATACAGATTTGTAAGCATTGAAAAACAGTGTTTTTTCTTTTGATTGTTCATTTCCCTCCTTACTTACTAATGACACAGACACCATCTACAAGTTTGGGAATGACACGTTGCTATGTGGTGTGGTCGACAACACTGGAGGGCAGGGATGCCATCCAAAGCAACCCGGACGGGCTAAAGAGGTGGGCCTGTGCGAGCCCCATGAAGTTCAACAAGGCCATGTACAAGGTCCTGCACCAAGGTTGGGGCAATCCCAAACATGGATACAAATTGAGGCATTAATAGATAAAGACCAGCACTGGAAGGAGGGCTTGGGGGTACTGGTGGATGAAATATTGGACATGTGTCAGTACTGTATGCTTGCAGCCCCAAAACGCAAATGTATCCTGTTATACATAAAAGGAAGTGTGGCCAGCAGGTGGAGGGAGGTGATTCTGTTCCTCTCATGAGACCCCACCTGGAATTTCAGCACAGGAAAAACATGGACTTTGTTAGAGTGTGGTTGTTCAGCCTGGAAAAGAGAGGGCTCCAGGCAGACCTTATAGCAGCCTTTCAGAGCCCAAGGGGGGTTTACAACAGAGCTGGAGATGGACTTTTTATCAGGGATAGGACTGATAGGACAAGCGGGAATGGTTTTACACTAAAACTGGGTAGGTTTAGATTAGATGCAAGGAAGATACTCTTCACTAGGAAGGTGGAACAGGTTTCTCAGAGAAGCTGTGGATAACCCATCTTTGGTATTCAAGCTCAGGTGGGTCAGGCTTTTGAGCAATACTTATGTATGAACCTGACCCAGACACAGAGACTGGACTAGATGATCTTTAAAGGCTCTGTCCAACTCAAACCATTCTATGATTTCATGATTCTAATGTTTAATGGAAGTTTCCTAAGGACTTTTTTTTAAAGCTATCTAGACTATTTGGTTTGAAATGCCAACAGCTATTTCTAACTTGTTCTGGTATAAAACTTCTGAACAAAAGCAAAGCAGCAGTACAGTGAGCAAGTTCAGGAAGGGAAACACTATAAACAGCCATTTCTCTCCTCTGCCACAAAGAGCCAAGCTGGTTCAGCACTGGCATATGAGCTACATACATCATTATCTCACACTCCTTGACCATCTGAAGCATTTCTGTGTTAACAAGCCCAGAGTTATCACTCCAGGACCTTCTGTATTCCTGTTTTCTTCCCCCATGATCCCAGCAGGCAGAACCTGCACAGTGACTGCAGTCCTCCTGCAGCACAGCAGGAAGCAGCTGCACCTGCTAGAACTGAGTGCAGAAAGCCTGTGGCTTGGTTTAAGACATTTAAGCTGCTTCCCAAGTGTGAGTATTGACAGAGCCACCCTTTTCTACGTCACTCTATGGGGGATTCAGAAGGAGAAATCATGCCAAGTTACACAAGAGATTTGACAGCATGTAGGTAGTAAATGTTCACTTTTAACAGTACTCATTCATGTGTTTTGTGCACTTGAATAGTCCTGCTGTTTTCAATGGAGCCACTTGTATAAACAAGTACTCTGCAAAATAAGGAGGGATTGTATGCCCTGTTTTTTATTTCTATTTGGGCCATTTGTTTAATTAAAGTGCAACTTACAGTAAAAATGGTATTTTAATGGTGCATGGTGCCTCAGAAAGGAACCTGTAGGACTCTTTTTGCCTCAAAGGTCAAACATAAGGAAAGTTTATTAATAATTTTATGTATGATTCACTTCAATTTTTAAGAAAAAAGTGCTCTCTAAAATTAAAGAGGGCTGTTAAAAATAAAAAACAAAGGGAGGGTGTGTTTTTAACGAAATTATAATTTACGAAAACTAGTTCACTGTGAAGTCTTACAAGTTCAGAAAGACTATATAATATTTCTGTTCATAGGCATCATGATTCCAGCTTTTTAAAATGTTGGAATGGGTAAGTTAAATTTAAAAATTATTTAAGTTCTGATGGTTTCTGAAAGACAGAACGGACAAGAAATATTTGCACATTAATATCTGCAGATTGTGTTCTCGCTTCACACTGAGTCTCAAGAACCTCTAAAATGCCACAAGGAATCTCTTTATTAGTAGCTTTGAAACAGGCAGTGTGTTTCCTAAAATTAATATCTCTTCTTACAAAGCATCCAGTTCTATTTCCCGCTTGTAAAAATAAGGCTAAATGAACCTGCTGTACCAGAAGCCCAAGAAATTTTTAGCTGTTCAATGTTCACTTTCTTTTTATCTCTTCAACATTGTTTGAGTCAAAGAATGAAGCAAAAAGTTGTGTGTTAATATAGCAGGTCAGCCATATCCTTATCCATCCACGTGTTGAAACAGTTTCATGAATACCCAATGTCCATTCCAAGAGAGACAAACAACAAAATGGGTTGAGGTTTCCATACAGGGCATATATTTGAGCTGAAATTAAATTTGAAATTTTCTTCATTGAATAATAGCTCCATGGAGAGATTCAGCCAGGACTAGCAACTTTTTACAATAGCAACTGTACCTACATATGTGATCTGTAAATTCCTCAGCCCTGTAGGAATAAGAAAACAAGAAAATATGAATCTTAAATTTCTTAACCAAATCTTAGAAAAGCATGTCTCCTTCATGTTACAAAACATACTTCTGAGCACCACAGTAGAGCTGGTCTGTTGGGTAGCCTTTATATGTAACGACATCTGGTTCTCACATCTTTCATGATGTCCTTGTCTGGGACTACCCCAGTAAAATAACACTTGTACTGTGTTGAAACAGCTCGAGGACTCTATACAGACTTTTTCCTTCTGATAAGCCACAGATACTGTATTAGTTTCAATTATTGTAGTTTCCTGATTGTTGAGTTTATTGTCATGTCATAGGTTAGCAAGCATAGTCCCAGAAGGGATGTCCTTGCTAAGGGGGGCTTACAGCTTCCTCTGGGACCTGATAGAACCTATCAGCTGGCCAGTTTGAATATGGACAATTCTTTAAGCCACTTAAAGTTGTGACCGCCTCTGTGATCCACATTTAAGAATAGACAGACTCCCCTCCAGCTCTCTCTCTCGTTTCCGGTGCTGGGACAGGTGGCTGCGGGCCCCGTGTGGGGGTCAGCGGGCCTGGCCAGGCCCTGCTTGGGCCAGGCCGGGCTGGGCCATGGCCATCCTGGAGCCGATGGACCTGTTCCAGCCGTGGAACTCCCCCCCCCCCCCCACTGCCTTGCAGCCGGAGCGGCTCGGCTCTTCCCCCTCTCCACTGCGATAAGAAAAATTCCAGCTGCAAGGCCGAGGTGAGATTAACCCTTTTATTGCTCTGAAGAGCTGAAAACCTGAGGGAAGAGAGAGAGGAGATGCTTAAAGCTGAAAGTCTGTTGTGAAGCTATGATATATCCAAGTATCCCGTTGTAATTCCATGAAGATATGGGGGGTGGAGTGTTCAACTCGTAAGCAAAAGCACCTGCGCTGAGATAGGCAGATGCTGACGCAGCTGTAATTTCATGAGAAGTTTGGACAGGGAGAGATGGAAGCAATGAGGACTTTTGCTCCAAAAGGGAAAGGAGAAAACCTCAGTTCCTAGAGATGCTCCCAGAGATAGTCCTAACGATGAAGATGAGGAAGACCCTTTGCTCCCAGGGAAGGAGAAGGGCCTCTGTTTTTGTTTCTGAACGGCTCAACCTTAAAATTGTACCCCAAAAAACTTCAAGAGTGGACCCTCGAAAGCAGTTGCGGGAAAAGCTGCAAGTCGGGGGAAGGGATTCACATACGAGCAGAGACTCCTCTTCCTAAATGGACTGAACAATATTTGGAAGTGGGTGGCTGTCTCGTTGTGATACTGTTTTCACAGCATGAGCAAGAAGAGACTTCTCTTTCTAAATGGACTGAACAAGGTTATTACGGAAGTGGTAAACAGACTGAACATCTTAAGGGTTGTCTTTTTACACTGTCAGTGGGAGAAGGGAGGAAGGTGGGGGGAGGAGGAGAGTTCTGAAGGTATGGTATAATTTTTTTCCCTTCTTTTAGGTCTGTTAATAAACTTCTTTCTATTCTTTCAAGTTTGGTGCCTGCTTTGCATTTCTCCTAATTCTTATCTCACAGAAGATAAACAGTAATGAGTATTTTAGACCAAACCACTACACTAAATTGGTGTTTCCACCCAGTTACAAACCCAACCCGCTACATGTCCTCACTGGGCTAATGCTATATTGGATGTGTATTTGCGTATCTTGTTTTGCATATTGCATTTGCATTAGGTTATTTGTCTACCTTTAAAACACATGCCCTCATTTCTCACTGCACAGCAAATCTGTTCAAAAACTTTACAAGGTAGCAGATGTACTACACACATCTGGGAAGAGATGATCAAAACATGACACATTCCCCTCCAGAGGCACAGTTGCAGGCAGTCATTCATCAGCTGTTGGGTAGTTGGCAAAATAGACACCAACTAATTGATAAATCGGGGCTGTTGCCATGGTTATATGAAACGTGCCAGCACTTTTTCCCAGTCCATCATTCACTTCTTACAGAGGTGTATGCATCTCCACTGTAATGTATCTGCCTGTGCTTTTCTGGGAGAAGGTAAAGAAGGTATATGTATGAATGTCTTATTTTTCACACGTAAGATTAAATATTCTTTGTCTTTTTTTCAGGCAGCTATTTAGAAGACTGAAGCAGATACTTTCTGTTACTTATGACGGTATTTTTTTGCTGTTGGGGGTTTTATTGCTTTGTTTTTTTCAACAGATAAGGAATGGAAAAATCACATAGTTTACTAATTGCATGCCTGCCTCCTTCAGACTATCTTTTCTGAAGAATAATGCTCTGATACTTCCAGGTATTTGTGGGGCGAAAAAGAAAGCATTGCAAGAGGAAAAGTAAAAGTGCAGCTCATTTTCTATTTTCCACTGTGTAGCTTTGGAGTTAAAAAAGCCTGGAATATGAATTACAGAGGGGCTTTTTGTTGGTTTGCTTTAATAGTAGCACTTTACAGAACACTTGATGTGAAGAGGACAAGTCACAAGAATACAGGAATGATCTCTCAGGTTTACCTGTTATAACACTGAACTGCCACTACCCAGAAGAAAAAAAAAGTTTTAATCTCCTTAAGAAAGTAAAGCAAACACTTATTATTGGCACTGACCATCAGCAGCCCTGCCAAAAGCTAGGCACTGGTGTCAGGGTGGCACCTGCTGGTCCTTCGGATCTACACAGATCTACACAGTCACAAAACTTCCGGGGTGAAACTCTGGCCTACTCGGACCTGCTTGCCACAGATTGCTGGGTATTTACTGGACACTATTTCACCCCATAAATCGGGAGTCCTCTAAATTATTATTATTATAATTATAGATTAGTTGCATTACTGAAATAAAAGGCAATATGATTTCTTGCAAGTACAGATGGTGAAGGGAGGTCTCCTATTTTCAGTTCTCTTTCCTGAGGATCTTACCTGTGACATTAAAATGACCCCATCTTACTTGGGCTTCATTTGCCCCAAAAGTACCTTCTTAATGTCAGAGAATGAATTCACTTCTCCAGACAGGGTGTCTGGATTCAAAACCTTTTATGAACTCCACATCTAAGCAGTGAATAAGCCACAGGAGTTTTAGTATTTATGTGAAAAAAACATGTCATGTAGGAAAAAAGACTACTCCTGAGGTTACATTTCAAAAAGATCTTAGCAAAAGGGAGGACTCAGAAGCACTATAATCAACTGCAAAGCAATGCTGTTTAAGATGACTATACACACTCTAATGAATGCAGAGACTTGTGACACATACAAGATATAAATATACTAATCATGATGTAATTATCATTGTCTAGCCTTGATCCTAAGGGCAACCAACATGTAGTTCATAGCACTATGAGAACATAATTTTTAGACACAATTTTTGTAAGTATATTAAGAAATGTGATCACCAAAGGGTCAAAGTAGAAGACACCCAAGCACCAAAATCTGGCATACCTGAGACTTGATTATCACAACTGACTGCGAATAAACAGACAGGGTATCATTCAAAGATTGAAGATTGGCAAGAAAAAACATACAAATGGTGTTGGTGGGGGTGCAACAGGATAAAACCATGTGACATGAACAAGGAAAAGTGAAGGAGTGAGACAGCTCACTTAGATTTTGAATGTGTCTTTTCGGAGCTCTCAAGTCAGGCTTTAACAATTGAGAACCATCAGATACTGTAAACAACATTGTCAGCTTTGCCACATCAGCTCTGGGGTAGTGTGCACTTAGAACCAACTTCAAACTGATTGTTAAAGACCAGGAGTTTTGTATCCAAAATGATGAGATTAACATTATGCAAGACTTAACAATTAGCATGAAGTGAACTACTAATTTTTAATTCAGTAATGCTTAATTTTACAGCGTAAAACTGACCTAATCTGGCAGTCTTCTGAACACTTCCATCACAGACATCTCTGATTCCCTTAGCAACAGAAATGCTTTTAGTTGCAACTTACTCACTAGGAAGTGGTCCTTGCAAATATTAAAGCCAGCTCAATGGGAGGTAGACTAAACCCTGAGAGAAGAAACTTAGCAGTGGATGAGGGAGAAGAGGATGTACTGAAGTTTACTCCTTTGTCACATGAGTACACCATGCAAATCAAGGCAGCTCTGGAACATCACTTACTAACACTGCAGCTTGTTTAGTAAAAGAGTGATACAAACTGAACTTTAATGCTGTTTTTGATGTGGAAGCAAGGCACTTGGCAGTAGTGTGATAAAACACAGACAATGACTTAAAGGAATTTGTTTCTGGAGGCAAAGAAGATTAACAAATGAGAATGCACTTTAAGAACAAGCAATATAAATGACAGCACTTGCACACAGTCAGCTACTTAACAAGGGCAAGAAGTAGAACTGAGCCATAGTCAATAATTTCTGAGGGGTAACGCTCACGTGATGTGGACAAATATAAATTTCTTTAAGTTTACATCACACTTTCTTTTTGTGTTTCCATGCTATTACTCAGGAAAATCTATCACTTTTGAAGTAATTCATCTTACTATCAGAAAGTATAAATGTGCAAAAACTACCATGCAGAATAAATACTCCTTCCTATTCACCCAAAACATAATACAGTACAAAACCAATGACTAGTCATTTGGAAAAATTTGTCAGTCTCCCACCCCTACTATTCTAAGACATTTATTGATTCAGGATTATCTCCTGGGAAGACTATTAAATCTTCCTAGTGCACCCATTCTTCCAGTCTGTATAAATGATAAATCTTCACTATGCTGCTTGTTTTTTTTCTCTGAACCCTGAATGCAATTATACATCACTGTCCTTGTACTAAATATTCTCTTCTTTAGTTTATTTCATGGGCTACATCAATCCTACCTAACATTGTCATGCCTTTGAATGTAAATCTTGTGAAAAATCCTTTCCGGAGGCTTCAGGAAGTCTTCCTTCATTTCCATTGCAACATTCCTGGGCAAAAGGCTCATCAAGAGACGTTCCTAAAAGAAAACATAAACAACATCAGTTTTGTGGTATAGTATGTGATCATTTTTCAAAAACTTTAAACTAGCAAACTGGACAATCTTCCCTTAATCTGCTTCCTTAAAATGTCTGCTGCATAAATAATATGAACCATTTATCTCAAACTCCTGAAAACTGTGTGTGTTGGGGTCTCCTCCCCTGCCATGGAGCCCTGGGAGATGGGCCCTGGGGGGGAGACACGGGGTTTCCCTGCCCCTGGTCTGTCTCATTTCCCATTGGTTGGTTTGTGTTCCCCGGGGTGGCCAAGGACCCTGGGGTCCCGTGACTGTGGAATTCCTGAGGAGAGCCCCGGCCATGCGGCTGGAGAAATAAAGACCTCTGAAACATCTACCACGAATCTGTCCATATATATTTCCTTTCCACAGGACTCCTGGTTTGAAATATGCTTATTGCAGTAATCCCCACTGTAACGTGTGTGGGTGTCTTTTTTTTAAGTCTTCTGCACTAAAAAAATAACCTACAAAACAACAAAAAAAACCTACACAGAAAAAATCAGCTTCAAGAGCATATAATTATCCATATTTTTCATTAACATCACAGTTCTAATAATAACAACTTACTTTATTCTTAGTAGCCTTTATCTGTCTGGGAAAGACTTCCCAGGATTATTTGCTATCCTTTTGTGTGTCCTATTTCTTCCTGGATATAATGAAAGTGTTACATTACAGGGGCTATGACAGCTGGTTATTAAGCAGTGAGAGTAGATGATGGATTTATCCACTGTCAAATTCAGTGGAACAGTAAGCCCAGTTTTAATGACATCTTAGCCAGTGTGGCAATGTCTTTAATGAATTGCATCAGTACAAAACCCTGGCTAAACAAGCCTTCTTGCTATACTCACAGAGAAATTTTTAGCATGGGTCACTGACCTGCATAAAAAGGGTCTCTAATATTACGGATCTTGTCAGTATTGACTATAAAGGCCCATGTAGTTTTTCCACATATTCTGGCCATTCACAGGTACCATCTCGAAAATCTGAAGCTACTCTTCTTAGGTATTGTAAGGTGACCTTGGATACCTACTCAAGTTGTGTTTGCACCCAGAAAATGCTTGCCATTTAAAATACATTTCCAGGTTAATCCATCAGACCTGCTAGTTTCAGCCATGGCAACAGTCTGAATGAATTCACATAACCACATCCAATCTGGTTCAGGAATCTCAGGTTCCAGACAACGAGGGGTGAGGCTAGAGCAATGAAGATGTACCCTTGGTGGAAGAGGATTAGGTCAGGGAACAATTAAGCAAACTGAATAGATTTAAGTCCATGGTCCCTGACAGGACACATCCACAAGCACTGAGTGAGCTGTGAGATGTCACTGTAATGCCACTCTTGACAGTCAAACGTGGTGACTGGGATAAGTGACGCAAGACTGGAGAAAGAAAATGTCAGTTCTCTAGCCAAGAAGGGCAAGAAGGAGGACACAGAGAACTGCAGGCCAGCCAGTTTCACCTTGAGTCCTGGAAAGTGATGAAGCATCTCATCCTGGAAACGAATGTGGTTAGACCAGATGACTTCCAGAGTGCCCTTCTGCCTCAACCATTCTGTGATTCTGTTATCTGATGATCAAGAGCCACTGTAATGGCAGGTGCAAGATGTCAAAAAGCGCATATTTTGGCCCAACCATATCCTCCTTTTCTTTACTGGATATTAAATAAATAAGGAGAAAAAATTAACACTGAGAAGAGGGTATCTGCAAGTGCTTTGTGTTGCTTACATTCACACATTCACCAGATAAAGCCATCAAATAATATTCAGTTTATTCAAAGGTTGGTTGTTTTTTTTTTTTTATGGTTTCTTCTGGAAGACACATCGAAAGAAGGATTAAGTTAAACTTTGCAGAATTGCCCTGGTAATCTTTAGACTGAAGTTCTGTCATATGTTTGTGGTGGTCACATTGTCTTGAGGCTAAGGATAATTAACCAACTCTATTTCCTACTCTTCTTATATGTATGTGGCAGGACATCCCTCCCTGCCACAGGAGAGCTTATCCACTCTGTCCAGCAGCTGGTTCATAGCTCCAAATATTCTCCCCCCTCACATGAATTGGTGAGACAACCCAGGCCAGACAGATGTCCACCAGTGAGTTATCTCTGGCGCCAAGGAGGTGAGATCCCCAGCTGACAATAAACATCTCACCTTGAGAGCGAGATGTAGACAGATAAGCTAGGAATTCCTGACTGAGAGACACGTTACTTTACTAACTATAAAAGCTACACTAATTTTCATGGAGGCAGAAGCCTCCTACACACACTCTGGAAATGTGCAGGACTTCTCCCGCAAGTTCGGATGCGAATTCTTGGTTACTTTCCTGGGAATGTAGTAAGTAATCTGTTAAAGTCTTATGTCTGTTAAATTTGTGTCTATTAAACAAATAATTCATTTTGTAATAGACCTAATTGGCCATTATTAAGAACCTGCGACTGAGAGTGATCTGGGTTGCAGGCTGCCCCAAACAGAGCTACTGCCAGAAATCTGAGTCAAAGGCATGACTTCCTAAAGCTCTTCTCTCCATTCGTAACAATGCACACCAAGAATATTGCAAAGAAGATGATTGAATTAAATATTTGTTGACACTTTATACATATAGAAATTTCCAATTAACCAAATGATCTAACATCACTAAAAATGGTTATTCACTGTAATTTTTATGTTGATTTAATTAAGTAGGCTTATATTTCTGCAGCAGAATTGTATTTGGGTAACCCAAATTTTGGGTTACAATCCAAACCAAGTATTTTGTCCACAGTGGATCTTATGAAGCTCTTGTGTCACACTGCTACTTGTGTCTTAAAGTTGATTTATTATGTTAAGATAAATATACTGGGGTCATGAAATGAGCTGACCACCTCTCAGACAATACCCACACAAGACAGGAATTTGGACTGATGGTTAAATTCTCTGCTGCTTAAGGTGGCATAAGTGATGCATGCTGGAATTTCATCAGTACTGCTCTGGATGAAAAATTTACTATATCTGATAAGGACTAAATGTTCTCTTTAGCTTCTCTTTCAGTGAACATATTAAATAAGATCTTTGCCATTTTGCTGAAATGGATTAGTACATTCCAAAACTGTTATGGAGAGAGTGGGTTTTGGACTTTTGTTTCCTAGAAACTCAGACTTTACCAGACAAACAAGCAAACAAAAATTATACTGACACTCTTCCAGAGACTAGTGCTAACTGAGTAGTTCTCCTATGGTCTGCAAACACAATTACAGTACATGTAAAAAGCTCACAGATAATGTCTGCAGCGCATGGCAAATAACACGGAATCCAGGGAAGTAGTAAGAATCATTACTGTGAAGGCAGCACTGGAGAGCTGTGGGATGCAGCACCTGACAGCATTGAAATGTGCAGATGTCAGATGTACTAAGGGAGGCTACAAAAATAATGATTCCTATACATGTTAGGTTGACTATAACAAAACCTGAAAGGAGCATATGAAAATCCTCTATCAAATTGTGATGGCTTGCTTTTTTTCATTAGAGATGAGAAAAAAAAAAAAATTACTGATGAAGAATTGTTGAGTCTATACAAAGAGGGTTGGAAGCCTCAGACTCACCAAGTGAGGAAAGACTCAATTACGGCTTTCTCAAAGGGCAGCCAATGATGACCTTTCAGACCTAGAAGGGAAGCAGCACCGTGACTGTAAGGATTTGTCACTGAAGGGGAGACTGGAAAATGTAAGAAAGAACCCTGCAATGCAAAGTATCAAAACACTGAAGATAAATGAAAAACATCATCCAGTTCTCCAGAAAGAATATAAGAAAAGTCTCTTCTATTCATGGCCAAATCCCATCTGTCAAGCAAAGTGGTATTGCCCTTCAGGACAGCCTAAGAAACGCTTAAGGACTCAAGAGTTTTGGAGCAGCAAGAGGGAATTCATATACACAAAATATAGCTTTTGGAAGGTTTGGGAAAGGGCTCTGCCTGGATCTATTCAGCAAGTTCTATGATTTTTGTCCAGTTTTTTTATTTTCTCCTGTCTGGCTGATCTGATTATAAAAACAATCTGGAAACCAGGCTAAAAGGAAAACTAGGTGTGTAGGTTGCATAGTGCATTGAATGGAACAAGTGACAAAACTAATGGAAGACCACTCACATTTATGGTGACATTCATGCTTGAGTGATTGTTGCCTCTAATAGGGTCGGGTGATGACGGGAAAAAATAGAAAGAGTAAAACCGTGAGCACCAATCAATTAGCAACAACTTTTACCAAAATAAAACAACACTCATGTTGCAAACCTTCTAGGTGGTAACAAATTATTTTGTATTGAGGTAGCCTCAACATGTGATATATTCCTAAACACAAGGTCTAGTTGAAACAAAACGTTTCTGCATTTTATTCTTTCTCACTGGTTCACAATGTTGTTTAGGATTATTACAGCTGTTTTCTACATAGAACATTAAAATTTGGCCATACAACCAACTTAACCTATTTTAGGAATTTGTATACTCTTAAAGTGAAATCACATGCTGAAAAGAAAGATTCTTTTCAGAGATTGTAAGTCAATGATTTTGCATTCCCTGCAGAAATCTCACTACAAAAAGAAAATGATAGATGAGGACCTAGATCTCCTTCATTCACAATATTTTACACTCCCAGTCCTGTTCTGGGATTTCAAATGCCAAACTGGGCTGCCTCTGCCAATTGTACCATCCTCATTAATAATGATTTCTGCATTACTAATGAAGACAGCTGTTTTTGAAAAGGACACTCAATTTAGACAAACATTCAAATTTCTTTCTCCCATAGCAATGCAGCATCACTGGAAATTAGAGGAGGAACAAATATTTATTTTGACCCCAAGGCAAGTCAAAATGTGCATACCAAATGAATTAGGAATTGCTCAGTGCTACCTTGGCCCTATTCAACAACTAGTACCATTATGCACATGACAGAGAAGGAAAATATGCCAAGGCAGTAAAATGGATAGGAAAAAGTGTTTCCCATTGTTAATGGACAAAAAGACCCTGTATTACTACTTGGAACATTCTCAGCCCTATTTACAAGTACAAGATCCTGGACTGCAATTTTCATTATGGGTTGGACCCAAAGAAAAGGTTTAATAGTTATTCAAGACTTGACTAGACAAAGCCACAGTTTACCAGACCTGGTGTTGCTGGCAGTCCTGCTTTGAGAGAGTGGTTGGGCTAGGTGATCTCTAGAGGTCCGCTTTGACCATTGTGTACCAAAGGAGACAGCAGCACATGGACCAGGAGAGGAGGGTGCCTGAAGCCTCCTGGGGAGGCCTGAAGCCATCTTGCTATCTCACCACACACAAGTGAGGCTTCTAAAATGGAAGAGGAGCTCAAGGCTCAGCACCCTCTAGCAGTTGTGTGATTTCTCATTTCTGAGAAGGGAGAGGAAAGAAGCAAGCAGAGACTATTGAAGAAAAAAACCCCATCATCTGCATGCTCTATTCTGCCCGAACACTCTCTTCAGCTTTCTCCAGTATGGAGGTTTCTCACCACAACTCCCTCTTCTATCCCCATTCCTGCCCTGGACAGCCTCTCCCACCAGCATCCTGGCTCTGCTTTTATGGGAGTCCCCAGTGCATGTTCCTAATACACTTCTCGTGCCTGCCTCCAAATGAAGATGCCCATCCCCTTCCCATTTTGAAAATCATACTCTTTTCTCATTTTACTGCTCATTCCAAACACTTGTAATTTACTCAAAGTCCTTTGAAATTTTCACCTTGATTTAGAATAATTTCATGCAGTCCCCCAAACAGCATTATGCCATTATTCCTATTGTACAAAATGATTCATTTTAACATCTGTATGGGAAATGACTGTGACACATTTTCAAATTCTTTCAGTAGGCTGTAAATAATTTCATGAATCCACACTCCCCTCATCAGAAAAGAAGGCTCAAAAGCACATAAATATCTTAAATGTTCCTAGCCAGCATCCTCTTCTTTCTCTCCAGCTGTCCAGTGTGCAGCTGAAAGACTCCTCACAAATTTCTACCCAAAAACTGGATACACTTGCTCTGTTTCCCCATGCTAAGTTGTATTCCTGTAGTTTATCATGTGAGATACAAAGAAAACAAAATGGAAATGTTATTTAGAGTCAGAGCAGTCTACTTTATCAAAGGAAACAGTTGTCATTTTTTCTGAGATAAGCAACCAAGCTGAGAAAAGCAACCAAGGGAACTGTAGCATTGCCTCAGAGCTGTAGGCTCTTGTGTTTCTCTGGTTCCTTGAATCTCATTGCTCATTGTCCTCTCATCCTACTGTACATGCACATCTGCTGGAATTCATTTTGAGAATGAAGCTACAGTCTGGAAGGGCCATGTAGAAAACTGAACTGCTTTGCACGATTTTCAATCCCTTGAGAACGGGGCTGTAATGGATACAGCTCCATCTCTTTCAACCAGCTTTGTTAAATTCCTCCTGAACTGCTCCTTCCAGCCAGCACGCTGACACTGCCTTCACCCATCAGGAAGTCTGGGCCATACACCTGGATGGCAGAGAGCTCTGTCTTGTGGAACCTTCTCTAAATGGGACTTGGATGTTCCCAATCTAATGCTGGGGAAAGCAGTAAGTCTGGATGGCACTCCAGGTCCTGGTCCTTTTTCGCCCTCTCTAGCACTGAACCACATTATTCAGGATAGACTTCATGCCCGTGTTACCTTTTTTTTTGCATTATCATAGGGACTTCAGGAAGGAAGAAAGTAAAAAATGAACACGACAAAACCAAGTTTGACATATTTATTTCTTGGTGGATAAAACATGAATATTTTTATTTGTTATAGTAACAGTCCAACAATGATGACAAACAGGAAAAGGACCTCACAAAAGAAAGGAGATTTTGATCATCTACTCTACAAAACTTTTTTACAAAATGGAACATGAAATCTAGCCCAACAATTTTTGCTGTCTATCACAGATCTTCTTTTGTTATTGCTATACTTAAATGGAAAGTACCACCATATTTTAAAACAATTTTTTCTCCCTAGAGAAGACAAGCATAAAACATGCATGTAAAACATTAATAAGACTGTTTCAGAGTCAAGTCATCTATATAATTTTGAGATTCAGTTCCTAGTTAGTCAGCAGGGACTCCAAAGTACATCCTAAATATTACCACCTGCTGCCTAATAAAACCGTGATACCATGTTCAATTTTATATAATTTTAAAAGCTAGATGTTAGTGGGTTCACAATCTCTGTCACTCTTTGTTGGGGTTTTAAGAGATCTAGGGGTTTTTTTTTTTCTGTTAAAGGAATTTTCCCCCATTCTGTTACTAAGACGATAAATCACTGGGTGCTTAAGAGAAGACAAAAAGGGCCTGGCCACTCTTTTGTTTCACCTGGGTGTGGGTTCAGTTCACTCTCAGCGTCCGGAGAGAGAAGCTGGAGAGAAAGGAGCTGCTGGTTCCTTTTTTTTCGGCCGTTTTTCTTTCTGCTGGAAACAACGCTGGGATCCCAAAAGCCGCCTTCCCTGCCCTGCTGGAGGCCGGGCTGTGGCCGCCCTGCCCCGCTGCTGCTTCGAGCTTTCGCTGCGTTGTAGCCGTGCTCACCCTGCCTGGACCTCCGGGGGGTTCCCCTTTTGGATACATCTCGTCTGCCACCCGGGATTTGTGTTTGTGCCTGCCGCTCCAGCCTGCTGCTCCAGCCTGCTGCTCCAGCCTGCTGTTCCAGCCTGCCGTTCCAGCCTGTTGTTCCCAAGAGTCCGGGATCAGCTGCCCAGCGGTTTGTGAAGCCCTTGTTCCATCCTTCCCCGGGATCCCAGGGCACTGGTGCCGCGTGCTCCCCGAGCTCGCTCCGGAGCGCCCCCTGCAGCCGCGGGGGAACCATCGCACCTGCCCTGCTCACCGGGAGCCGCCAGCGCCCCTGCCGGCTGCGAGCGGAACTGCACCCGAGGGGAAAGGGCCTGACAGCTGAGAAGGCTGGCACTGGGTTTGTGTTTGCCGTAACTGCCATAGTTGTTGTTGTTTTGTTTGACTGGTTATATATCTATATATATCTATATATCTATATCTATATCTATATCTATATATATATAGTAAAGAACTGTTATTCCTATTTTCCCACATCTTTGCCTAAAGGCCCTTGATTTCAAAATTATGATAACTTAGAGGGAAAGGGGTTACATCTGCCACTTCAAGAGAGGCTTCTGCCTTCCTTAGCAGACACCTGTCTTTCAAAACCAAGACACTCTTATATTACACTGCACAGCCATTTTAATTTCCCTTGAGGAAAAATCAAAAAAAAGGAGACAGAAAAGAAGCCAATGCAATGCATGGAAGAACAATTTTGTGTACAACTATTAGGATTCATTTATACTTCTTGTAAGCTGGAAAACAAAGGCAGCAGATTTCGTTAATGAATTATTGCAAATTCAACTATGCTATGCCCTTTTTTCCGACTAAGTACATGTAATAGCGCTGTTAAAGATTATGATCTTCCAGATGCCACAAGGTGGCAATGTTTCAGAACAGTCCTGAGATTTCTTGGAAAATTCTATTAATCAGCAAGTCATTACTACAGTAATAATCATAAAAGACCATCCATAAAACAGCAGACACCTAATGCACAGATTGTGAGTATTAGGAGAATGGCTAACAACACAGTTATGGTAGATGATCAATACACTCTGTGTTGAACTGGAAGATGCATTCAGTCTGAATACAACTATACCAGACCACTCTGACATCTTTCTATGGTTCAGTGGTTATTTTTGTATAAATAAAGGAAAGGAAGGATGTATCAACAGAATAGTGTTTAATGAGGCATTGATAGTTTCCACATGGAACATTGTTAGTTACAATGGAGATGGTAAGGCCTTGGGAAAGAATTAGGAGAGCATGAAGTCTTGGCTAAAACAGAAGGCAATGGGCTGCATGAAGTGCAGAAGCATTGGGATGGAGAGTGGGCATAAAGAGACCATAAAACTGCTCAAATGTATAAAGTTCACAAGACAGCATTCAAGAAGAAGCATGATAAGAATAACTCAGTAGCACATTGTACTTTTTAGGTACCATCCAGAAAAATGTGACCTAAATAAGTGTCAGGGACTGAAATGGTTCATGCCTTAAACATTGTTATGAAGGAGTTTCACCCATTATAGCAAAAACTGTATAAAGAAGCTACAACCACAGAAGCCCACCCCTCCTTGAAGATGCCTGACTGGAATTTTAGACTGTGAGTTAAGCTGCCCAGATAAGATAACAGTATTGTTCAATCATCTCAGGCTGAAGGAGAAGAATGCATCCACAAGAAAGTCAAACCCAGCAGCTGCGCAGAGAATCATCTCTGTCTGAGTTTGGGGTGGGGAAGACCACAGAGGCCAGGTTTACACAGACTCCCCCCACAACTGCAGGAGCGGGGGAAGAGGTTTCCAGTGTATGGCATAACCTCTGCTCAGAAGGCACTGAACATTCCTCCTCCCTGACACAAACTGGCCCAGCTGTGAACCCCCAACCCCACAGGCCACATCCTGTGGAAGGAAGCTGAGGAGGTGTCATAATCCATCAAAGACCCCCGAAGTGCTTACCAGACTCATTCTGAGGCCTTGCACTACAGGACTGCATGTGATGCAAAGTGACGCAACAGGTCCAGAGTCTGCTGCAAGAGACTGTGTAAAACTGCATCCCCCCCCCCCAGGGGAGGTACCTGGGCATTCCCACCTGGCCTGAGCATATATTAATCCATTGGATTCTATGCTTTTTGGGGGACCCTAACCACCAAGAAGACCAGATGGAGAGGATCAGTCGGACTACAGTGGGATCTGTGGAGTGGTGATATTTTCTTTATTCTGTCTCGGTCACTCCCTTTCTGTCCCCCCACCTCTTTTCTATTTCTTTCTCTTCCTTTCTCTTTCTCTCTCACATTTACTATCAAATAAAATCCATACTATTGACTTTGGCATATGGTCTCTTTTGCACCTTAATTCGGGCAGAGGCATTTTGAATAATTTTATAACTAGACCATAACAATAAGTTGGAAACCTCTACATGTAAAAAAAACCCAGATACCCTCTGATCACAGAATGTCTATGGAATATGTACGTGACACTATCCTAAAAAGGCAAGTGTGATTCCTGAAAGGAGTAGAAAAGTAGGCTAAGTTGAGATCAGCTCCACAAATCTTGTTCAGATAGGAACAAGAGCTGCGAAAAGTTATGAGAATAAACAAGAAAACTGAAAGCATAAAAAGCATAACCTGTCTTTCTAGTTATCCTCATATCTATTAAATCAGAGTGCTCTAGAAATACATCAGTAAAGATTAATCATCAGAAAGGCTAGCTAACAGTTGATACCAGATATAAACTGGCAACAAATAAATCATGCAGCATCCAAACTACTGTTAGTCTTTTTACTTTCGCCTTTAATATTCACTCCCTCTGAAACCTCGCTGGTAATATACAATGTGTCCACAAAACTATTACAGAAACTATTGACAGGAAAAAGATCATACTCGTTTCAGTTAATGGAAATCTTTCTACTGAAAGTGAACATGAGTGAGAAGAAGCTAAATTCTCACAACCAAATAGTGCTTTTATAGTTCAGGCATATTTATTTGCCTCACTTCAGTGAAGGCAAGTAGCCATACAGATATAATCAGACCATTCTCTAGAGCAGATAACTTGAAAATTTCCTTATGCTTGGCAGGAAAGAAGGAAGAGCATTTCTGCAGTACGTTGCCAGGGACAGGTATTTCTCAACTCCAGCAGTGTTAGCTTAATAAATATCTTTGTTTCTATCATGCTTCAGTAGGATTTTAATAAGTAGGTTTTTCAGGATATATCAATGAAGATGAAACTTTGTTTTGCACAGAAGAGCCCTGAACATACTTTTCTAAATCTTCGTGTGTGGAAAGAAAACATTTCGCCCCCTCTCCTGCAGAGTCAGTGTAGTGGTTTGGCCCAAAATACTCATTACTGTTTATCTTCTGTGAGATAAGAATTAGGAGAAATGCAAAGCAGGCACCAAACTTGAAAGAATAGAAAGAAGTTTATTAACAGACCTAAAAGAGGAAAGAAAAATTATACCACCTTCAGAACTCTCCTCCTCCCCCCACCTTCCTCCCTTCTCCCACTGACAAAGTAAAAAGACAACCCTTGAGATGTTCAGTCTGTTTACCACTTCCATAATAACCTTGTTCAGTCCATTTAGAAAGAGCAGTCTCTTCTTGCTCATGCTATGAAAACAGTATCACAACGAGACAGCCACCCACTTCCAAATATTGTTCAGTCCATTTAGGAAGAGGAGTCTCTGCTCGTATGTGAATCCCTTCCCCCGACTTGCAGCTTTTCCCGCAACTGCTTTCGAGGGTCCACTCTTGAAGTTTTTTGGGGTACAATTTTAAGGTTGAGCCGTTCAGAAACAAGAAACAGAGGCCCTTCTCCTTCCCTGGGAGCAAAGGGTCTTCCTCATCTTCATCGTTAGGACTATCTCTGGGAGCATCTCTAGGAACTGAGGTTTTCTCCTTTCCCTTTTGGAGCAAAAGTCCTCATTGCTTCCATCTCTCCCTGTCCAAACTTCTCATGAAATTACAGCTGCGTCAGCATCTGCCTATCTCAGCGCAGGTGCTTTTGCTTACGAGTTGAACACTCCACCCCCCATATCTTCACGGAATTACAACGGGATACTCTGATATATCATAGCTTCACAACAGACTTTCAGCTTTAAGCATCTCCTCTCTCTCTTCCCTCAGGTTTTCAGCTCTTCAGAGCAATAAAAGGGTTAATCTCACCTCGGCCTTGCAGCTGGAATTTTTCTTATCGCAGTGGAGAGGGGGAAGAGCCGAGCCGCTCCGGCTGCCCAGAGCAAGGCAGTGGGGGGGGGGGGTCCACGGCTGGAACAGGTCCATCGGCTCCAGGATGGCCGTGGCCCGGTCCGGCCTGGCCCAAGCAGGGACTGGCCGGGCCCACTGGCCCCCACACGGGGCCCGCAGCCACCTGTCCCAGCACCGGAAACGAGAGAGAGAGCTGGAGGGGAGTCTGTCTATTCTTAAATGTGGATCACAGAGGCGGTCACAACTTTAAGTGGCTTAAAGAATTGTCCATATTCAAACTGGCCAGCTGATAGGTTCTATCAGGTCCCAGAGGAAGCTGTAAGCCCCCCTTAGCAAGGACATCCCTTCCGGGACTATGCTTGCTAACCTATGACAGTCAGGAACGCTAGTTTTCATCTTTCAGTGAAAAGATCCCTTCATGGTAGCACCGAATGTATGAATATGTAGTTTGAGTATATATGTTAAAAACAAAAAAGGCACACTTTAAGCACAAATTCAAAAAATATAATTTATTAATTAAAAACATTTTCTGATTCAAATAAAAAGGGGTCTTAAAATTATCACAAAGAGCACTAAGCATCTGCTAATGTCATGATCAGAGGGAACACAGAAGTGCTAATGCAATTCCTAGGGCAGCCTGCAGATGAGACATCTGTGAGCTCAGATTTGCTAGAGGCTCAAGTCCCACACAGAGTCCTGTGTTCCATCACGAACAGGACTGGGTCAACAATCCTGTTATTGTATTTCTTCTTCTGAAATGTGAGGAAGATGGAGTCACAAGCAGCATCAGCTTTACCCCTTCCAGGGTAAATGGAAGAGCAGACAGATCTTTACTGGCTTACCCATGGTGTACTGTTTCCTCTACAGTTACAAGTGCATGTCTTTCCAATCCACAGCCATGTCTGCTGTGTTCCACCGATGTAACATTGAATATCTTGATTAGGCAAGAATATATTCCTCAGGAAGAGAATGTCAAAGAGCTCAACCTTCAGGAAGATAGGCACATCTCTTCTGCCCTCATTAATGCTTCAGCCCCCAGCTAGCGGGATTTTTCTTGAAGAACATGCTACATGTTACAGCTCAAGTTGATACTGGGAATGTGTCACTCTCTGATTTTCCTCTGGCCCATGAGTTATGACATTCTCCTTCCCCACATTCCTTCTCCAAAACCCAGCTATCTCCACCAACTCTACATAGATATGTGGCAAATATATGTGGTCTCCTCTGGCACCTGCCTGAGAAATGGAGCCAACATAGGGAAGCAGTGGGAGAAAGGCCACTAGCATCTTCTGTCTTCTTTTCTTGCTGCTAGAGCTGACACAAGCTGCAGCTGAGAGGCCAGAATCAGTGGAACTTTGAGGACACAGTGCTGTGCTAGTACCAGTGCTTCACAGCACGGCTACTGTCTGATACAGCATACATTTATTTAGAGTTGCAGCGGTGACTCAGTATCAGCACACGCTCTTTTTTAGTACAGATCTTTGCTGGTGCAGAACAAGCATGAACTCTTGAGTAAAGATAAGCTTTTTGATTGCTAGTGATAAAAACTGAGCCCACTAGTGGGTGTAAGCAGACTAAGGAATGAAAAAACCCCAGGAACCTGAAGTCAGAAAAAGTAATTTTAGAACCTAAGAAAGACATATTAAGGGGCAAACAGTTAGCATTTCCTTTTTCAAGGACCATAAATGCCTTTAGTATAGCAATAGGAAAGACAATCATGGCACAAAACAGTAAAATGAAATAGATGTCTGAATCTCCAAAGACTAAGATATAAATATGGTTTGCTTTGAAAATCTAGATATTTTTCTAATTTAGATTAGAAAAATCTAAAAGCCTTTGTCCTTTGCTATTTGTCCTCATTTTGTCTCTTCATAGAGCACAGGAGTGAGCCTAACCCATAGCAGAAAATCTCACTGCCTTCCAAAGGGGAAGAAAAAGGACCAATCGCTAATATGCTAAGGAAGCAAAGAGTGTATTCACCCACTTAAAATAGCAAGTGTGACTCAGATTTAGTTCATTATTTCCTTGTCAGACTGGGAAATTCCTAATCAAATGTCCCTGAAGGGGAGCTAAACTCCAAATGAAAGAAGTTTATATCGAAGAGGTAATGGGGAACAGAAACCTTGGAAAGAATTTAAATCACACAACAGACAGAAGTTCATTTCATAGAATGGCAAACCTGACAAAAATACTACCTTAGAATGTATTTGTTTTGCCAGTTAATGGGGTGTAGTCTAGCTCTTTTCCTCCACAGACAGTTGCCCAAAAGAAACAGGCAAAAAATCCACAAGAGCATGTGTGCCAGCAGCATACACTTTCAAATATTGGAATGAAAGTAAACTGCCCAGCTCAGTATCCTGTTCATGGAGATAATCTGTGCTTAAGTGGTAACATATCATATGGCAAACTGCACATGTGGCAGTGCCAGCGGTTGTGACATGAAACACCTAGGTTGCAAAACAGTTGGTCTATGGCGGAACCACCCTGTGTTTGAAGACTGGCACAGGAAAAGTGCCAAAGTTGTGTAATGTGTTAGCTAACTTTTTGTTACAGTTAAGACTCTTCTAGAAGTGAAAACAATTCTGTGTACAGCAATAAAAATACATGTAAGAGGACTTTTCTAATGACATTTTAAAGCTTTCTACAAATTCCTGCTGCTGAGGGAAGAACATCAGAATTTACTCCTGAGGTTGCTTTACTTCACACCGTGGCGTCCTACTAAAATGCATAATAACATTGCATTAGTGTTCACACAACGCTGCAGTCATGGATATTACTCTAAATTTAGAAATCAGCTGTAAGAAACTCTTTTGAATTATTTGTCTTACAATTTAACTTCAGAATCTGATGCGCTATAGCCAGTGTGCCTAATTATGATAATTTGCCTTGGCAACTGTTATTCATGATGTTATCTGCTGAAAACTGGTATCTGCTTAAAGCTGTATGGTTGTGCGTTTTTAATCATCTAATAAGGACAGGTTTGTGTGATCCTGTTCATCCCTCCTCCTCCATTCTCTCTAATTGAAAATACACAAAGGAAGTAGAAAAAATAAACTGAAAAATTCAGTCAAACACTAGAATATTTGACTGACGGTTGAAAGAGAACATACTATAAATTTTCTATTATTTATTCCAAAACTCTTAACAGCCAAAGTATTAACAGGTTTAGAATTATATAACCACTAATTTTTAAGTTATCAATTTATCGCAGGATCATTTAGGTTGGAAAAGACCGCTGAGATCATCAAGTCCAACCTCTGGCCAGACACCACCTCGTCAACTAGACTATGACACTGAGTGCCATGCCCAGTTGGTTTTTTTGAACACCTCCAACGATGGCAGCTCCACCACCTCCCTGGGCAGTCCATTTCAATGTTTGACAACCCTTATCATGAAGAAATTCTTCCTCATGTTCAACCTGAACCTTCCTCGGTGCAGTTTGAGGTCATGTCCTCTCGTCACTTGTTACCTGGGACAAGAGACTGACCCCCTGTAGTGGTTTGGCCCAAAATACTCATTACTGCTTATCTTCTGTGAGATAAGAATTAGGAGAAATGCAAAGCAGGCACCAAATTTGAAAGAATAGAAAGAAGTTTATTAACAGACCTAAAAGAAGGGAAAAAAATTATACCATACCTTCAGAACTCTCCTCCTCCCCTCACCTTCCTCCCTTCTCTCCCTGACAATGTAAAAAGACAACCCTTCAGATGTTCAGTCTGTTTACCACTTCCATAATAAACTTGGCCGCAGTGGAGGGGCGGGGGAGGAAGCCGAGCCGCTCTGGCTGCCCACAGCCCTGCTGGGGGGGGTCATCCTGGAGCCATGGGCCGGGCCCACTGGCCCCTGCACGGGCCCCGCAGCCACTTGTCCCAGCACCAGAAACGAGAGAGAGAGCTGGGGGGGGTGTGTCTATTCTGAAGTGTGGGTCACAGAGGCGGTCACAACTTTAAGTGGCTTAAAGAATTGTCCATATTCAAACTGGCCAGCTGATAGGTTCTATCAGGTCCCAGAGGAAGCTGTAAGCACCCCTTAGCAAGGACATCCCTTCCGGGACTATGCTTGTTAACCTATGACACCCCCACCTGTCTACACCAGGCTGTGGGGAGAGATAAGATAGAATTGGGTCGCAAGCTGTGGGATGTGCCTGCAGAGGCACATAGCGGTACAAAGGAGCACATAGCGGTACAAAGGAGCACATAGCGGTACAAAGGAGCACATGGCAGCACAGAGAAGCTTGTCTCCGCCGGACCCTGGGGGGAGGAGGTGTCACACGGCAGACCCCTACGGAGAGGAGGCTGCCAGGAGCTGATAGACGAGTGAACAGCGAGTGATCACCCCATAGAAGGACATTTAGGAAGTGTGTTGCTGATGTGGCAACACGGGATAGGTCACATAGTGAGAATTGCCATGTAAGGAAATACTGTGCCTTGGAAAAGTGTACAGAACCAGCTTGTTTCTTTGAATAAACGATTCAGATTCCCTGCTGGTCTGAGTCTGTGCCTCAATCGCTGACACCAAGCCAGTTGTAGAGATGAGGGGATTCAGGCAGCTGTAGAGATCAATAAGATCCCCCACGAGCCTCTTTGTCTCCAGACTAAACAACCACAGCTTCCTCAACAACTCCTCACAGGACTTACTCTCCAAACCCTTCCCCAGCTTGACTGCCCTTCTCTGGACACACTCCAGCATCTCAATGTCTTTCTTGTAGAGGGGGGTCCAAAACTGAACACAGGATTCACAGTGTGTCCTCACCAGTGCCGAGTACATGGGGACAATCACTGCCCTGGTCCTGCTGGCCACACTATTGCTGATACAGGCCAGAATGCCACTGCCCTTTTTGGCCTCCTGGGTACACTCTGGCTCATGTTCAGCTGCTGACCAGCAAGCCCAGCTCTTTTCCACCAGGCAGCTTTCCAACCACTCTCTCCCAAGTCTGTAGCACTGCAAGGGCAGGTCCTGGCACTTGGCCTTGTTGAACCTCGATCCATCAATGCAGCCTGTCCAGATCCCGCTGCAGAGCCTTCCTATTCTCTAGCAGATCAATACTCCCACCCAAAAGTTTATCTATTCTACTCAAAGTAAGCCAGCATACATTACATATAAGAGCTTAACATGCGTGGCATGACTGTATGCATACATCTATGAGAAAAAAAAATGCAACAAACAACAGTCCAAGACATCTTCCTGCTTAGCCTGAATATGAGTGACTACATGTGTACTGGAAAACAGAGTTCATATGCCCTCTTTTTACCTTTATAAATCCATAACAAATCTTTATAGAGAGGTATTTAACTTAATAAATCTATAAATTTTTGAAACCTTGTGACATAAAGTATAATGGCTGTCAACCAATTTAATTGATATATTTAATTTGCTTTTTTTTTACACTGAGTTTAATTTTCTTCACAGTGGCTAGTAGGGTGCTGTGGTTTGGATTTGTGCTCAAAACAGTGTTGATAACACAGGGATATTTTAGTTATTGCTGGTCAGAGTTTACTCAGAGCCAGGGGCTTTTCTGCTTCTCACAGCACCCTGACAGCAAGGAGGCTTTAGATACACGAGAAGCTGGGAGGGGACACAGGCAGGACACCTGACCCCAACTAACCAAAGGGATTTTCCATAACATATGGTGTCATGCTCAGCATATAAGCTGGTGGAAAAAAGAGGAAGGGGGGAAGATGGTGTTCAGAGTCATGGCATTTATCTTCTCGAGTGACTATTACACGTGATGAAACTCTGCTTTCCCAGGAATGGCTGAACACCAGCCTGCCAGTTGGGAAGCAGTGAATTAATTTCTTGTTTTGTTTTGCTTGCATCTACAGCTTTTGCTTTAGCTATTAAAGTGTCTTTATCTCAATCCATGAGTTTTCTCACCTTTACTCTTTCTATTCTCTCTCCCATCCCACCATGGAGGGGGGGAGGGAGGGAGGGAGTGAGAGAGAGAGCGGCTGTTTGGTACTCAGTTGCTGCCTGGGGTTAAACCACATTTACTAACATCAGAAAGCTTTCAGGGAATGAAATAAAGTTAAACCAAATTGTTATAGTAATGATCTGGCCTGTTCTTATATGTGTTTTTTAAGATGTTTTTATGGACTTTTCTTATGTTTCATTTTGTAAAACAAAGGCATGCAGCTACGAGTAATAAAATTACAAGGCAATTAAAATATAAAAATTTTATATGATTTACAACAGTGTGTTTTTATTGTATGTGACCCACTTTACGTATGTTTTCACACTTTGGAATTGCAAGTCTAGTAGCAAGGTACATCCCTCTCTTATCCTACAGCTGTGCAGCCCTAAGTTGAGGTGTCCTCTTGTAATCACTCCTAAGAAAAACCTCACCTTGTGTTTAACAAGGAGTTCAGGATAGAAGGGTTGAACTACCCTTGGATGTGCCTGTTACTACTCGGGATTAATGCCTATAGGTTAAAAGGTTAGATTATAAGCCTCACTTTTACTTGGCCAAAGTCAGGTAAGAAGAGTCCTGGTGGTGTGCCAAGTACTATTATTGCACTAACTGCATTCAGATGAGATGTTTATTCTGCACAACAAGAGGTGCACTAGATCTGTAAAATTAAAAAATATTTATTTCTTTGCTATACCTTTCCTTGGAGGGGGTTACAAGCAACTCCTAATGACTTCAGGTTGAAGCTGAAGCCTTCTACCTGGAGGTTTTAATTTCACCTGAGTAGCCCTCAGCTTTATTATTTGCTCTATGAAGGATAGACACATGCACAGTTATTGCAGGTGCTGGTCAGTACAAAGCTTCTGGGCAATTATTGCTGTGTGGGAGAGAGAAATGTGCCTCCATGTCTCTTTTTATCTGAGAAAGGTGAAAGATGGACCAAGGAAGCCACATATCAGGATAAAGGTAGACAACAGTTCATTTTTTTTCTGTGTAAGGATCTAAGCAGCCAAATGGAGCAAACGAAGCAGACAAGAAAAGTTCCAATCTCTGATGCTGCTATTTGGCTAAGGGGCACTGGTGGTCAGCCTGCACAAGTGGGCCTGAAGTCCAGTAGTTCAAACTGACAGTCTGAAACACTCCTTATTTCCTGTTTTTCCTGATCCTAGTAAAGAACAAATAGATTTTTGAAGATAGAATTTCCTGTATAAGACTGTGATTTGATGACAGAATAGATACAATTTTAAGCTTCCCTGTAACATAGAACATAGCACTAATGTGGTGCAGGCTCACCCTGTTAGCTAAAATTAGTCCACCTATGTTTTTCAAAGCTCATACTGGCTAGCTTTTGCAGAGGATCAGGTATCATCACACACCTTGCACTTTGTGCAATATCAGAATCACTTCCCTGCTGCACACTAGATAATTTGACAAGAACATGCTTTTGCATCCATACATGATCCAGGTGAAATTTTTGCTGCGGGGCTATTTGCTGATGCACTCAGCCAGTATGAACGGTTATGGAAAAAAGGCCTGTGTTTTAATGATAAATTTAATATATTCTTATGCACCACAATGGAAAAAAAGTTGCAAGATTCTGAGAATAAAAAGTATGGGAAACATGAGAACCTGATAAGCATTCTGTCAGGCACTCTAGAAATTACTTCTGCCTCAGGCTGTGCAAATAACTAATTCCTCAGTTTAGTTGCTGAATTGAAAGGATAAAAACCTCAGCAAACTGTTATGCATTACCAAAACAAAACCCAACATGATTTTCTTTATTCAAAGTTAATGTAATTTTTTCCCTTTCTTCATAAGTTCTTGAAATTAAACACAACAGACAAAACCACTGGAGGGTTTCTGTAGGTGTCATCTTTTTACTCAAAGGTACAGGAGGTAGTACACATATCCAAAATGTGTAATGTCTCGATTTGTCTTAAAGGGGAATCTGAATGCAGCAGAGAATTTGAACGCAAGACATCCTAAGCAGTAGTTCAAAGTATTGTGCAGTGAGAGTCATGGTGTCTTTTGTTGATACCTTTTCCATTTCTATGAATAGTTATTAATCAAATCTCTGACTCAGTGGCGACCCAGTTACTACATGCAATGTTAAGGACATTGCCCTAAATTGCAGAAGACACTTGGAATGCAAACACACATGCATGCAGACATTTGCACACACAGTTCAGCATTGCATAAGGAAAATTTAGCTAGCTGCACATGATCTGGTGAACACGTATTGAAGAACTGCAGACCACCACCAAAATGCTAGTCTGTCTCCCAGAACCAGTGTTACTGCAGTAGCATGGTGATGAACAATCCTTTCTCTCAGCAAATCTGATTAGTCTAGCTGGAGTGGCAGGCTTGTGGTTCTGAAGCTAGACACAGAGTTGGCTGTCTCAGCCCCATGCTTCCTAAATCCCAATAATTTTTAAGTGCTTCTTTCACTTTCTTATATTAAATAAATATAAATGTCATGCATTGTAGTGAAGTACACAACTATTTTTTGAAAGACAGGTGCCACCAATAAATACATTTCTCCAGACCCAATGGTTTGAAAAACTAGATGTGATTTCACAACTAGTTTTTAAGGTAGCAAATCCCTCATTCTGGAGACTTTGCTATTTTCCAGTTGATTTTCCACCATCAATTCTAATTGTGAGGACGTACAAAAGTAACATTAAGGAGGGAAGGAAAGATCTAAATAAGCGGCTTGAAAGATGGACTCTATTTTGCAAACATATTTGCATGTACTTATGAAATTAACTAACCATATAGATATCTAAGGTGGTTTTGTGGGCTTTGAAGGTTTGCATGAAAACAAAAGTTTTTCCAGCCTGCCTTATATGAAAGCAACAGGCATTTTTCACATCAATGTGTGCTACATCATGTGCATTTCACCAAGGTAAATTATATGCTTTATCCCCAAATTCAATGCATGAATATGCATAAAAATATTCTTATTTTCAAGGCAAGGAATGGAGGGAATGTGATTAAGATTTGTAACAAGGTTGGCAAGATTGGGGTAAGATACAGCTTGCATACATCAGGAGACCAAAGACACTATAGATCTTCAGCTTGGATAGAGAGATGAGCAGGGTTATGAAAGTCTACAGTGTTGTGAGTGGCATGGAAGAGGTTACTGTAGGATGATTACCCATGTCACAAAACAAGAGCTGGAAAGCACGCAATCAATTCATCAGACAACAAGTCTATGACAAATAAGAGGAAGTTCTGTTTCACAGTGCATAATTAGCATATGAACTACTACACAGTTAGTGATGGCCACAAAACTGTGGGGACAACAGAACTATACAGATGCTGAAAGAGACACTCAGAAAATGGGAGTCTACAGGCCTTTAAAGACAGTGGTCTGGTTGCTTTTCCAGTTAAGGTGGCCTCAGAAGAACAATGGTATCTCTCCCTTGGAGCACAGCTCCACTGCAGGAGCACAGCTCCACTTCAGGAGCCACTAAGCCTGGAATTAATACATGGTGAGCCACATCTTCCTTATTCATATCCCTTCTTATTGAGATGGCAATCAGTTCAATCAGCAGCAGGCTCCTTCTTTTTCTATGCTGAATACATCCCCCATTCCCCATCCCTGCTGGCTCTTTTCTTTCTTACTTGGGAAGTGGTGAAGTACTGCCTGGAAGATCAGTTAGGATGCCTTAACACCAGCAGTCCTTCAGGGAGCTGGGTGACAATGCTTTTTTTGCTGTATGGGCAAAGGATAATCTGGAATTAAGGAAGCGGACACAGAGAGATGGTGCAGTGGGAGTGAGGGGAAGTGCTCATATGCTCTGACTGAGCATGAACAGGAAAAACACAATTCCAGGGAACAGGACCCTCCTCACAATAATTATTTTTAGCTGTTTGCTCTGCAGAGGATGGTTTGCTGCTGAGATTTATAGATAACAAGAGAAGAAGCTTATCTCAAGCAAATTATTATAATTATTTGCTCATTATCTAAAACTTACTTGGTTCTTGGCCTTTGCTTCTGGTGGAATTGCAGTCTAACATTCAGCAACAAAACAAAAGGATGATGCCACCATCAAGGCCAGTGTCACAATGTATTCATTGTGACTACAGAGAATAAATAAGAGGGTGAGCATTACACGGAATTTTAAAATAAACAGAATCTGTCCGCTCCCCTTCTCCCCAGCAATGCTTTCAAGCTTACTTGCATGAGTCCAAAAATGTGACAACATGACATATTTACTCCTGCTCATAAAAATAGTTTTATCAAAATTATCACGTGGGACTATTACTACAAATATATCCCATGAGGAGAATTCACTGTAAGTAGGACACAGAGGTAGAAATCTCACTTACAGTTTCAGCTGTGGTATCTGACTCACACAATCAACACTTTAACTCCAGAAAGCTGTGTATATTCAAAAGCCAAGAGTATATTCTTTCCTTTGCAGTTAGAGACTTGCACAGAAATATCAGGGAAAGGTTTTAGTATTTTGGATTACAATTCTCAGTGTTGAAGGGCTATGTTTTTTAGGGCAGAATATTTGGATAAGACAAGAAAGTCTGATGGAAACATTCAGTCCTTTTTAACATGTAATGTCGATATCACAGAGAACAAAAATACAGGACCGATCACAAAACTTGAACTAGGTCAGCAGCGTTTCTTCTCTCAAAACACTCCTGAGTGTTGCCAGGTGGAAACTCAGGGCATGTTATGCCACAGCAACTGCAGAATAATTTTTAAGCCTGTAATTGTGTCTTAATTCTCACTCTGGTTCTAGAGGTATGCTAATATAGTGTGAAAGCAGCCACAGAAAGTATTTTGGTGGTACTTCTGACAGCTAATTAGCATATTTCACTACTGCATTGAGTTTTACACTGTAATGCATAAAGTTAATTTCACAAGTGTAGGAGAAAAGTTATTCTCTTCCCTGACCTGTACACTGCATTGAAAAAACATTTGCAGGATTATCTAGGTATACTATCTACAATAATGGCATTTATGTGTAATGTTACTGCTTTCGTTGTGTTTCTACATGCATAGAAAATATATAAAATAAGACAGATTGCTAGTGTGTTAACAAGAGAAACACAAAAATCAGTTTTGTTTTCGTGCTGGATCTGAGAAGTAGTTTTTCAAAGGCACAAATGACAGGTTTGTTTAAATCCCATGGAAATTCACTTATCACACATTTATGCCTTTAAAAAATCTGCACCTTTGGATTACAAAAGACCAGTATTAAATCTAAAGGCTTTAATCCAAATACCATTTTTGCACAGCCAACAAAGATATGCAGTGTTCAAAGAGATGTCTACTTACTACAGAGTATACTCAGCTCATAAAAATGCATTCACTTAATTCATAACAAAAAGGACTTAAGGACCTGTGTTACTCCACACATAGGAATAGCCTTGCTAGAGAAATTGCAAATGAGGGGAGGTAAAATCGTGTGACGTACATCTTGTTTGGCATAAGTAACTACCCTGCCACAGAGGTCAGTCTAGGTATTCCAGTGTCACCCTCTATTATCACCTATACAGAAAGAAAAAGCTAGTTCAAACCTTACAGACCAACAGATCATAGCAGGTTTAAGCCTCAGATCTGTGAGTAACAGGAAGCTCCACAATATAGCACTTTTTTTCTGTAGTTTCCAAATATGATTGAAAGGCTGATAAAATTCTGTGAAATAAACTATCAAATAACTGAGGTGATTTTTGAGAAGAGATATTGATTGCTATCACAGTTATTCTTGTTAGTTGTACAAAAATATAATAAATATATTCTTGTTATCAATTATACTTATGCAGTTATCAGCGCAGCTCCTTGTGCCCAAAATGTTGACTTTTTTTGTAGGCGTTGTGAAGGCAAACAGGTTAAAGCATACTCAGCCAGAAGAAAAGTATTTACAGTGCATCTAACACCCACCCAAAAACATCCATGCAGATAAATAACCACAATCTTTTATTACAGTAGTACGTTAGCTTTGACTCAGCCCTAAAATAGATCCCCTCTGGCACTGGAGCTGACAGTAGCTGTGGGGTCAGCCTGCACCTTCTCTGAGTGCCGCAGATGAAGAGTGAAGAGTGTGCATGCACTGGGCAGGAAGAGCTGAAGCAGAGGGGGGAAGGCAGCACTTCCTTCACAATGGAAATGCACACATGCCCTAGCATGTATCTGGCAACAATGTCCTAACCTGTGGTTCACATAACTACTGTCATCTCAGGAGAAACCGAGAAAAATAAATAAGGCTTAGAAACTGACCTGTTTTTCATTTTCATCCTCCAGTCTCAGCCTGTCCTCAATGCAGTTCCTGGCCTGAAGGAATGCCTTCCTCTGAGCCCTTTCTGTCAAAATCCTCACAAAGACCCCATACAAATTTACACTGACAAAAAGGATTGCATTGGCCACAAGCTGTAAGAAAGAAAGAAAAATAAATGAATATTTTATAATACAGATTTTTATTTTACATTTCTGCTCAGCAAAATATATATATAAAAAAACCTGTTTGAAAACTGTGCTTTGCTAGTCCTGTAACTGATACCCCCTCCTGCAGTGAAACAATTACAGCAGCTACCACAAATCCAGACAAGCAATATTGCACAATACAGAATTTTACATCTGCTGAAGTTAATTTCTTTTATGATGATCTGTAGCTTGTCATCTTCGTTCATCATAATTTCTTTCATCAGCCCATTGGCAGATGTGTCCATCTAATAAGGAGAGCAATATCATCAGTATTGGTTCAAAATACCCTGAAAACTGAAACTGTTTTCCTATGCCTTTGTAAAGTAAGGATATTATTGTTCCTTTTTTTATAGTGGAGAAGAAAGGCACTGACAAACCTGTGACCAAATAAAAATGTGTGCCTAGGTACCCCAAGCTTTCATATTGTGTAGTTTGTATTTGGAAAATCTGCTTCTCTTCCCCTATCTACTGTCAGCAACCCTACTGTACTTTTTGAGAAATCATCCAAAATATCATTGATGCTATCTTGCACCAGATCTCTCAGAAGGTGCTGAGTCCTTTCAAATGATGGCCCTCAGCACATGCAAGGCTATTTTTATGCAATAATCAGCAACCATGAATTACTTTGGAACTACATCTATAAACAGTGTTATTATGAAGGACACAAAAATGACTGAACTGCCCTTCTGGGTTTTTTTAATGTTTTAACAACATGTAATAAAGTTACTTAACTAACATAAATAACTGAACAGTGGTTTGTACACAACCTCCCAATCTAAGGCAATTCTGTCCAAGTTTCTCACCACGTCTCTGAAACATGTCTTCAGATTGTAATTTCTGCAATGAAATGTGTATTTAGTAAAGAGGAAATAATGCCTTTTTACCCAATGTATTTTCAGTACCAGTATCCTTATATACCCTAGAGCCTACCACAGCATCATGATAAGGATTTATGGGACTCACAAATTCCAAAAATTCAGAAACAAGCTGGCATTTAAATTGGCCAAGTGTAAGCATAATAAGAGCAAAGAAAGACATTACAGCGAGTAAGAGCAAAGAAAGACATTACAGCGAGTAAAACAATTCATATTAAGTTCCTATGCACCTAAAATACTTCAAAAAGACCATAAAATTGACATTGGTTTCCTAATTCAAGTTTACTAGCGTAAATTAGAGAGGAGACCATTTTTGTTTGCACAGTATAATGGGTCAAAGTCTGCACACATGAACAACATAATCAAATGTTAAGAAAAATAAAGCTACTGATGTTGTAGAGAATGCTTCCTAACAGGAAGGTTGAAGGTTTTATGGTAAGCCAATATGCCGATATGGTAAACAAAGATCCAAAATGGCATCCCTGATGCTTTTGGAAAGACTTTGGGAAATGTTTGACCCTGCAAAAATAAGAAGGAAATCTCTGATGCGTGTTAGAATTTCTGATTCTAAAGGTAATATATATCACACCTCTTGCTACCTCAGAATAGTGGGAAGAATTGAAAGACTCTATCTGGGTCAGTTTTCCAGACCTTCATGGATTCATAAGTCCTCTAACTTTTACCTTCAAACCCGGTTGTTTTTAGTTAATAGGACACCAACAACAAATTCCCTGCAAACATTCTCACCAGCACAAAATCCAAAGATAACCTGTCACAATAAAAGGAGCTCTACCTAACATTAGTGGTACTTTTCCCCTCAGTTATCAAAAAAGAAACCATTATCTCACAAAGGCTAAAAGCAGTGAAGAACGATGTTATAGCTTTCTCCCGAGAATGGCAAAATGCAGGTTCAGGTGCATTCAAATGAATTTTAACCTAACAATCTCATATACCACTTAGTTACATGCCACTTCTGATGATAATACAGATAGTAAAACTTTGAAGATGAAATGCAGTACATGAGCATATTATTTCATGATACAGGCTGAGCATAAACAGTCTGCAATTCCTATTCTGCTTTATTTTGTTTGATCACAGAGAACTGTTTGAGGTGTATCAATTTTTTATCACAAGTTAACACCTACTAAAATGAAATGACTGTAGAAATTCCAGTGGAATCCTATTTTTAGAGACATGAATGTGGCCACACTCATCGTATCTCTGCATTTTGTCATGCCAAAGTATAGTGGCAACAGTGTATTTTAAAGCTAATTCTTAAAGTGCAATAGAATAAAAATAGAAAGGATTTTTAAAGGTTGTATTCAAAGACAGTGAAGAGAGCCCACAGAATGAGCAAAGCTGACAGTTACAGACAGTGCAACTGCTTGACCCTGTCCATACACAAAACAGCTGTTAATAACACAGGGTGAGAAACTATCTTTATGTGCTGATATCAGAGTGGCTCAAGACATAAATAATTACCACTACAGACAATAAAAAAAGTCAACTCTGTTTCTGTATTTCAACTGGAAACAGTAAAAGACCATATATTGTAACAATCTGCCAACTGTTCGGGGGCTATCATGATTTCACTCAAGCAGCAGTGATCACCTGGACTTGGGGGTAGGTGGGTCCCTGCTACTTTCAGGCTCAGCAGGGTAAGTAATTTTCCAACATGCTTTGAACAGTTTAAGATAAAACAGAGGCTTAGCTGTCAGCTCTGGCCTGCAGGGAATCAGAAAAGTGATAAAGCAAGTAAAAGATTCATAGATTTCAAAATGTGAGAAAAGAAAGTAGGGCAGATTGTCTCCTGAGGTATAAGTTCCTTTCCTCCACAACCCATTTCTACTTAATTATTATTTTTCCCCCAATTGCAACTAAATACTAGTCTTTCGCTCTAGGTTTCTCAAATGTGTGCCATTTTTCAGTCCTTTCATTTTAATACATACCTCTATATCTACACACATACATACATATATATACATATACATACATACATATATATATATACACACACACACACACATATATTTCATACATTATGTCCCATAATTCCAGGAAAGACTGTGAGACTTGCTGTTAAAACTAAGGAACATTGAAGAGGTACTAAGGCATTTAGAACTGCTGAAATATCAAGGACTTTCGTTTTAGGTCATTCCTACATTATTTACTATACTACTGCTTAGTAGGAAAAAGAGTGCTCCTAAGGTTTCACCATCCCGTTTTATTTATAGAACTACAAAAAAACCAATTTACTTGATGCAACACAAAATGGTTCAAAGACATTTTTATGCTGAAAACTTTCAAACAATGTTACTCTTTCAATCCATAATAAGATTACAGGTCAGCCAGAACAAAAAAAAAAAAAGGTATCAGGGTCATGAAAGCATTTTTCTAAAATTTTTTGGTTTTTTTATCACTGTCATTGAATCTTGTATCATGCATTCTGCTTATTGCAGCATTTCAGTATGAACATCCTGAGCTTTAAGATTCTCTAGTCCTAAGTGGTTATACTCCCTGTCAGTGGATGAATTCTGGCATTGTTACTTGTGTAAGGGCGTTACCAAAGACAGACTTCCAATATAGCTAATCCTTGTGCACTGCCTAGTCAGGAACCTCCAGCAGGTATTTCAACCAAATGTCTGGCTCTCTCTCCTGTTTATTTCTCCATTGCATTTTTTGGGTCTCAATTTACTTTTGGAAGGGAACTCAAACTGTGCAATACAGCAACACCCATCAAGGAGTGAGAAAGTAATTCTAGCAGCAGACATATGTAACATGCACATGCATACACAGAGTTTGAGGAGTTTAATTAAAGATCTCCTTTTTATTCCCCAGATTCATCTCCCTCTTCTTGAGTCTCCCACAGGATTAGTTGAGAAACTCTTTGAAGAGTCTTTTGAAACCTTTTTCTCTATTCCAGATAGGATTTATTCTCTACTTCTTTTTCTTTCAAAGCAAGGACGCTCATGTGTGCATTCATGGGTGCTCTTTCTCAAATAAATGGTGAAAAATTCTTCTACATATTATTATTTTCCTTTTGAGAGGACTCTGCTTACTCAGCAGACTAGTTCTGTTATCAGGTTAAAAGTCGGATAGTAGATGGTTCAAACTTAAAGCTGGTTTTCACTGGGGAGTAGCTTTCTGTTTGTACTACAATATTGTCTCAGAAAAAATGTGGCTACTTCACAAAGGTGTAAGCGACTTCCGGATCACAGAAAACATTTTAACAAAGTGATATTCATACAGATGGTTATTGAAGTGCCCAACTGAATAGACTAAATGACAAACAATCATACATAATCATAGACTAAAGAATAAAGGAAGGAAACTTCAGGAGACTCCCTCAGAATTGCATTGTGCTTTCTAAAAGGTGGACTTGTGGTGTGAGTAGGACTTCAATAGCTACCACTCCCAGAATTATAATTTAAGGGCTAATATCAATATTCGATTTATTCTCAGAAGCATGAGTTCTCATGAAAACCCATAACGTAGATTGGAATATGTAGGAGATATGGCCAGCATTTAAATATGAAAACTGAAATTTGCAGGAAAAGAAAAGATCAATGCAATTCCTGTATATCTTAATCCTTAAATACCTGATGAGAGGTATGGTGAGTCTAAACTCTACTTACAGTTTTCTCCATTAACTGAATTTTACTGCAAGTAATTTCTGTGCCACTATTGTTGTTCCTGTTAAGATAATGTAATATTTACTCATTCTGTCAAAATACTTTGAGATATGGCAATGCAATGCATTACTTTAAAATATGAATGTCTATTGTGAGGGATGTTTCTAAAGAAGGAGTCATGAACAGCTTACAAAAATGAGTCAGTGCTTCTATCATTAAAACCCTTGAAGAGCAAGGCAAGACTGTGCTCTTTATGAAAATTTTTGGTATCATGAACAAGAGTTTAAACAAAAATATTTTCTCCTGTTATGGAAAATATTACCATTAGAGCAGTGCTTTATTTACAGTGCTAGACAGTACAGAGGAGAATGCACAACCAGCTCTTGATTCTGACACAGTTTTGTTAAGTTCAGTAATTAATTTACTCAACTCACTTTGAAACATTTTGAGCATACTTATTTACTAAATCTGCTCCCTCTGATTACTGAAGTAGTGTAACACAGGAAAGAGAACTTTTTCTTAGTTCCTGACAGTCTCCTGAAAAGAACACACTCCTACCAGAGGAGGCAGCTAAACAATTTTTCTCCAAATAAATGTATTCCCATTTTGAATAAACATCCCTCTATTATTTTTGTAAAGTTTTTGTTCCAGCCAGCTTATATCATATGCTAAGGAAATGCTGTTCTGCTGTGCTATTCACCATGGTTTCTGTGCTCATTAATAACCTCCTGAATGTACAGCATACTCTAAAAGAAGATTAGTGAGCAGTTATTTCAGTGATGAGTGCAGATGTCACTGTTGAGGAAAAGACAGTAGCACTGGGATGTCTATAACCATACAAGTAAAGAGAAATTTTTACAATATCTAGGATGCTAAGTCCACTAACCACAGCCAGTTTTTCTGAAGTGTACATGCACAATCTGTAATTGCAGAAATCCACTCTGTGTCTCTGCCTTTGTTTGCATACCTGTTTGACCAAAGTAAAAGACACAATTTATAAACACTGTTTAAAATACATGCCATACACCTTTGTAAAAAAATTCCCTCTACAAAAGCAGAGTCATTGAGAGCCATCAAACACCTCAGTCTTAGAAATTTCACTTCTTCCATCTTTCTCCAAAGGATATGCCATTTTAGCTTGGAAGCATGCTCTGGGAGAAAAGCTAAGTGCACCTCCCTCTCATGTTATAGACTGTTGGCTATTTATCTTGTCCAAAGCACTTACCTCTCAGATTAAGTAGCAGAGAATTAGGATGGAATAGCAGAAGTAGAGCTGATTGAATCATAAATTTGGAATCCTAAACCTTATGTAGTACTGAAACTTAAAAAACTTTTGGTAAATGTAACTATGATTATGCAAGATACCAAATATTTATTTTGCTGAAGTTTCAGAGCGGCAGCTTTCTTATCAATACCCTCAGTCAAGTATGTGACATGAATCTATGACATCAATTTCAGGGTCCTGTTTTTGAGATTCTCAACTTCTGTGCCTTTCTTAGGGAATTTCTGAAAGGAACTCACAATTCTATCATTTATACCTTTCCCAATATCAATAAATTAAGTCTTTATTTTGATGTACCAAGACTACTGGGTTTGGGGCTTTTTGGTTTTTTTTGTTTTGTTTTTGGTTTGTTGTTGTTGTTGCTTGTTTTTTGTTGTTGGTTTTTTTGTTTTGTTTTTTCCTTGTTAGAAAGACAGAAAGCAGAACTTAGGCACAAGAACTTTTGTTCTTTTCTGTTTTTTTAATGAAGTAAGAAAGCCAATTTTTAGGGAATAGGAAAAATACCATACAAAGAGAGGTA
Source organism: Corvus kubaryi (assembly GCF_017639235.1). Taxonomy (NCBI): domain Eukaryota; kingdom Metazoa; phylum Chordata; class Aves; order Passeriformes; family Corvidae; genus Corvus; species Corvus kubaryi. The sequence goes on along the minus strand of NW_024581137.1, from coordinate 3,837,313 downwards.
ACCTACGATAGAGCACTGATAGATGAAATTTTAGAAAAAAGAAATAAAGGACTGGATGGAAAACACAGGCTGAAATACCTTTAAGCATAACTTCTAAATCACTTCAAACCTTTCCAAATAATGAATGACTTCATAAAAGCTGTACTTCTGGGAAAAAAAGAAAAAAGACCAAAACACACAGCAATATTCTTTTACAAATGGTTGGTGAAACTGCAACAGTACTGTTTGAAACTTGCCAATGGTAAGCACTGGGCTATTGCACCTCAGATATAAAAAAAAAAAAAAAAATTAAGAAAACAGTATTATTTGTCTCCACCTGATTGCCTGTTTTTTTCCATAATGTGTACCTACTGATACACCTGTGTTATTGACAACATGTGTTGTCAACTTGTGAACAATATTAATTATTTCTCTTGGTCTCATATTTGTATGCACAAGCCCAACTGATGTTAGTATCAACAATCTTCCCATATATCAAACTAGAACTTAAGATGGATGACTAGAGGTTACTTCTACATAAAGCAACAAACTCTCTTCAAAGCCCACAGAAGTGGGGCTATTCAGAAGAGAATATTGGAAAAATATTACCTGTGAAGGAAAAATAATTTCCCAGTCATCCATATTAATTTCTGGGTAGACAGGAGAACTGGCTTTCCACAGTTTTTCTGAGAGGCTACAAATGCCTCTCAGAGAAGATATGACAGATGTGAAACCTCAGCTGTGGTTTTCTCTTGCTCTTACTGTGTACTGCACTCCAGAGTGTGTAACAGGTTCACAGCACAACACATACCCAACACAATAATATAGTCTCAGTCACTTCCATCTCTGGAAAGACGCCACAATGAGCTACCCAGAAAAACATTAAAATATTCTTGCTAATGCATTACATGTCACATCTCACATATTTCTTAGTTCTGAGAAGATACAGGCAAATGTTACTGACATGGTTTAGGAATGGTATTCCCCAATTTAGTGCTGTCACCGAAACACTCCAATCCATGCAGAAACACTCCAAACCATGCACAGCTCTCTCACTCACTCCCTCCTCCCGCTCCTCGTCTTTCTGCAGCAGCTGGAGAGGAGAAATGGAGGCACAACAGGCAAAGATCATTGGTAGAGATAAGAACAATTTATCAGAAACAGCAATGAAATAAGCAACGTAACAGCACAATATCAATGACAGAGTGCACAGGAGAGGGAAATGATTTACACGCTATTGCTCACCACCAGCAATACCCTGAGCACGGGGAGGGAGCCCTTCTCCTGCCCCTGGCAATGATGGGAGGTGGTATAGGATAACCTCTGGGTCTGAGCCAAGCCTCTTGTGGCTACTGCAAACATTAACCCTCTCCTAGCTGGAGCCAGGGCAGTTACTTATATTTCTTTTCTGATTTAGCTGTTGCATTCTTTTGCAGTGTATTTTAAGCCATCACAGAACAAATAAACCCTCATTTCTTCAGTATACTGGAAGTGTAATAGTATACGCTTCTGTACACTTGGTAGTTTGCTATGGGTTTGGGTTTTTGGACGTTGCAATTGCTTCCAAACATTATGAATAGCTGCTATCTATCACAAAATATTTGGAATATATTGCCAAAGCCATTTCAAATAATTTCTATAGCAACTGTGGCCAACAGTTTTATTTATTTATAAATGCTATTAACTTCACAGAGTCCAGGTTATCAGCCTCTGAAGCTATTCTATATCAACTCGAATTCTACAGCTTTCTCCCTTTTTTCTATTGGTTAGTATAACACTATGTTGTGCAATTAGAGCATAGTGCAGTAATCTGTTGTCCAAAATTTATTTACATTTGCTATATGCAATACATGGTTCCTTTCCCACACAAGAATCAATCTGAATATCTTTTTTTTAAGCTGAAGTAATTAAATGCATCAAGATTGTGGGGATATACAATCCAAGCTAGTTTGAAACCTTTAGTTTGAAACCATAGTTGCTAGGTGACTGGACCTTCAGATCTTAAGTGCAATTTTTCTTCATTTGAGTCCTGTGCATGGCTGAGAAACAGCATGTAGTGGTCTCAGTCTGGTGCCTGGCTGCTGTAGACAGGAAGCATTTCTTATCTAGAGTACAGTTCTTAGACTACAGGTGCAGAATGAGGCCATGGTTTCAGTTCAGCAAGGGCAGACACATTTTCAGACTGCGACTGTAACAACCCAAGGAGGAAATGTGCCTGCTCTGAGTGGGACAGCCTCTTTCTCAGGCCTCCTGCCATGCACCCTTTGCAGCCCATTGTGAGCCACAGTTGGAGTGAACTCACTGTTGCCTCATGCTGCTGTGGCATGATCTGGTTATACGCACAAAATTTACTCCACAATGTCCCCCTTCCAGGGCTGGCTTTCCGAAGAGACACAGTTGTGTTGAGCTCCTGCATGTTCTGACAACTGGAACATGCTTCTAGCTTTTCACTTAAGTCCTCTCAGTCAGCAGCTTTAGTTGTCAAAGTGTTTTCTGTGAAAACTCAAAAGTGCTATACAAAGTTTTGCCAGTAAACAGTGCTGGGGCGGAGGGCTATTCTGCCAGCCAGTGATAGAACTAGTGACAAAACATGGGTTTTCTGAGTCTGAGCTCTGTTCTCAGGTGTTTAAGCTTGGACTTGTCAAGCCTAGGAACAGTGCTGCTGGGGATGAAATATTATCCCCAGGCTTACTCTTCATGCTGCACAGCCACTGAACCATCTATCTGGTACTGAAATGGTGTTCTGTGCTGCACACAGGCTACTTCCAAAGAGGACTTGAATTTTACTCCTGGAAAGTTGGTTGCATAAATCGTAGGAAATGCAACACCCATCTCTAAAACCTCTAAGTGCCTTTTTTGAATTTAGCTTCATGGTACTTTTTCAAGGTCTAGGAGACAGCCATGGTTACAATCAGGTTCCCAAGTCAGTGTGTGTCAGTTAGGTATAATCACAGACATATTGCAGATGAGAAAATAAACACAGATTAAACTCAAGCAGCTGTCAGAATATTACACTGTAATGAACTCATGGTCAGGAAATCATGCTGAAATGCATTACTTAAGATCTTATATAGCAAATTCAGGTAATTTTTGGTGACCCAAGCAGTGTCAGGTACACATTTCTCATATCAAGTATGGAACTTCATATTTATTTCATGCCACTAAAAACAGTTTGCCCCCCAAATGTCCAGAAGTATACAGAAGTCTTCTAACAAATCACCTCAAAATTAAATTGAATGACTAAACTGCAAGGAGTTGGTTCTCCCTCACTGGTGAAACACCTGGTCCTTTTCCAGATGAATGAAGCCAGATGGAGATAAAGAGAGGAAAAAGTGCATGTCCTGTTGCCCTGGCTGTCTGTGCACTGTTAGGTGAAAACATGACTGCATTAGGACTAAAATGATCTCAGTCAGTTTCCCCTTCCACCAAAAAGATTGCCTGCTAGACCTGACAACTGTCCTGTTGTATCAGTTTTTTTGGTCTCCATGCAGACATTTGATGAAGCTGGTGAATGATGTCACTTCTGGTCAATTGTCCTGAAAAGATGAAAGTGTTTGCCTTGAGGAAACCATGTTCTATTACAGAGAGCCCAGTTACTTTTCTCCCATTGTGCTTTACAAGAGCTGTCTTTACAGATAATAAGATTTTCACTCTGCAGGGTCATTTAAGCTACAGTGTCTTCTGTCAGTGTTGGCATTTGAGAGCTTTAATACTGTCAGAGTTGTAAAGGAGCAACTTAAGAAGAGATGGAGAATCTTAGCCATTTTCTGGTTCAACTTTGAAAATTATTTTTGCAATGAGAAACCAATACATCACTAAGAAACTGATTAAACAATAGATTAATAGGAGATTTAACAAAACAAATTCTGGTCACATTTGCACTTGATAGATGGACTCGTTAGGAACACAAGAAAATATTCCTCTGTTTAATTATTGTAATTAACAATTAAATCAAGCAGTCAATTTTTTTCAAGAGAAGCCAAAGAAATTCTAAAGATTTAGGATCAAAGGATCAAATCCAACTAATTTTCAGTTACTGACCCTAAAAATCGAGTTTATTGCTGGAACCTATGCATGGTAATGAGTAAAAATAGTCTGTGTGTGCTAAAGAATGGAGGTATGGTTCCATGGTTGGGAATTCGGGTAGCATTCCAAACTGATTCATACAAACCTCACTGCTGGATCAGGACCTTAGAAATGACAGTATGCCAACTTTGCAGGCAACAGAGTGCTTTGAAAGACATATCATAAGGGCACAAGAGTAATAAATTCTTGCATCACATGATTGTCTTGTTGTTTGTACATTTTCTGGTTCTGTTTTAATGTAACATCATTTAAATGCAAAAAAAATGATTTTGGACAAAAGTCACAATATTGTGAATGCCAGTCATATAAAAACACAGAGTTGAACTGCAGAAATAAATTAAAGTATTATCTCAAAAGCCGGAAGTTGTAACAGGATATAAATGAAGTGGTTTTTGAGAGAAAGGAGGATTAAATGGGAGAAAAGGCAAAATAAAAAAAGAAAAAAGTAAAACAATGAAGTGGAACTGAAATATGCCTAGTCTGAACAGAAGAGTAGAAGAATAATAAGGGGGCTAAAAGGACAGATATGATGCCAAATTAGTACAGTCTTGAAGACTGTGCTATCTTTTATTCCTTTTTCATTTGTTTGATGTAGATTATTTTCCTATTTTAATTTTCTTTTTTTGCCAATGTCATATTTTGGTCTGCCTTGTAAGAGAGGGGTTTGGGATATCTTTCATGTAGATGAAAGAGATACGTAAAGATCATGGACTGCTGTACTTTGAATTCTGAACAAGATGCCCTTTCTGGTTTGGTTTTTTTGGGCTTCTATAGCTACCAAAATACTTAGAAACTCACCTCAACTTTCATTTAATTTCCTCCTCCCTAAAAACTCTCTGGTGGGTCTATTTTCTGCTTTGCATGTCTTTTCAGTTCTGGGTAGCTTAAGGTTGTCCATCAAATTAAGATTTTACGATCTTAAGAGAAATAGTGCTATTTCCACGTACATATTATAAAAGATTGCAAACAGCAGAATTTTATGCCCTGGAAAAGACAAGAGTGGTATTTAGCTGAGTTACTGAGTATTCTGAATATTTCTTTTTCTGCTCCAAAACAAATGAGAAAGGAGAGACAATATGTTAAGCCCCAAAGCAAGATGTTTACTGGTAACAAAATAGTTAAAGTCAATTGCAACTACTGTAATATATCATATTATGTCATATTATATCTTCCTTAACTGTACATAAATCCCCTCTTAAGGGTTTGCTGATTGCACTCTTTATTGCACAAATAAACAAAGAAATAACAAGGATATAACAGGACACGTACTCTACAGTGTCGCTGTACTTTAGCCTTCTTTTGGTACAGGCTCTGCTTGTTGTCTGATCTCAAAGCTGCAGAATAAATCCAGGATTGTATTTGTGCATGTTTACAACAGCAAGAAAAATGCCCAACATGATGTGTATCCCCTATCACCTTCTCTATGCCCAGACATGATTCCTGTGCCTTTCTGCGTCTTTAAAACTGGGTGCGGGAGAAAGAAAAAAAGGAAGCCAGATGAACTTTTCAAAGCAGTTTGTGCTCCAAGGTCACACTACTCCTCTGCGTGCTTCTGTGGCAGCAAGAGCAGAGGACACTGGTCTTGAGTAGCATGAAGAAAAGTTTGTCTGGCTTTTTTACTAATTTACACAGATTCATTAGTGATAGTTCTTCTCCCTTCAGAACTAAGTACCAGTGATCTGATCATAATTTCCTCAATGAAGCCACCTGAAGTACTTCTTAAAAGAGCATCAAACATTGAAACATGGGATACCTGAAAGTTGAGGTGATAATGTAAGTTCAGTGAAGACCCTTAAAAAATGGAGGTGTTGACTTAGTGATTTTGAAACAGTTTTTGCAAGCAGGATGAACTTCAAAGAAATAAAAAATGATTGAAAACAAAACAAAAGAACTGGAGAATTTTGACAAGGTGGAAGACCACACAGTTCAAGAGTACACATCCTTAGCGGCTGAAGTTAAAAACAGATTACTTAGAGTAAGAACAGTTGCAGGGAGAAACAATGAAGCAAATGAAACAATACCATTAAAAACCACTAGCTTGAACCAGTCAAGTCCCATCTAAACAGTGTAGAAAGTAGGTAGACAGACCAAACGGGTGTGTGCTTGTATGCTAATACAGAATGGGGAACTGGGATGAATTAAAATCGAGTAAGAAAGATCATATTAGAAGGCAGAAGTGGTTATTATTGTTGGTTTTATATAGGAAAAAGTGATAAAAAATTATGAAGAGCAACAGAATCCCTAGGAAAAGCATACTCAGGGAAAAGGCAACTCGATGCTTAAAGGAAAGGTGTGTCTGTAAACATGAAGTCTGTCTCTGTAGGTATTTTTATTTAAAAATTAATCTGAACCAATACAAGCGCAAATCACAGGATCACTACTTCTGTTCACTTTTAGGTGTCTCCAGCAAATTGTAGCAGTATCTTTCATTAAGTCCAAATGCCAGCTAAAACACTAGTCAGAGATTAAATCCATGATGTTCACAAAAAGTTCCGTCAACTTTAGAGATATAACCCTACTCTTTACATTACATAAATAACAATTGCCCCAGTGCAATTACTTTTACTAAAAACTCAAACACATCGTCTATAATCAATTAAATAATCTAAAATAAACTAATTCTGACAGTAGTCGCTTCACATGATCTGGTTCACTTTTGCATCTACATGAAAGTCAGAATGTCAGCAGGCTTTCTACTTTAACAGTTTAGGTTTCCACACTGTGTTCTAAAGACTAAGTTAATATAGCAATGTTATTTTTGCCAGGCTATCTACGTGTCTCTAATATTTTGAAAGTTATTTTAAATTCTGGCTTTTATAACATTGCATTTGCTATATTACCTTGCTTTGGCATGTTGGAAAAAAACCCAAACACATTTATTTAAACAAGGCAAATTTTCATATTGAGTAAATAACGGGTCTGTTTTGATATAATTAACCAAGAACTAAGATTCAAATTTTAAAGAGGACTCCGAATAACTTTATTCATGTTAATATGTCTGTAATTGTGTTCAGATTACATAAATTATATACAATTTTACCTTAAAGACCTGTGCTAATAGGGATATTGAGTGAGATATATTTCCACTGTAAGGCACTGTGTAATGAGTTCAGTGTAAAAAATACACCAAGTAATTACATTTTTGCCTGCCTAAATTACCCCTGTAGGTTCAGTGGATTGTAGGAATCTGCCAGCTGTTAAGCAGCTACTGGGTTTCACCTCAAGTAACAGCTTTTCAGCAATGCACTTGGCAAAATAATTCCTCTAAGTCTGTAAAGTCTTACAGTGCTTTCAAATGGAGCAATATATCTAACTCATCACCTGTATAATTGCACAATTAATGAAACCTAGTGGTTGCTGCCTCCAGTAATACATTATGCAGCACCAACTCACAACTGCCACTCTTTGAGGCAGGGAAGACCATGAGTTTTCAGGATTTTTTAGTAAACAGTCAATGCACAGTATGGCATAGTATTTTGAGTAATCAAGACAAGACTATGGATAGAAGTAGGATACAAGCATAAGTGGAACAATAAGTTGATCTACCAAACCAACATTTTAGCAAAAATGAGTCAGTTTATTCAGGGAGTTATGACTTCTTTGCACAGTTACAATAGAGAGCCAGTCACCAACAACCTTCAAAGGTGCATGTCGTAAGGTTGACCAGTGCTTGTATGTCTCCTGAGGACAGCACAGTGCTGCAAAAACAATACCTGCTGAGCTCTGAAAAACTCTTTATCCACAGAAATGCAGTCTCTCTGCCTGAGAGACTTGAAACTCACTCTTATGAGAGTTTATCCTTCCAGGTGCAATGCTGTGCTCACATTGCTTCTGGTTTCAGTGTTTGAACAGATTCTTTAAGCTGTTTGCTACATCCTCATTAGTGCTGCTATGAACACATCAAATGGGGAGTGGGTGGGGGGAGGCACAAAGGCAATATGAGCCATCTGAAGCAGAGACTGCCCTGATGCTACTTTCTGCTGACTCTAGTTTCTGTCCTGAGTCAGCAATCACAAGTTTAACTGGCTCAGGGAACTCACCTGACTACAAATAACCCACTATGTACAAATAATCTTATTTTTTAAAGTTGTACCCCTTGAGAGATTACATGCTTTTCAACACTTAGCAACATGAGAATCACCACTGCATGAAAATATGTTCCAGCTAAATAAAATGAATTAAGCAAGATGCCACAGATATTGCTATTAAGTCATAAAATGTTGGCCCTGATTATTTCCACAGGGAGGCTGGTAACAGTTATGAAGATGCTGACTTTAAAGATGCTTAGTTTATTTAAGTTGTAAAAGAACCCAGAAAAGGGCTTCAAATGTCTGGTTTATTTAACAGTACAGGTGCAAAACAGAAAGGTGTAATGAATAGCCTTTGCTAAGCCTCGACTTTCAAGAAGGTCCTCTTCAACAGAATAGTCCAGAGTGTCTTGAATGAATAATAAAACTACATTCTGAAGCTGGCAGTGACTTCTTAAACATTTGGTCCCCTGATCACACAGCTCTCACCCATGCTGCCCATGTAGAAAAAGGTATGGCAGGTACCTCCAGCCTCCAAAGAGACACCAGCTATGGACTAAGTACAGTTACTCTCTCCTGCTACTATGTTGTCTGTGGACTGGGAAAGTTTTGGATCCACTGCACTGGATCCACATTCTGAAAAGTTCTAAAGGCTCTCCTGAAAGATCCTAATATACAGGAATCACAGAATGGAAAATAGATAACTACAAAGAGAAAGAACAATTTGTACCAGAGGTGCAGTCTGAACGCTACAGCAGAAAGCTTTGGGAAATGACATGGAATTAAGGGCACAAGGGAGAAAAACTTAGTATTTCCTTACAAAAACGTAGATGTTTCTGGGAAAGAAGCTCCGAGAAGAATGTTAGGTTTTCAGTCTGTGGGGGTTTTTTTGTTGGTTTGTTCAGGAGTTTTTTGGTTTTTTTTTCCTTTCATCCCTAGCTGAAAGCAAAGGGAATTTTATTACTGGATTTCAACGGAGAATACAGTTGGGCCCAAAGTATTTGAAAGCTACAGAGATTACCATCAAGATTGCAGTCATGAAGTCACAAGTAAAAAAGAGATGGTTACAAACAAAAAATGTTCCTGTCCATGCTCTAAGCATAGATAGACAAGCAGTAGACAGCCTGCCTACTCCTAAATCTAAAGATGGGTGGACAAGAGAGATACTGCAGTTAGATAGTGTTCATTTGAAAAAAAAACCCGATCAGGTAACTAAAATCCAAAACTCATAAATCAACCATCCAATGTAGATGATGGAAACAGTATTAGTATGAGCCAGCTAGGAAACAGGGCAAGCCAGCCACCCCTTTCTAGGACTGACAGAACTGAACAGAAGACCAGCTAACTGCAGTACATTTCGACAGCGGCCTCATCACTGCAGAGATCACACAAAGAGTTAAGAAGTGAAACAGTCAAACCCACAGTTCCCAGATGGAGTAATTCTTCACAAAAGATCAAAACTCAAAATCAATGTTTTTAGCAGTTGCTGAAGGTTATGAGCATCATGCAGTATTTTGATGACATTTTTCTATTTAAATACTGCACCCCAGGAGAAGAGTACTAAAATCATATGTCTCTTGCAAAGATATGTCACACAGTTCCAATTCAGCAATATTTGATTTAACTCCTGCACAACTTTTATTAAAAAAAAATCCTCACTTTTTTCCAGATCTCCAGCTTTCTTTGTCAAACAGCAGTTTGCTCTGTAAATTTTTACCCTGCAGTGGCACCCTGGCAAACCTGGTGAGAAATTCAGATGTGTCATGAAACAGAGCCTGGCTTGGAACCATTAAGAATGGTAACGTCAGGTCCATCAACTGTGGCATTAGAGCTATTGCACAAGCTGTTGGCTGATCTGGTGATGCCAATAGTGGCTGATGCACACTGGTAGCTGAACACATCCGGCCTGTGTGTCACTGCACAGAGAGGTGTGGGACACTACCTCTGAAAAAACAAGGGTGGTTTCACAGTGTTTTGTACAGCCAACCTGATGTTTTCATATTTACAAATATATGATAGAATCCTGAAATGCCACTGTGAGACACTACATGGGAAAGGACAAAGACCAACACCAAAAAGAGATCAGGGAGAAAAAAATGAGGCCAGCCCTGTAACCGTGTCAAGAGATTTGAAATAGCACAGTAGGAAATAGGAGACCAAATCCCTTTCATCCCGTACAGTTGTCCCTTGTTACGTAGTTGGTTTTGGCTATCACCTTTCAAGCTGTGAAGGCCTAGACACTTCTCTGCAGAAATTAGAAGTCTGCCTGGGTATAATATGTTAATTAATAATTCTGAGTTATCTAAAATGGAAATTAGACTGCCAGATATGTTCCACTAATGATTCTTTTAAAGTCAGAACAGCATTTTCAGAAAAATTATTTCCTCACAAATGTAGGTCAGTCACTGTATTTCACTGATCAGATAACTGGAATATCTTAACCTACTTAAAGGAGTTTAAATTTAAACTTACTCCCAAAGTCATCCATTGCAAAGTGATACGTGTGTGTGACTCTGTGTTCTGTGTATGTCATATATACATCTATGTGTTATACATGTATATATATATACATGTATGTTCCTAAATCCAATTTAGCATGACATTCCAAATATTACTATAAAATCAAAACATGTAAAATACAAAACATCAGTGCAATAGCCCTTGATTACTTCTAATAATTTTTAATTACAATTCAACACAAATTTTCATGCTGCCCTGCCATATTACCCAGTGTTTCACAGATTTGCAAGTGAGTGAGAGATGCTAATGCATTCATAAACAATATACCTTGACATGTTTTATTTGGTTTTCTATTTAAGTGCTTAGCCAACCCATGCAGCAGTAGGAACACATGTAATATGTTAATGTGAGTGAACATCATGATTCTCTACTCCTGCAAATGACTCTCACCTTCCTGGAAATACATATGCTATGCTTCCAAATGCAGATGGTATTAATCAGAAAGGATTGAAATGTTTACAACAGGGATTTAACATTTTTGTCAACATGCTTCTTTATTAAGTATTAATTAAAAAATAGGCAAAATAATGGCAGTTTTTGCCAAACTAGAAGCAGAAGAAATATAAATCTACGATTTTTACACAATTCTGCTATAAACAGTTACTCAAAAATACACCCATTGCCAAGGGATTTATGATTTATTTATCATTAAATAAAGTCCAATTTTTATACAGCAACCATCCACTCACTCTAATGAACCATGACTTTTAAGTTCTACCCTTGTTTCTAACATCAGAAACCAGAGGATGTCTAGTCAGGGTGAAGAGAGTAGTATTGCAGAATTGTCTACAGTGGACTATCCAGTTTGAGGTTGTTGCACGTGGTGTTGGTCCTTGTAAGGACTTCTGAATTAGAACAGAATACAATTCACAGTGCAAAAACCTAAGTTCACAGAATGTTGAAAATATGAGCTGGTTGGATAGTCCTTGAAGCTGAACTACTACAGGGCACAGACAGTATCTACTCCACCATTGACCTCCCATCTCAGGGGCAGTAATGACTGTGGTGAGCAATGTGGCACCATGGGTCTAATCATAGAATCACAGAATCATGGAATCACAGAATCATGGAATCACAGAATCACAGAATGGCTTGGGTTGGAAGGGACGTCAAACAACATCTACTTCCAAGCCCTGCAGTGGGCAGGGAGACCTTTCACTAGACCAGGTTGGTCAGAGCCCCGTCAAAACTGACTTTGAACACTTCTGGGAATTGTCCTAGTTTTGTTCAGGACAGGGTTAATTTTTTGCAGTAGCTGGGAGGGGGGCATGGGTGAGGGGGCATGGCCAGGACCCAGATGTTATCTGATACCGCCTCACATCATTGCCAGGGGCAGGGGAAAGGGACTTATCTCTGGCTTCAGAGGAGAAGGGCATTCCTTCTGATAGGAGAAAACATGGCAGGTGGAACAGTTCAGTAATGTTTTATTTTGCATTAAATTATTTCTTTGTCTTACGCATTTTGTTATTAATATTGTTGCTGTTTGTTTTCTTACCTCATTGCTGTTTCCAGTAACTTGTTCTTATGTCAACTTGTGATCTTTGCTTTATGTGCCTCCTATTGGAGGGAGGTGGGAGGGGAGCACCTTGTGGTTTTTTTAGTGGGAGTACTAAATTGGAGAGCACCATTCCTAAACCATGACAGGCATCTACAGCTTCTCTGGGGAATCTTGTTCCAGTCTTACCACCCTCACAGTGAAGAATTTCTTCCTAACATCTAATCTAAATCTGCCTTTCTTCAGTTTAAAGCCATTGCCCCTTGTCCTATCACTACATGCCCTTGGAAAAAGTTTCTCTCCATCTTTCTTGTAGGCTCTGCTCAGGAACTGGAAGGCTGAAATTAGTTTACCCAGAAGCCTTCTCTTCTCTAGTCCAAATTTTCTCAGCCTTTCCACATAGGAGACATGCTCTATCCTTCTAATCATCTTGGTGGCCTCCTCTGGACTCACTCCAATATGCCAATGTCCTTCCTGTGCTGGGGACCCCAGAGCTGGATGCTGTTCTGTAGGTGGGGCCTCACCAGAGCAGAGCAGAGCAGAGCAGAGCAGAGCAGAGCGGCAGAATCACCTCCCTTGACATGCTGGCCATACTGCTTTTGATGCAGCCTTCTATAGGCATGCGCTGCCCTGCTTACCCTGCCACTACCAGCACCAGTGTGGCCAGTCTGCAAGGAGAATGACAGTTCATTTTAATTACTGAACTGTATGGCCAGTGCATACAGTCATACATACATACACAGCATGTGGTCATTTGGTGATGACTATGGGCAAGATTATCAGTAAACCTATTAATAGTTTAATTTCTTACTATTAAATATGCAGAACCATAAATGCATCTAATTTTTGCTGCTGTAGTAGATCAAAGTGCAGGGTTTGCCACACCCTGACATAATTCCAAGGACCTGAATTAATTTCATTGGCAAATCATCCCACTATGATGTAGAGAGAAGAGGAAAAGAGAAAAAAAAGAAAGGGAGTAGGAAGCAATTTCCAAAACCTGCTACCGAGAGTATGGATATCAGTAAAATACCTAGGAAAAAGCTCTATTGAAAACAACATTGAACATTCACCCCGTACTAGGCACAGTGAAGCAAGCACAAAATTGTGAGTGGGCAACAGGCCACAAAATAAGAGTTTCTTTGATAGTTAAATGTACCATATTCTTGACCATAATCTCCATGAAGGTGACTGTGATATTAAATTCTAGATATCCAGACACGTACCCAAAGAATACTGACACAAAGAGAAAGTACAGCTTCCCGTTCTCTGAGACACGAGTAAAGATGTCCCTCAGCTGTTGCATACAGTTTAAATACTTGAGGTGAAGTTCACTTCATTCCAAACAGAAAAACAGCAGTGCACTGCAGTCATCCTCTAAATCAGCTGGTTTATTGGATGCTTCCCTTACACCACTCAGTTTGAGATCAGCTTTCCTTCTTTCTGCTACAATCCTTCTGCACTCTATTTGGCCTCACTTTCTGCTGCATAAATATTGGTACTTAGGCAGCCATGACCATTCCATGAGCCACAAAGAGAAGTTCTTTTCCTGGCACAGGTCAGTGCCAGAGAGAGACACATGCAGCAAACCCTTCAGCAGAACTAGCAGTACTCCACTGAAGTGCTCACTACCAAAAGCATACCTTCAGAAGAAGGTGAGGGACATGGTGTCATGGTGACTAATAATAAAAAAAGGATTATTTCCAGGAGACACAGGAAGCTTTTATATAGATGGAACAGTTCCTTACTTCCGTGAAATCAGTTCCATTCTAAATGTGCGTACATGTACCTTAAGGAAACATGGATGCATTAATGATACAATTACCATGATAATTTGTTATCCTACTTCAGAGCCTTAATAATTACTGTTTATCACTAAGCACGAGAATAAGACATTTATCTGTGAGGAGGCAGAGATATCTAGGAAGGGTCAAGGACCATGTTTCTGGTTTTCACCAACACACAACCCAGTTAAAAAAAATCCTGATGCAAATCTTTGCTGGGGAATTTAAAAAATTTCTTTCATTAAATTTAGTTTTCTGGGCAAAAGTGCTGAAGAGGTACTGAAAAAAGGAGAGTGGAAGGTTTTTTTGGGGATTGATTTTTCTGTTTAATTAAGCTTTTGTTTAATTAAGTCTGACTTTCTCTTCTCCTTTATTTGTCCTCCTGGCATTTATTTGCATAGGGGTTATTAAATAAGGGTGGTGCTATATACAGTTGAGTGGGAGACAACTAAGAAACAGCCTCTATTTATTTTAAAATAAACTACAGTCCATGTTGTCTTTCCTCTATCACAGTTTGAGAAACCTTCTCCTTTCAGGAGCATACAGGCTCTAATGCTGCTTCCATGTGGAGCCGAATAAATTTTTCTCTTTTTCTAAAGAGAAAACATCTTCACACCAATTTAACTCATCCAGACCTTCAGTTCCCACAGTAGTGTCAGATTTTTAGCGTGAAAACTTAGCATGTACTTCTCATATGCTCTGTCTTCAGTCCGTTGCTAATGCTCTGGAAATCCTTGGCCCTGATGCTGTATTGCTTGCGCTCATCAGTGTGATTAAGAACAAAAGCATAAGCTGCACAGTTGCAACCACATGATAGCCCAGTCACAATCCCTCCTGGTAGCAAAGATAGTACTTATCTGTGTGATTCCGTTTGATAAAATCTTTCTTTCCTCTCTGTATAACCTCATCATAGAAAAATATATTATTCTTGCTACTGAATATATGTCCAGAAAAAAAAGTCTTTTAAAATATTTTCAGTGTACTAATGCAACGTATTCTGGGGATATTTGATAAATAGTTATAATCAAACACGGAGCTATGGTGGTAAGTGTACTCTGGATCAGGGAATAAAGTTAAATCCTTCATTACAGAATGCATAAATAAACCTTTCTCTCCTGTTTCAATTGGGTCTCATAATTATTGAAGCACCTATCACTATGTTTTTACTGCCACTGACTGAGCATACAGTTTCACAATTATGCTGGTACCATTTTAGTATATATGTCTGATTGTTTGGTACCAGTGTTTCCTGTCTTGACCTTTGAAACACATCTTACTATAATCTAATAATTAACCAAGGCCAAACACAAACTCACTAGTTCTGCAGTGTGCAGCCAGTGTTCATGTTCACATTAAGGGAATGACCAGCCTTTGGTGCTCACAGAGACACCTGCAGGGACTGCAGTGTGGCCCAAATGGCAATGCAGCAGGAACTCAGTCCCATGAAGCTGCCATGAACTTCCTATGCAAAACAAGACCTCAGGCTCATAAAGTTCCTTCTGGATCTTTCTATCCAATTTCAAGAACTGATGCCTAGAGTTAAAGGCTTAATTCTACCGAGTTGATGGGGAGACGCATGATGGGGTACCTTTTCGATGTTTTGGCCTAATTGAATTCAACAACTAAGGTATCTTCAGTGTGCAGTGCTGAAAGGTGCTCCTGGCACAGCTGGAGCATTATTGTAACACAGCTTCTGCGGCACAAGTGATCCATGGGTATCCACCTCAGGTGCAAGCAGGAAGCCCAACTTCCTTTTGGCAGGGAACAGGGAGAGTTGGATCTCCTTCTGCAGTGGAAAGGCAATGAAAGCCATTTGTCAGAGTTTAACCACTGTTGCTTTGCTGTGCCCATTATATGCCCTCTATAATAGGGACACTGGACCATTTCTATCCTCATCCATTCGTACTTCACAGCTTTTATGTGTCCCTCCTGATGTGAAGTCCGAGAAACAGCAAGTGATTCCTGAGTTGACATTTATCAAACTAAGCTTTTCTGATAAAAAAGTTATTTCCTGCCTATTCTTAGCATTTGCTTCCATGTGAACCAGTTTCCCTCAGTATCCAAGGTTTTCTCAAGTGTCTGCTAGTGAAGATCTGATTATAGAGAAGCTGTATGAACCAGCTGAAAGCAGTCAGCTATGTGCTGACTTGGGTGCAAAACCACACATGCTTTTGGGTGCCTAATTGTCTCCAAAAGCATGTAGGGGCCTTAACCTGTGCCTTGTAGTCTAAGTCTCATTGAATATATGGATAATGTAGTATTCAGTATATGATAAATTCACTGTCATGTCTTAAGTTATTTCTAAACGGATATTTAGCCTTCATAAGAGTGAGTAGAAGATACTTTTACAAATTTATGCTTAAATGTTTTTACATTTACTGACTAGTTTGGTGATAAAACCTGAGCAGGGCACTGCCTCTCTGTGAGAAAAGAACCAAAGAATTTGTTTCAAGCCTCAGAAATGAAAATGCTTTAATCCGTGAAACACTACAAGCAGCCAGAAGAGCAATTATTGAAATCTGTACTTTACTTTTCCTTAGGCTTTTCTAGTCAAAATCCATGACACAGAAAACATTCCTACAGAAGGTTACAGACCCTGCACACTTTTCTACAGATTTTCCAATGTGCTAGTCTTGTGTTAATCATCATCTGAGCAGTCTGCATGAACAGACTGAAATCAACATTTGTACTGAGGGAAGAAAATAAATGAAGACAATAGATAATGGGTTTTTTCTGTCTTGTATCATCAGGTGAGGGTAGGGGGAGGAGATAAGATAAATACGGAAAGGGGGAATCAAAGTAAGAAGAAGTGAGGAGGAAGAAAGATAAAAAAAAAGGAAAGAACTGAAGAAAGCAAGAAATGAATGGACAGACAGAAAGAAAATAATTAGAAAATAATGTAGTCTCTAAACCTGTGTGAACTAACTTCATTTGAGACAGCTGTCTTAACAAATAAGCAGAAGTTCTCATTTCAAAATTAGTAAAAAGACAGAGTAATTCTTTAAAATGTACTAATAAGTATAAAAAATTAAAACAACCTTCTAATCTAGGTCATTGTTTTGTATAGTACTTGGATATGCATGAATGCCTTTGGTGCAGAAATCAGGAAGACTTACACAAATATAGCCGAGGACAAGATCTGCTTCATTTCACAAATTCTGCACAAGAAAAATAATAGTTACCACAGTTTTTACCATGTTCTCTAAATCTTCCCAAGACTAATCACTCTGCAAGTACTGGAAGTACGTTACCCAAAGCACAATTAGAAAGTCACTCAAATAGTGTCTTTCATCTTTTTTTTGGTCTTGACTTTTAATCTATCGCCCTTTAGTCTATCATTAAAGCCCAGTCAAGTCAATTAATATGCAGCTCATATACTACATTGATTGCACCATATAGGAACAGTAGAATTTACACACTGTCTGTTGGTGCCATATTAATATTTAATTAGGCCATGCAAAAGTCAAGCCTGTAATGCTGTTATTACATGGAGGAGTATGTCACAAAAAGGCAGAACAACACCAAAGAATTCAGAGCCCAAAGGTTGAAAACACTGCTGGTTATTGCAAACAATTAAATTGTTCAAAGAGGATGTTAGTAAAGTGGTGTACGAGTGCACACGGAGATTGTGAGAAAAGGTCATTACCACAATCACCTTTTTTCACACAGAAAGTATACACATTGAATTCAATCTCAAAGTATACACTTCTTCATAGCCAAAGCCCAGATACATTCTGTTAACCCCTTTCCACAACTGAACAGCAATAAAAGCCTGATCTGAGATTCAGCAGTGATCTCCCAACAGACAGGAGTGGCAAAGCACATTGTACTGAGAAGGAGCTGTGTATCAGTCCCTGGCTGGGTGGTAAAGGAAGGATACTGCTGCACCACACAAGGAACTCTGCCAGATTTCTTATATCACACCAGTCATATTTATAGCCCAAACCTTACTTACAAATGCAGTTGTACAATATACTTTCATGCCTTATTTTCAAATAGTCCAGACTTGAATTAAGATGATAGTGGTATTTTTTCACAGGGGGAATATGATTTTGAAATTCATATGTTTAAGTGTAAAATAATCTTCCAGCAGACAGACAAATGCTTCTGCTTGAGAGAACAGTGTTTATGAGACAGCAGGCCCTTTAGTTGCCTTGGAAACTCTATTTGTAAAGGGCCATAATTTATATTGTCCTGGAGGCTTTTAACATTTGCATCAAAGATTCAGAGGACAAGAACTGTCAGAGAGTATTTATTCACAAAAAATGCAAACTTCACTTTAAGAATGTTGAGTGGTGTATTTTTTTTTTCCCCAGCAAATGATAAATGATCTTTCAAGAAGGAAAACAAAAAACACAAGAAGTTTGATATGTTTACAGAAAGTCACAAGCAACACACTTAGGATATTACACTTGCTGGTCAGGGTTACACAGAGAACTTCAAACCAAATAGAAGGCAAAAAGAATTCCTAAAAGGAATAACAACAGTTTAAATATTTTCAGCATTTTCTGTTTACTGCTGTTCAGTAATGACCCTCAGGTTGCATCCAGAAACCTCCATCAGATTAGGACATACTCTGTAATCACAGACTAAAGAAGACATCCTTAGAAAAAATATAAGATGTAGAAAGCTAAAATTAAATAGTTTAGTTCAAATACTTAGTGACAAAATGATCTTTGTTTTAGGCCCAGGAAGAGCTTTTTGTTTTCCAAGAACTATGAAAAAACCCCAGCCTTTCAGTTGTTATCAAAGGTTCACAAATTTATCTTGTACAAAACACATTGCAGAAAGTGCCAGTACATTTCCTATTGTTTTCTGAACTTAAAAGCAGTTTATAAGGGAGTCTTGATGCTCATACTCAAGCAAACCCACCACTGAAGCCACTGGGTGAAATGCTTGTTCAAGAATGAAATGGAACAGTCAGAGAGATAGTTTGATTTTTCTCATTTCTGCATCCATTTCTATTCTTGAAAACTGTTAGGAATGGAAGCTGCCCCAAGATAAATCCTCTTTTGAGGGTCTTGCACAAGCAGGAGTTGAGGACAAGATGCAGAAATTTATATTTATGACTTGCATAATAAAAAATCCAAAAATATATCAAAAAGAGAGACCTTTCCCTGGTCATAGAGATGCTTAGAGATGAGTTGAGGGAAAATTTTTATGAAGTCTGTGCAAGAACACTAAGAAGGAAAAGAGACAGACAGAATGAGAAATTGAGAGTCCTCTGACTCATTTCCTTCGGGAGGGAAAAACTGAATGAGGAAAGAAAAGATAAAAACCAGGCAGGATATTTCTTTCAATAACTTTCAGAATAAATATGCTTTGTCTTTGTGTAGGCGATTGTGCACTACAGATCATTTGCAATATTCAAATGTATTATTCAAATAGCAAAAAGCAAGTACAGTGAAATTTTCACAAATTAAATCCAACAAAGAGAGGAAAATGGTATTTTTTCACAATATTTTATAAAACAAAGTCACTTATATTTCTCACATCAAAAACTTTTTATCTATTCTTTTATCATTTTGATTTTTGTGTTAAAGTATGCTTCAACCATGTGCTGCCAGGCATACTGACACAGGTAAGAGTCTATAACGTACATGGCAAAGTTCTTCTAACTCACAAGACTTGTGAAGCTGCTCCTGGGAATAATAATCTGTTAGCAATGGGTTACAGAACAGTTTGCCTTTTCTTTTGTATTTGACTAAACAGTGACTCCATCAAGCTTCCTCTCAAGTACACCCATTTTATATCTACTTCTTTAATGTTGTGGAACAAAATGAAGCCCAAATCCTCTGCAGACAAACCAGAGTACTGCCTCCAAAAAGCCTGCTAATAATTCTTTAGAAATGACAAACAGAAAATAAAATAATGAGCTTTTAAGGGGCATTTTAATTCTGATTTTCCATTGCTTAATGTAAGTTTCTTACCATTATCATAACTAAAACACAATATGCTCTGGCATAATGCAATTCATCTTTATCACACTATATCTTGTAAGCAGAATTATAATAGATAGCCATTCAAAGGTACAAATTATGGATGTTTTGTTCTAGAACTAAGATGGAAATTTATTCAAAAATATATTTATAGTTTCCAAGAGACAAAAAATTTAAATGAAAAAATTTCAATTGTTTTTGGAAAATATACAGATGAATGTACAATCATGTCATTTCTTTGGGTAAACAAATTCAACCTTTCATTTACATCTTATGCAGTTAATAACAAAGTCACTGAAGCAAATACATTGAAAAAAAAGATTAAGTGGCTCATAAACATGCTCCATTTAACTGTAACATGAAACTCCTCATTCTTTTATGAACATCCTGCCCCAAGTCATGCAGACCAGAGGAAAAGGTTTATCTCAAAGTAATTGAAAAGAAAACATGACAGTATAGCTTAGCCCAGAGGAAATGGAAATATTTTAAACTATTCTTTGGGGCTTTATGATGCTTAAGATGAAGTCGTTACTTATTAAATTCTTGTCCCAGTCAACTGCAGCTGAAGTCAGGACACTTCCAACCTATTCTGATTGACCTCTGAGCTTTGGAAAATCGTCTCACTTCTCTGTCTCTTAGACTTCTTCCTGTTCTTTGCTATGTCTAGCAGAGAAATACGAATTGCCTCTACTCAGCAAGCAGTAAGTTGAGAAGCTCATCAGAGTTGACACTTGCAGATACTACCATAACATCAGTGGTAAATAATAATAAGACAAGGTGAATTCCAGCCTAGAATTGGATACGTAAGGCTTGTGTGAGCAATACCTTTTTGCTTTGTGTTAGTGTTTTCTCAGTAGCAATGAGAAAACAGTCCCAGGGAAAGAAGCCACTTAAGCAAGTAGATCTTTCCTGAAACACAACTGCAAAGTGAGACTAGTTTCAGAATACAATACTAGGGTTTTTTATAGCATTGTATCACTAATTTTCAGCAAGCACTCCTTTGTGCTTTCAGTGAATTTTCTGCAAGACATCTTTATTTGAATACCTTCAAAAACAGTGCAAGACCTCTTCCTGAAAGACACTACAAAGACAAATTTAAATAGATTGTAAATCTTCAGCTCATGATGTCACTGGATGCAACAGTGCAGAAAAGCATAGATTATTACATTTTGCTATCAAAATTAAGGCCTTCTTTGAGGGTCTGCTTTGTAACTCAGGTATTTAGAAACAAATATAGCCAAAGTAATAGTGTAAGACAGAATCAGCCTATTTTGTATGTGGAGAAGATAGTTTCTGTCCATTCTGAAAGAAACAACATATTCACATAACATTTCCAAGATAACATGCAAAGCCCACTGATTTCCCATATCAAAATTCCATATAGTATCTTCTGTACTCGATACCAGGCATATTACCTGCCCCAGAACTAATGCATTCCATGACTCATTCACTGAGGCCAACATACTGGTTATAAATGGTCCCCTTCTTTATGGACACTGATGCAATTTTTGAAGTTTTGAGGTGTTTAAAGATCGCATCTTGTAGGAATCCAAATTGTTTACACAACTTTATTTGCTTCTATTTTAAAATGTAACCTCTTTTTTTCAGTATAATTTAGCAAATTAGTCCCTCTATATACATGGTTTCAGTGGAGATCCTTGAATTACTTTTCAAGTATTTTTGAAACAAAAGAAAATATAACCTTTGATCCTTAACAGAAATTTGTTTTCAGATTGCATAATAATGTTTGGAACATATGATGAAAACTGTTCCAGGATCCATCAATGAAAGCCATTGTTTTAAAACCTATACTAAATCAACCAACATTTAGTTGTAACACCAGTTTTAAGTATTTTCCAAAAATCCATATCGAAATTAAGGCACATATAATTAGGTATAAAGTGAAAAGTTAGGCTGCATTTACAAAAGATGTAATCAGGCTAACACTATTCCTGCTGAAGTTCATGTAGCAGTACATACAACATAGCTGTTGTTACATGAGAACATGAACTGACAGAACAGAAAAAAAAAAGCATTTCTCGGCCTTTTTTTTCCACTGGTTGCTCATTCCTATTCCCAGTCTCTTCATGCCAGCACAGAACCCTATGAAGGTGTGAAGACAACTGGAGAAGGCATCCATCTGGAAGTCCATCCTACCTGGCTGTTTCTAATTCACATTAGCAGCCTCCCACTCCACTTGGTGCAGGGATTCAACTGTTACTGCATGGTAAAAACCGGTGAATAAGGAGGTGTACCCACATGCATGAGACTACTTGCTTTAGTGATTTAAAATATGGATTCAGAGTAAAATTAGGCCATTAAAAGCTGGTTTCTTGAAACCCATAAAGAAACAGCTGGTCTTTTAACTATTGTTTAACCCAGATCAGTCACCAATGAGACTTCCTACTAGATTCTGGATATCTGATATTCCTGGAGTCTAAGCAAAATCTAGACACTGTCTTTCAATGTTAGAGATTTCTGATTCTTATTCAGAGGACATTACCTGAGCATCACGTCATCACACCTTCTAATGGTTTCCAAGTTTACTACATCACCAGTTACCACCAACTTCATGACCTCTCCTTTTATCTGATCTGTGTGTTAGCACTTTAATGACACTTTATGATCCACACAGAGATGAGACTACAATATAGAAGGCTGTATTGACAAAATATACCTGGCTGTATTACAGAGTTTCTAAACTCACGTAATTAAGCTTGATTGACAGATTCCCAGAAACACCTTAGGTGGGACAGTACAGAGTGCTACCCGCTCTTCGGAAAGGCACAGGAACAACTGACCTAGAATAGGAGTGACTCCACAGTGCAGAAAGTGTGTGCACCAAGGTCTGTCACCACGTCTCTCCTCTTCTGAACGTAAAGAATTGTGCTGCAGTTTTGCTTGAGTCAGAGGAGAAAATGTATTAGCTGGAGTTCCTGTTCTGTTTGCACACACTATAAAACTGGCACAGTTTGTACATGGAGCACCCAACATTGGTACAGTGTGCTTCAGATGCCAAAAGCATCATCAACAGGCTGGTGCAAAATGCAATTTGTTTCTTGTCTTTGGCATTATGTTTGACTGACACTGATATTCCAATGTGTCCAAGGACTAAATTAATCCTTAAAAGGGATAGTGGAACCATGACTCTGCTGTTTACTAATTGTTAAATGGACTAGCCATTTACATGTCAGTAATTTTGTCTTGAAAAGAATTTCCTCCATTCTTTGGGTACTGGACTAGAAATTCACTCATTCAGAGAGGGCAGGAGAGGTGTAAGAAATGAAGCATTCTATCTGCTGGACAAAGACTGAGAAAGCTAACTAGATTCTATTTTTCCTATGGTACTCCTTTGTCACATGAAACTCCCCAAAGCTGAACCCAGAAACTGCTCAGACTGATAATACCAATCAGCATATACAATTGTTTTTAATATTGCAACAGCTATGTGATTGAGTGATACAGTATTATGTCCAGGCCACCAGTAGACCTCTGACATCTACACTGATCCCAAGAAGGTTTTCAGTTGGATAGTTTAACCAACTCTGAAAACAACTGAGAGATTTTCAGATACTAGAGAGAGAAATATTTCTCCTGAGGATTAGTAATCTGACTCCTAATGGTTTTTCCCTTCTTCATCTACTCCCATACAGCCTGCTTCGTGCCAACTTTTGAACTACTATAGCTGGTAGTTTCCAGATAGCTTAAGCGTCCCTTGAAGAAAAAAGCCCACATCCTCAAAATACTCTGCATTTATTGCCATGTTACAAAGAATTAGCTCATACTGTACCCAGCACCTACTTACATGTTGCACTGCTGGCATTTATTGACAAGTCAAAGCCCTTGGGTCTTCTTTGGGACTGCTCTAGGGTCAATGTGACTTTTGCTACTGTAAAAATAATGGTATTTACCCAACTTGTTAAAAATCAAATATGGCAGCAGACTCTGTAATGCCCTGAAGTAGGATTGCCTCGCTTTCTGTTGTTATATGTGCCAATTCCATCGGTGCAGAGGCCCTGTGAACTTTCATTACAATTCCACATAAGACATACATACTACCTCATAAGCAATCTTAGCAAAACAACATTCACGTTTGCCCATAGACCAAGGAAACAACTTTAAGTTTGCCAGGCTTCCTGAGTTACCAACAGTGATGGCATATAGATAACTCACATTCTCATATCAGAAACTGGACTAGTGGCATCAGTCTTGCTTACACGTTTTGGTAGATCATCAAAATATCTTTAGATATTAAAGACACTTGAACTTTACAAACCTAAATATGAAATGTGGCTCTAAAGAAGAAAAGACCTTTCCCTCATAAACCTCCACTCTCGAACCTCTTATTTGCAATAAGGAAGAAAAAAATCTCTTTTCCAAGGTTTGTACAGTTGAATACAGCCATCTCTGTTTAGGACTGTGCACAGTAAGGTCACTGTAACTCAGCAGTATATCAGCTTTAGAAATGCATTTGTTTTAATTACAACTTCAGGAAAAGGTTTTCAGCTGTACAAAGTAGCTGTAAATCTTTCATTTTTCAGTTTTATTCTATTTTTATGAGTGGAATGGCAGCAACTATCACACACAAGGGAAAAGGAGCTGAGATAGCTGATATATCCCTGTGAAGAGAATTTCTTTGAGAATGTTAGATAATGGTTTATTTATATGTCAAATCCTTACATTTACAGAGGATCCAAAACTCTTAGTAAACTTCAAAGACATCTTTAGGGACATGTAAGACATTTTGTAGGAAAGACAATTTCTCCCTACCTCAGGTATTACATTTTTTTCCTAAGAGAATGAAAAATCTTTATGATCAGTAGCTAAGCTCAGTTTTTCAGTATACAAATGTGCTGAAGAAATGGGACTTTTGCAAATGATGGCAAAGAGATTTGGAACAAAGATACATGGCAGCAGACTCGCTAACAGACAAGAGTGACCAAGTCTTGGGGCTGAATATTGTGTACCCTTAGGGGAATTAGGAAAGATCATCCTCCTTTCTGCAGTAATCTCCACCCCAGAAGAATGTTCTCTCTTTTGTATCTGGTTGATGCTCCTTTTTGGGGGAAATTCAGTAGAGGATACTGCACCAAGAACCACAGTAATCAGCAACAACCTGACAGCACTGGTTGCACAAAAGCAGCAGCAGGAAAAGAAAAAAAGCAAGCAAGCAAAATAAATATTTAAATTATTACATCCTCTGATGATACACTAGCACTGCTATGAAAATATCAGTTAAGGATAGAGAATAATTCATAGCTTTACAAGCAGACATTGCCCATTTCAGTACTTCTGTTCATCCTAACTCTAAAATACAAACTTAATCTTTTCAGAGTATTTTTCTAAGACTCAAGAGTAAGAAAAGTGCATTTTTCATTGCCCACAGGCAAGCTAAGCAAATCCAGCACATGAAGCCCACTCTTTCCTCTTAATCATCACTATCCTTTTCAGTGATGGATATTCCAGAAGCTATTATAAGAAAAGTATGCACTCTCAGGTAGAAAATCACACTGCTCTCCTGCCAAAGCCATTTCAGCCATTGTGTTAACATTAATCGGTACTGTGGAGTGCAGTTTAGAATAGGAAACCCCTCTTCAGGCTGTGATCTCTTCAAAGGCAAAAACCAGACTAATCTTTTTAATAGTGCAAGCAAGAAGAAATGGACTATTGATAAAGCAGTTTATTTTTACTGACAGACGAGGCAAATTAACTCAGCTGCAATCTCCTCAATCTACTGCTGCCTAAAATAGAGAGAGCTGCATGGAGAAGGCCAAATAAGCTGCTGTAATCTTACCATCTGGGGGAACTCAAGCAGCTATCATTCACCACTGTCATTTACATAACTGGCGGTAGAAAGAGGAAACTGAACATGGAGATAGTGCTCAGTTTGTTCCTCTGTTTTGAAAAGCATCATTATTCCTTATATTTCAAAGCATATAGGAATGGCAGAGCATTTATCATAGATAATCCAACCATGAACTTAAAATTAGGCTTCTTCAACTCCCACAGCCCCTGCAGTGACAGCTGATTTAGACTAAACCAGCATGGATCAGCAGAGAGATCAGCACAACAGCTTGCAGGGTGCAGCACCAGGAATCGCACAGGACATCCATGAGGGGTAATCCTCACTTTCCAGAGCACAGCACCACAGCTCTGGGATCCATAATACCAGGTGAGAGTAGCATTCAAATCTTTGACAGCTATGAGAGTAGTGACCAGGAGTCTGCAGAGCAGACTCCAGAGACAACCTGCAACAGTGGAAATTTGATCCTGGTACGGCTTCTGTCTGTTGTGTGCTTGCTTGGTCACAACTTTACACTGCCATTACTACTCCCATGTCATTTCATAAACAAGCAGATATTGACTTTCTATATAGTTCACAATAAATGGTGTACCTGTTTAGCTAAAACATCCTGGGAAGAATTTATTAAAGGCAAGGATAATTTTTAGCACATCCCTGAATCCGTGTAAAATAGTTTTTGGCTTTTAAAAGTGAAATGAGGCTCAGGCCAACATCCTCCACCTTTGAACGAACAGTGATCAATTTACCTCGAACTTCATTTTGCTACATTGTATTTGCATACAGATTAAGAAGAAAGAAAGAAAGAGAAAGAAATAGAAAGAAAGAAAGAGAGAAAGAGAGAAAAAGAAAAAGAAAGAAAGAAAGAAAGAAAGAAAGAAAGAGAAAAAAAGAAAGAAAGAAAGAAAGAGAAAGAAAGAAAGAAAGAAAGAAAGAAAGAAAGAAAGAAAGAGAAAGAGAAAGAAAGAAACTCCTTAGAAGGCATAGGCCTCTTTTTAACTTCTTGTGAACAAATTTCACAAGTTCTGCTCTCAGCCTGATGATGCTCAAATTAAGGATATACTTTACGTACATGTCTTTTTAAAACTAGGTTTATTAGTGTTATTTCATTTTCTAATTTTGTGTGGGTGAATAATTGCTTTCATCTTCTAAGAGGTAATCATAAGCAGATTTATGGCAATTAACAACTATTTCTTTGTTACATTGTAGTGTATGAATGAGTAACCTATGAAAAAAACCCACAACTGCCAAGTTTAGCACTCCGCAATTTTATGTGCTAACCACTGTAAAAAGTTAATTTTGTTTATTTCTATGAAGCTGTACAGGAGGATGCACAACCATTTGTTACTGAACCCAATAATTAACATCTTACTCCAGAAGAAATATCTGAAAGGTGTTGTTAAAGTGAAATATTGTTCTATAACATTTTTCATACTAGCCACATGTAGGTGGTTTCTTGCAACACACATCTCTGGATGACAAAGGATTTCTGTAGTTCCTGAACCACAGCTAAAGAAGTAACCATCTTTCTTGTGGTTTTGCTGCATTTTATTGCTTGCCTTAGAACCACAGACTATATCCACATTTCTGGGATTTTTCACTATTTCCAATACTGATGGAGGAAACAGATTTTCTGTTTATATAATGTGCTTGGTGATTCTATTTCAGGAATCAGCTCATGTGGTAAATTCATGCAGAATAAAAACAGCTGGACAAAGTAGTACCTATGTTGTTTCCTCAAATTCCTCTAGGTATGTATCTTAAAATTTTGAAGCAAAGCAAATTTCTTTTTGAAACATGAAAAGTTTGCCAGAGGAAGAAAGTAAGAAAGAAAATCACATAATTTGGCAATTTAGAAAAAAAAAATCTATTACATTCTACTCACTGATAGTCCCTCAGACCCATCCATCATAGCAGGCCAAAGACAAAGCTCAGCTCCAAAACTTGAATCAGTCTCTTCTGCTTGCACTCTTTTGTCACCTTCTGAACAGCAAGAGTCTTACTAGTCTGTCTGACTTCTTCCTGTCATAAACCATGAACATTTCAAGTCCTAGATGAAACTTTCTTATAACATTATGAATTAATCAGAGCATGAAGTCTGTGTGAAGCCATGCCTTCCCATATTCATAATAGACTTTCTAACAAGTATTCCCTCTTGGCACCACCAAGAGCTTACAAGCAACAAGAAACAATGCCTTTCTGGCTCATCTCTGGTTTTCCATACATGCCACCTGCATTTAGTTATGTTCATACCACTTTATGGTAACACAGAAAAGAGATGTAAAGACAGGAGTATATCGCCTTTTGCATCTGAGAAAGTTAAAGCCAATAACTAACCATGATAGAAAACATTATTTTATGCTAGCTAATGTTTTCTGGAATGGCAAGAGAAGAGAAGGAATGCACTGGATCTAAACTGACAGAATAAGATGCTAGAAAGAACACTTCTGCTCTAGTTAGTAAGGCCCATGTATACACAAGCACACATTCAGGGCTGTGCTTAAAGTAGATGAAAAGAAACTGAAATCTGCACTACCTAGTTGTTGTATTACACTGGTTCTGTGTAGCAAAGCACTGCACTATTCTAATAAGTGGGGAAAAAAAGATGGGGAAAATATTTAGAAGCGTGAATCCAGAACAGCCTGAATGGCAAAACATATTAAGAACAACAACTCCCTATAATCAACATTTTCTCATGGGGGCTTAGCTCTGAAAATATCCAAACTTACATGTTCAGAAAGAAAGAAATTAAGGCAGAAAGGAATAGAAACCCTTGATAACTTATCCCATAGAACCATCAAAAATCTTTAAACCCAAATTGGTAGAGCTGCACAAACACACATGAAAATTATTTTTCCACAGAGTAAGTACATAAATTAAATACAGTACCTAATTACTAATATTACATGCAATGTTTTGCTGTCAACCAGGGTCTAGGCAATAACATATTACCATTTTGAAATGAAAACAATGCTTTGATAGCATTAAAATAAAAGCAGTAACAAAACATGTGGAGACAGTCTAAACCACAAATGTTAAAAAGGAATGCAACCATATAGACCTGTAATACTGTATCGCCACTGCTATATAGAAAGCCTTAAGTTATGCACTGATTTCGCAAGGTCTCCAAACTGAGCCATGTCAGGCTTGTTCTGGGCTTTTTTTTTTTTTTACTTCTGTGCACATTGTTTTACCTGGTTTAAACATTTTTTCCCTAATTGACCAGATCTCTGTAGTTAATTTATGTTAATTTTGCTTTGTATGTTAGCAGAACAGTTTTATGACTAAAACATAATGCTGTGCTATGCAGAAATGTAGGCCTATAGAAACACAGGAGATGGTGTAGAGTATAAGCATGGGATTACAAAAGGTGCAGCATAGACTTGGCATTGAAGATAACACCCACAGTTATAAAAAGACTCCCCAATGGTCAGTTAAAGAAATGTGAAGATGCACAGGTCTGGTATTAGCTGTAACAAAGAGAACATAGAACAAGTATCTAATATACATAAAACATATTTTAAAAATTTGGATGAAACATGGAGCTGTAGACCAATAAAAGAAGAGAAATGCATATTAGCAACATTAACATGAACATCCCCTTCCTTCCTGTGAAAGACTCCAGATGCTGCCAATATAGGCAACGCCACCAGCAGAATGAAAGCCACCACCATTAGAACTTGGAAAAGCAAGGGAAGGGACAGCCTAACATCAAGCAAAGTGGGTAGAAACTGAGTGTATAACAGTATTAACTTGGTTTTTTATTATTATTAAAACATTTTTTGAATAGAAGCCCTCTTTTTCTTCAGCAATAATGGGATCTTGCCTATTAATTACAACTAAACTTCTCAGATAAAATTTTATTGACTATGTCTCCAAGTCGTATGATTCTTGACAGTTTCTCAAAGGCTTCTTGTTTCTCAACGATGCAGAACCATCAGCATGCTGTTAATTTTTGGAAACCCATGAAGAGTGCCAGTGTCAGCAGTCTGTAGACTCAGGAAGCCAAGAGCATACGAATCTCTATGTGAAAAAAGACCCTGAAGTCTACATTCCATAGAAAATCCTTTACTTCAGCCCGTAGATAAAAGGACCGTGGTCAATACCTGGCAAAGCCTAATGCCACAAATTAAGATACCACCTCGACTAGGAAGGAAAAAAAACCCCAAGCCCCCAAACTTTTAATAATCTTTCAATAAGGACTAAATATGAAATGAAAATTAGAGTTACATGCAGATATTGAAAAACTCTAAAAACAGTGTTCCCCATCTTTGGAAAGAGAGGAAAATAGTGAATTCAAGCAGATTACTACTGCATAGGTATGTTTGCAATACTAGAGATATTCTTGATACTAATATTTGAAAAGCATCAGAAAGAACGAACTAGTACAGTCCCTCACCAGTTTTTTATATGCATGAAGGAGAAAACTGGAGTTTTGCACTGAATAATAATGACAATGGAGCTGAGCTGTCTTTGATTTACAACCCGTTTTATTAGACTCTGCCTTCTATGTGAGAGACAAAGGTGTGGAGATTAACATTTCTGTCAGTGATATGTTCATTAATTACCTTTTAAACACTAGCAGAAATACGATTATCTTTGGCATGACAATTCCTTGTGATATTCTATACTATTACACTAACCTGCAAAGACTTAAGATAAAATAAACTTTTAGGTAATAAATTAATTATTTTAATTAATTACATCAATTTCCCCCACATTATCCTTTACACAGTCTGTCTAATCCCAACTACAATTTTTGGTACTTGCTGAATCAATAAAAGTGCTATCATACAAATAAATAAATACACACATAAAATCAGTTTGAAATGCAGGCAAAAAAACCCCAGGCAAACTATCAAAACCTGTATTTGTTTCACCATGTCTGAAAAAAAAATTGTGCTAGTTTGTGATAGCACCATTCTTTCTTCTGCTCTTTGTTACTCATGCTGCAATTCTGGTTTTCATGAAAGATTTGCTCTTTCACAAAGACTTCTGTGATGTGTGAGGGCACTTTGTTGGTGTATGATTTGGTTTTGAATTTTCTGGAAATAAGCATACTTTTTTTTAAAAGGAGACAAAAATATTTAGAGAGACAAAAAAAGTTTTTTAACGGTAAGACATGAAATGGTGCACATGCCACCACTGAGTAATTTCTGTGAGCAGCCTTTGCCTTCCTTACCCCATCTGGTTCTCATGTCTCTAACACCCACTCACTGCATTACAACAAAAATTATACTAAGCTCCTTCAGGCAGAGTTCTGTATTTTTGTAAGGGCTCTGAAACACCTAACATATATCTGGAATCTCTAGACGGAAAAAAAAGAAAAAGAAATAAAAAGACAAGAGTCCAAGCTTTTAAACTTCGTTTGTAGGTTCAGCCATCTGTGGATACTTTGTCACCTTATATGGCAGGAGCATTTTGTTCCATGATTCCGAAGGAAAGGAGAGAGTCCAACAAACATGATCAATACAATATTTGTTATGTACACCATTTACATCCTTATCACAATGTCAGATAAGACATGCAATATCAGCTGTGAAGTCAGCATGTCTTTTGACATGATCCCAAATGGGATCAAGGTTGCCCTCAAGTACTTTGCATATTCCTGATAGTGCACATATATATATATAAAATCTATTACTATATTTCTATTAAGAATTGAGCAGGACATACTAGTAGATTGGAATCTTTCATTTGATGAACAAACCATCTATTGAATGGAAAGATGAAGCTCAAGTTCTGTCACATTACTCCTGACTCTCATTACCTCCCTGTACTTGCTTTCCTGCTCTCCCTGTGTCTCACCCATGGCATGGCATGGCATGGCATGGCATGGCATGGCATGGCATGGCACAGCGTGGCACGGCGTGATCTCCACAGACAATACTGTGCTGTCAAAAAACTATCACTTGCAAATTACATGTGCTTTACTCAATAGACGTCATGACAAACTTCTGCCACAAAGTGCATTAGTTTTATCACATAGAGAATTTGTACATTTAAAAGGAAGAAAGTCTTAAGCATGCCATGGGGCCCACTCAGGTTCTGATTTGGCACTACTGAAGGTAGTGAGACTTTTGCAAATGGGGATTCCTCAGACTGCATGAAATAGAGATGCACAACTAAAAGCTCACTTCAGAAAAAATCCCTTAACTTAGCTCTTTTTTTAATGGGTTGAACTTGAAACAACATGAGCTGCTTGGTCTTGCTGACACCCTTCCAGTTTAACTTTAATGGAAGTTACTAGATCTGCAGTCTCTTAAAGCTCAGGCTAAGCAAAAATAAAATTGAAACCCAAGGTGGTTCCCTGCCCGAATCACAAAAAAAAATCAAAGAGTTCTTTAACAGAATACCAGTCTCAGTGATTGATGCAGGTGTTTGCATTTTTGGATACTTCAGATTTCTGTTTAAAAATTTAAATTCATCTGCTTGCTTGGGGCTAGGGAGCAAGGGGTTGGGAGAGAGAACAGAGCCTTTCATGCTATTGCAGCTCTGCACAGAGCAGTCCTGCTTCCCTGACACGCCAACTGCATGCTGTGTCTATGAGCACTGGGGCCATCTTGATAATATCCAGTGTCTGGGAAACAGATCCCAGTTGCAAGGAAAGGTCCATTCTAGCCTTTACAAAAAAGGCTCAGCTACTCTCAGGCCAAGCAAATAAAATTCAGATGATGCAGCCTTTACATATTTTTAAATTTCCAACCATTGCAAAGTTGTTCTTTGGAAAAGGAAAAAAAAACTTATTGGTAAGGGAAAAGTCCCTTCCATACATGGAGATGGTCTTCATATCAGAAGACTTACTCCTTGCAAACATGCCACAAATCAGTGTGCATTTCTGTGTGACACAAGTTCACAGACCAGTTATTTTGCTTGACTTTTAGCTGGTTTCTGCCTCCTGTTATCAGCAAAGCATACTGCTTTAGGGACTGCATACAAACCACTGAAATTACTCTGGTGAGGGGAGATGGTGATGAAGAAGAAACATACACGTTACATCAGATGTTAGTCAACTATTTCTCTGCATTTTTAAGCCAGTTTCTTGCCTGTTGAATAACTAAGTTAAACTAGTGTGAAGGGAGAGAGCTAGCAGATTTTTTCTCTTCAAAATGTTTCACATTCACGACCTTGGTTAGATTATTTAGCGAGCAGACGTTATTGTCAGCTTCTTTATGTTATTCATCTAGAAGAGCAGATGCCACACTGAACTGCAGCTTGGCATCAAGGAAAGTCTGCCTGTGTGTCAGGGGAGTTAGGATAGCCTGGACTTCCATAAGGACTAATTGGTACACCAGTAAAAAAGCTATCTTCAGCCCTATTCAAAGAGAATATTCTAGTGTTTTTTGCATCCTTCTGGATGCTTTTTAGGAAGGCTTCTCTTGGTGCTCCTGCATTTCATCAGCTCTCCCTCTCATGGAAACTCTAAATCACATATTTAAAAATAGACCATCAGATTATCTGGGTAAATCATAAAGCTCAGCTTATCTCTCTCTTCCCCTTCAAAATATATAATTTATTTTGTCCACCAGGTCAGTAGCATGAAGCCATCAACAATCCTGTTTGTCTCAGCAACCCCACTCAGTGATTGTCCCTGTGTATCTCTATTCTGTGCATGTATGTCACACTGGGGTGTGTGTGCCTGTGTGAGCACGGAAGAAGGATCCAGGAATTCACAGTTCTGGGCACAAAGGTGTACAATCCTGCTTATGCTAGTGTTTATGCCCATGTCAACTGTGTATGTCCTAGCACCACAACACAGCCTTACACAATCATAGAGAATAACACCAGGATTTTGCAGAAGCGATGTACTAAGTACTTCAATTATGCATTAAATTGTTCTTTAACACCAATCTGGACCACGGAACCCGTGTGCTTCTCCCGAGGGCAGGCATAATCAATGCTCGCAAGTAAGGACACAAAAATTTTTCAATTCCTCTTTCCCAGTGGTTCAGACACACCACGTAACAGAGCCTTCAGTAGCAAACCCCGACTGCCAGCCCACACGTTTCCTATATGTGCATCTCCTCATCCTCCTCCCCGTCAGTGCGGCCCATCAGGCCACTGGAGCCGGAGAAAGCCCTGCAGGGATATAAATAGCTCCTCGGGGGAGGAGGGGAGAGTGCAGCAGCACGTTTCTAAAGATGCTTGGTGCAGAGGGAGGTTTTGCAGGATTAATTCAGAGGGGAAAGGGAACCGCTAGGAAGTTCACTGCCATAGCAGGTAATGTCTGTGGACAGGGGGCAGCAGCTGCCCTGGGGAAGCTGAAGGGGGAATGCCCCGCTTGCTGGGAGAGCAGCGACGTGGGGTTCCCTCTGAGTGTCACACCTATTTCAAATAGTTTCCTCAGAGCACCTCCGCAGATGGGCTGTGTATAGGCACGAAGGCCCCACGGCTGAGACAGACAGCGAGGATACGAACCAACTCGGTGGACGTGTTATTACCACACGCAGCTTATTGTCTGTGCCAAGTTTGTACAGAGCCAGGTCGTGTTACTGATGGGTGCTGTATTGCACTGTGCATGTGGTGCTCTGAACTTGCCCCACGCGTGGGGCACAGTAGCGCTGGCTTCCCTGCCCTCTCCCCCGTTTTCCTTGGAGAGACAAAGCCGAGAGGTTCCGTCTCCCCAGACCCGCCCTATCCCCCTCTGTCTCCCGGAAACTTTCGGGAACTACAGACACAGCCGCCTGAGGCACAGGGGCGCGCTGGCCCCTTCCCCGCCGGATATACCCCGGGCACTCCTCAGCCGCCTCCCGGGCTGGTTGGGCGAGGGGCGCGCAGCCTCCGCCGCCGCCCGGGGCCGCTCCGCGCCTCTCCGCGGTCGCCCCCCACCCACCCACCGCCCCGGAGGGCTGGCACCGCGCGGCTGTGAGGTGCTGCAGTGCCCGGCCCGGCCCGGCCTCTCTCACCGTCCTCCAGAGCCGCTGCCGCTTGGCACTGACGGAGGTGGCGGTGACGATGAGGTGGGAGACAGACACCACCAGCCCGAAGACGATGGCCAGCAGCGTCCGGACGGGAAGCAGCGAGTAGGAGACGAAGGTTACCAGCATGAGCTGCCACATGCCCTGCTCGGGGGCGCTGGGCGGCTCCATGCCGTAGGCGCCGAGAGAGAAGGGGCAGCAGAGGAAGGAGAAGGTGAAGCTGAAGAGCAAGGTGAGCTTGACAATCTGCTGCAGCTGGGTGACCTGCAGGTACTTGACATTGGTGACGATGAAGAGGGAGAGGAAGATGATGCAGTGCACCGGGTGCGAACCTTTGGAGATGGTCAGGCTGGGGCCGGAGAGGAGCTCCACCAGGGCTAGGCTGGCCGTGAGCACGATGAGGACGGCCAGCGCCTTGAGGGTGGACGTCTGCTCCAGCTTTAGGTTGTAGCTCTGGAAGAGAGCCTCCAGCTCCTTGCAGTCAAACTCGTCCTCGCAGGCGATGGCATCCAGCAGCAGCAAGGGAGGGGAGTCCCCCAACCCGGCTCCCGCTCCCGACGCCGCGGCAGCCGGCGGGGAGCAGCAGCAGTGGCAGCACTTCTTCCTTTTGGTCTTGACTTTCTGAAACGGTATTTCCTCCATGTCAGTGCCATTCATAAACCCGGAGAAGAAATGCTCCTCCAGGTGTCCCCCGCTGCCGCTTTGCCGCTTCGCTGCTCATAAAAGAGAGGGGGGCTGCGCGCAGGAGCCGCGGCCGCTCGCCCGCCGGCAGCCCCCGCCGCTCCGCGGGACCGCCAGCCGCCGTCCGCAACCCGCCGCGCCGGCAAACGCCCCCTCCGCTGCCACCCAGGAGCCGGGGGTGGCTGGGACGGCGGGAGGAGAGTCTCACTCGTGTTAATGTGCCAACCTTCCTGCCTGCAGTCTCGCTTTCCCCTCCACCCTCCTCCTCCTCCTCCTACTCCTCCTCCCCTGGTGCTCCAGGGATGTTAATCTCCTAATGACACCAAAACACGATCCAAAGGTTTGGAATCAAACAGAGGGAGGGATGGGGGAAAGGATGGGTGGAAGCTCAGATTAGGGGAGACGGGGATAATCAACAGGCGGGTCTCCTTTCAGATAACGCTATTTGGAGGAGCGGGAGCTACAGAGGAAAGCAAATGGGCTCCCGTGAGGTGGGCAACATTACAAAATAAAATAGCGATTAGGGGGAAAAAAAATTAATCCGAGCCAGGAGTCTGGAGAAAAAGTGCGGCAGGGGGGCCGGAAAGAAAGCAGGAGGCAGAGAATGGACGGGCGATCCCCTTCCCAGGTCCGAGAGCATCTCACCGGAGCTGAGGATTGAGAGGCGCCTGCGCGCCGATCGCTTGGGAAGCCGAACACGTCCCCGCCGGGGCTCCGCGACTCGGGAACGGCGGGGGGACCCGCCGCCCCTGCAGAGCGCCCCGCGTTCCCCCTGCCGGGCACCCGGGGCCCGCCGGCCCTCCGGCCCTCCAGGTGCATCCGGCATCGCCCGAGGGCTGATAGCCCCGTGCTGCCCACCTACCCTGGCAGCTATTCATATATGTATTAAGGTACAGAGAGGTATAGGTACACATATAGCTATATAGAGAGAGATATACACATATATATACACACACAAAATCTACATATAAAAACATAGAAATACATGTAAATATAAGTATATTTGTAAATAAATATATATATATATACTTATTTACAAATATATTTGTAATATATATATATATATATATATATGTTTGTATAGATGAATCCGGCTTCCTTTCAGAAATAAAGTAGTATCTGACTGAATAAACATTATGATGTTACTTGTTTTTCCTCCTAGCTCTGAAACAGTTGGAGAAAGTGTAGTGAATGAGAAATTTTTCAAGAAAACACATTTCTGTGAGCAGTTCTGCCTGTCTGGGAGTACAAATCAGTCAGTGGCTGTAGAGGGTTACTCTTGTGACAGGAGTTAAATATCATCCCACTCAAAATTGTACTTGGTGCCTCATCAAGAACTTGGATGTGTTGTTTTAGAAAAAAGCCCTCTAGTTCTGCCAATAATGCTGCTATCACATACCACTATTACCACGTTGCCACAAAAGAA
Source organism: Corvus kubaryi (assembly GCF_017639235.1). Taxonomy (NCBI): domain Eukaryota; kingdom Metazoa; phylum Chordata; class Aves; order Passeriformes; family Corvidae; genus Corvus; species Corvus kubaryi. The sequence goes on along the minus strand of NW_024581137.1, from coordinate 3,800,657 downwards.
TACACTGCAGTATGCTGTTTTGTAACCACTGCATCTAATTTTGGGATTATGAGACTGATTCCAAACTCACCAAAGACTAGGGAAAGGACTCCAGTGTTTCTTTTAGGTTTGGATCAAGCATTTGTAAGATTCAGGTCTAGGAAAATGTCAAAATAGAAGACTAAGGTTATGAACATTCGGCTTTTCAAAGGCAGGGTAGGGATACTTTTCAGAATCAAAGCAGAATCCTACTATCATGGGTAGGTTGAATATCTAATCACTGATTTTTGTGTCAGTGATGTCAGATTCTGGTTCCAGATTTGGGCTGAAGAGTGTCAAGATCAACAGTAGGCAGGGATTCTTTAAGATTTGTTATGGCTGTGAATGATGTTGATACTTCCCTTCTGGATAGTAAAGGAGCATTAAAAAATTCTCTGATACATAATCTAAGGCAACATATTTTTATATTAATATTTTAGTATTTGTGGTTAGTCCATGCCCTACAGACTCAGTATGCAGTTATTCTTTTGAATCTGAACAGATCTCATCAGGAAAATAGAATTAATCAACATTGCTGGAGTTTGTGTATTACAGATTCAAAATATTCCACACTTAAGAAAATGGCTATTACTTACTCTGTGTTCACAGGATGCAGCTCATGGTGATTTCCTAGACTATTACTTAGACCCTCAAACACTGCAGAACTGTAAATACAGCTGGTATTTAGACTTCTGCAACTTCCTTCCAGAAGAAAGTAAAGGAGTTGGATTTGCTGGCCTGAGCACTGGAAACAGGAAGAAATGTTTAGCTGAAATGAAATTAAATCTGACAAACAAACAAAAAGAGACTTCCTTTGTTTTGTGGTACCTCTAGTGTGTTTGAAAATCTTAACAAAATTAATCTCCTTATTCACTTTGGTGCATAAATTCACTTTGGTCACACGTATATTAGACAAACACACAGTTTTCACCTGTCCTCAGCTTTATTCTGAGCTCATATATCCTGAGGGATAAACTAATATTTCACATCTCACAAAGCATAAGAGGTGGCACCTAGTTGCCCAGCCCTAGGAACTATTCACTGGAAGAGTTGTTACGCTAGCAGTTATCATTTCTTTCTTCTGGCTCTCAGCTTGCTGCTGAGGAAGTGGAAGGTAATTCCTTACAAGGCACCCTGTGGTTTAGATTATTTTCATGCTTCTTACAGCCTAAGGTTGGGTTAGTTAGTGCATGCATAAAGCAGAGGAAGATGATGCGTATGAAACATATACATCTTCATTCTTGCTGGGTCAAGGGGAAGCAGTGAACTGTTGAAACTTCATCTTTCTTAGACACTGTAGGAGTATGGAAATGCCACATGGTGATTAATGAAACTCTGCCATCCTTTATACACTGTTTCACATCACAGGGCAAATACTTCACCATACCATCCATAGTGAAGAGCCCAATTTTTAGCACCTGATGCCACAAAGAGGAAACCTCAAAGCCTTTGTCTGAGAGAAATATATTGTTAAAGCAAATAACCAGCTATAAAACTGCTGGAATGCACTTGACACAGGATCATATTTTCTGACTTATCTGCTGGAAATGACAGTCTTCTCTGTTTTTTGAACTATAAACAACACTTTGTGGACTGTAGTGCACTTCTGGCTCATTTCTAAGAAAGATATGAGGTTGGTTTTGGTAGTTATTGCCCCCAACATTCTGGATGTTGGCCAGAACCAAGTCAGTTCTTTCTATTGAATGCCCCCTTGCATTTGTAATCAGAGACTACTCTGGGAATGAAAGTACTATTGACAGGAAAGAGTGATTAGAACCCAGCTTTATCATCTTTAGAACTGCAAAACCTATCTGTTTCTTCATTTTTTTTTCTAAGAGGCAAACTTTCTTGGTTGTTTGAGTCACTCAAACAATCAGGGAAGTGAAAAATAATTTTTATGGAGAGTCAGGCTCTTTATGGATCTGGGTTACACTAAGCACAAGTCTCACTACTTTTTACTTGGAGCATAGTCTCAAATTAAAAAGCTACTCAGACTTTCAGTTCCCACTCAGTCCCCTAATCTATTTTTATTTCCTTTGTGCTTGTAGATTCTCCATTCAGTAATTATTTTTCACTGTAATCTTGTTTTACTTTACTGAACTCAGTACTTGCTTTTTGTATCTCATCTTCTATAACAGTTTCAAGCATTCTCTGCTTGATGCATTGGGTGGAGATCATCTTTAAAAGCAATACCTTTCATAAAGCTAGAGCTCTTCAGATTCATGACAATTTTAGAATTAAGCATAATGAAAGTTTTGCATCAATAGAATGATGAAAGAAAATTTTTTTCTTGTGGTAATTTTTGTCTGAGTAAGGATTCCAAGGATTTTCATCTTTTATCCATAATTAGTATTGCTTACCTGTAACAGAATGCCATGCTCAATCATCTGAAACAGGGATAGAAATCACTTTTTCTTCTCACTGTCTCTGACAGGAAGACTAAAGACTCTGCATAAAGCTGTTGAGAAATTTCTGCAGACTCATTCTAGCAGGCACAGCTTGTTAATGCCACCACAGAAATCTATCTAGTGAGAGAAAAGCAGTGATAGGCAGAACAGAAAACGGCAGGATAGAAAAGGTCCAGCACAAAATGGTAGGAATGGCCAGGTTTAAATATAAAAATTCAACAGTGTTTTCCTTCTCTCATGGATCTCTGAAATAGATTCCCAACTTCTAGATTTTGAGGAAAGATTTGAAAAAGTGGAAGTATGTTTTTCCAAATTATGCACAGATTTCATTTGAAATCTATCTGGGGACTCCATTCACAGTCTTATTTCAAGAAATGTAGAATAGATTTCTGTGAGGCTGCTGAAAAATTGTCTGAGCAGGTCTCATAAGCATTATAATGACTGTTCCTTAAAACTCGTGATTTTAAAGTTTGATTTATGTTACATGCATTGTGATGGAGAAGAAATAAAAGACACCATTCTGATACCTATCACTTCCACAGTTAAACAACTTTATCTGCAAGTTTGAATTCACCTAACTAGAGCACTTCTACTACAGAGCTGAAATAAACTTTGCCCACCTACAGTAAGTGAAAACCTTGCAACGTCTACAAGTTCAGTTATTAGGAGACATTGGCTCTAGCCTCAGCACTGTTCTCCAAAATCACTTTTTGGTTTTATCTTTTTCTTTGTGCTTCTTCATACAAGAACCAGTCTTAAGAGAACAGAGATGAGTCCTTCAAGGGTAAACTCAGGCTGTAATACTAATCACTCAGTGACAAACCTGTGTTTTAACTTCTGCTCAGGTCTAACAATAGCAGTTTTGTTCACTCTGTTTCCATTGGACTGCACAGTGTTTTTTCACTCTGATTATTTTAATCACTATTCTATCTGTATAGAAGTCTATCTAATTGTGTAATCTATTGGAGAGAAAAAAAATCAGATGAGAACAAAATTACATTAAGGCCTTGGCCTCAAGTCACTTGTCAGACAAGACTGCTGCTGAAGCAATTAGGACATTTGACCAAAAAATAATATGGCTAAAGTGGCTAATTTACCAGCAGAAAAAGGGGATGGGTTTTCTCCAGACCTCTGCTGGGCAGAAAGTATCGACACTAAGAGCATTTTAATCCTTTACCTCTCTCTTCTATTTTAAGCCTTCCAGGAGAGCATGAGACTTCTGTGACCTACTGAACCTCTGTATTAATACTAATGAATCTCTTCAGTGAGCAAGCAATGTGCTTTCCAGCCAAAATGGACGCATAGCAGGTCAGCCAGATCCTTCCAGCTTTTGACTAGTCATTCATTTTTTCCATCAATACTGTATCAACTCTGATTTATTTATTCTTCATCTAAAGTTAGAGTCATCTAATAACTATTATATAGGCAAAATTTCAGGAAAGAAGGTCGATGCATTTTTATGAGGAACTCATTCACTGTTTCTGTTATGTTCTCTAGTAAGCCACAGTTCTCAGGAGCTTTCCCAAATACCACACCCCATCTGGCCATGCTTCTGTCTCACCACTTCCTACTTTATCCTCCCTGCTACCTCAGAGAAATGTCAGGACTTTTCCTTCATGAGCCTGTGGATGGTAAGGAGCATGGAAATTACTTAGGAAAGGTTTCAAAGCTCCTTCAAAACAATTTGCTGTGCACTTTGCCAAGGGGTATACAATAGTGATATATATTGATTAAAAAACATCAGCAAAACAAGAAATCACAAACCAGGTGCAAAACCTACACAGCACTTGCATCATCTGCTTTCGTTATTCCATTTTAGATGTGTAAGTTAGAGCATACTCTTTTTCAGAGTATAGTGTGCAAGATGGCATAGTGCAGCTTCTCAGTTGGCTGTGAATGTTCTGGTACACCCTCATGGTGCCATGGAACTCCATGCAGAGCGGTAACAGCTCAGTTACTGAAACCCATGTTGCCAACCCATCACACTTGTATCAGAGCTTGACAGCTCAGGCTTCATACTATATTTACATGTTTCTGCAGTAACCAGGTTTGGAGACAGCTCGCTCAGGGCTGCCATGGGATCTTTGCACAGCAGTCTGGACACTAGAAATATCAAGTTAGTCTTCAGCAGCTGACAACCTTTTCTCTGGTTTCCTTTCAGTAAGGTGGATCTTTCAATATATTGGTTATCTTCAGAATCACATTCCCATCCCAGGCTAAGAAATTACCCAAACAGTTGTGTTGGATTATTTCCTCCAGTAAGGCTCTTATTTTATTTTCCCCAGTCGGCTTGGTTAACAGACTTTTTCTGAGCCAACTTCACAGTCAATATATTAAAAAAAAACCAAACAAAAAAACCCAACCCCCAAAATTACATGAAGCTGGACCAGTTGTCAGCCAAAATACAAATGTTTTTCAGTTCCCAGAGACTTCCTTTTGCAAATCCTTTCAGAAAAACCAAGAAAAGAAAACAAAATTGAACCTTCTTCCCCAACATTTTAGTATTTGTCTCTGCAGTAGAACAATGAAGATTTTCCAAACCAGTTAGCAGATTTGATGGAAATTTCTGTTATGCAGGTGATCTGATTTACCAAAACATTCTTAAAAGTCCTTTAGCTGTAAAACAAATTCAGTAAAATTCAGATCAAGTCAAACATTCCATTCTCATTTTAGGAGTTCTGCAAATGTCTAGCATCAGGGTGCTGGCAGTGTTTAATAACATTACACAAATCTGATCCTGTTCCATGAAATCAAAGAAAGTTTTGATATTCACTGCAGCTATATTAGCCCTGGTATTATAGCTGTGCTTATTTCCCAAGGAAGGCTTCTGTTCCTCTTTGTATTAATACTGCCATTGCCTAAGGTAAGAGCATGGCTCTGTTCAGAGCCTATAGTGTTCTTGTTTTCCTAATGAAATGTAGTTTAGATGTATTTTAGAATGTGTATGAAGACAAACATTTTGGTTAGTGTAATCCCTTGAATCTCTTGAAAAAAAAAGACAAGATGCATGCAAAAATAAAGACAGAAATTGTAGCTGTTTGTAATACACATTTTACTCCTAGCCATATTTCTGCTACATCCATTTTCTAAAAAATATATTAAATAGTAATTCATATTCAGCAGATATGTTCTCCTCCTATTTTACTTATCTCTAGGTTATGTGGCACACATATTCTTGAATCACTTAGGCTAAAGCATGGTATTATAATTTAGGAACTGAAAGTTTAGTAAACATTTTTTTTTCTTTTTCTTTCTTTTTCTTTTAATGAAGCCTATCAGTTGCTCAAGATTTTTTTAATCCCATGTATATTTTCATTGTGTCAAGTTTTCACTATTGGTAATATTCAGAATAGCTCTGCTATGACTTTCCATCACAGTTCACTCATTAGAAGTTCTGTAAATAGCTGTCTCAAGTGCCAGACATGAGGCTCCCTTCTGGACTTCTGATTTGGGCAAAACTTCACACTAGTTTCATTTGGGATTTTTTCTTGAGTAAGTGTTCTAAAAGCCTGCATATTTTCATTTGCAGAGCCTCCAGTCAAAGAGTGAAAGGTACACTGACAATATGAATTTTACAATAACAATAGAAATAAATAAATTTGTAGTCAGTTCCTACTGGAGGAAACAATTGCTCCTTTATACTAGTTTTATTGCTTTCTGATGATAACTATAAAGCTAACAATAGTTTCAAGACATAGCATACTACAGACAACCAGAGTGTTCTCTGCCAGTTAATACTTGTACTTCATCACTGAATGGAATATAGATATAGCACTTTGCTGTTTTTCATAAGCCCAAGGAAACCATCCCCAAATCCAGTGGAATTAAAAAAAAATTCTTAATGATGCTTTTCAGATAAAGATAAGCTTGTTACAGAAGGCTAAGTCACAGAAGATACTTATTAGAGATTCACCTCCTCTAACACTCCCTTGCAAAGAACAGAGTACCCAGAAACAGCATGTATCAGGCATTAAACTGCTGTTCCAGCTGATCTCCACCAAGGGCCAAGATTCTCTCTATTTTATTTCTAATCTATGTAATGAGATTCTTCACGTAAATCCTGCAACTAGCAGCAACTAATTAGGTCAAATTAACAGGACATATGTTACTGGATCTATTTTGAGTTTAAATCCTCAAGATGGAGCTACCCTCCTCTTTAAGGTAACAACTGCTGGGTGTTACAAGTAAAAAGACAACTTTATGTTGTGGTGTGTTTACTACTCCTTTGGTCAGAGGCTAGCTCAACATTAAGACATTTCTGGTGGACTTCAGTGCTATATTAATTTTCTTATCACCTGTGCTCCCCTTCCATCCTAAACAATTTGCATAAGCCTGCATAATGCTATTTAGCTTATGCCTCACTGCTACTATATATAGATGAACTGGAAATTCAGCTTAGTAAAGCAACTTAATTATTTTCCTGTTCCCTTCTTTCTTCCTGCCTACACACTGTGCATGTGCTTGTGTGCAAGAAGGTATGAAAGAGAGATCATGTACTCAAAAGGAATTTTAAATTATAAATGTTATTGTCGTTATTAATTATTGGAGGAAACAAAATTTTCTAAATTGATGCAAAAGTAGGAGCCACAAGAACAATCCCAAATATCACAGGAATTCCAGTATATGTGTGTATACCTGTGTGTGTGCGCATGAGTGTGTGTGATTGTAAATGAGAAGCAGGATTTTTTCTTTTTTAAAAAAAAAAGACAAAAAATATTTTACATTTTCCTGTGAGACAAGTTGAGAGTTATCTAGTCATCAGGTGCTGATGTTATTAACAGTACATCTCATACATTTCATACAGTCTTGCTTTTTCTTTGTGTTATCATTTATTTGCTTAACAATCTGTTTGCTTAGCAGTCAAGTTTATATTTGAAAATTAGGTTATTTCTTTAAAAAACCAGAGGTGAAATTAAAAATCTCATTGAATATGGAATATCTGTAGTTGGATAGGACTCATAAGGAAATAAAAACAATACTTATATTTTAGTTAAAAGTAGACATTTTTCTCACAACTTTTGTTTGAAAAAATCGTAAAAAAATACAGCAGTTTAAATATAGATCTGCTTGCCTAAAAAAAATAATTTTATATTTAATGAAGCTAATTTTGTAGCACCTTAGCAGCTAAATCCCTGAGACAGCTTCCTCTCCTCAGCTCTGATAGCACTTTAAAGCAGAGAGAGGCATTACTCTAAGGAGAGCTTACTAGTTTTTTAACTCTAGACTGAGTAGTACAAGCCTGACTACATCCATTATAGATTGGGTCTTATCCTATTGTCTGAAATACATCTCACTTCTCTAAACAAGGTTAAATGCTATTTTTCTTCCCCTAATCCTGTTTAGGAAGTCAACGGGTAGTCTGGACAGTTTAAGTATTCCAGTTAGGTGGGAGAAAGGTCACTGCAAGATTACTGAAAAGGTATCAGGGTGCTAAAGGGTAAATGCAGTTTTCCAAAGGATTTCCTAAAGGGTTTCCAAAGGATTTTAGGGAAGGCAAGTCAATACTAACATTAAAATAAAAAATATCTACAAATTTCTAACTGCCATTGCAGCGTTAAAACTTGTGTTTATTTTTGCAAGTACCTTTTACATTTTTTTCCCAGCACTGACATAGTCTCTTGGCCTCGCACCAAACTCACCAAGGCTGAAAGCTGATGGGAAACTGCCACTTCCTTTAGCCCCAGGTGCTGCTCCTCAGTGCCCAGCCATGAATGGCCTCATGGTGGCCAGCTCTGCTCATTGCACTGCCTGAAGAAAAATTCCCCTGATTTCAGTGGTAACTTACCCTACAAGGCTGAATCCAGAGGTTAAGGAAGCTGACTAGATATTTTCCGTCAACTCTATGGAAAAAGCTCTATAGGGTTTTATGCCTAGCTTGTAAGTTTTGGGCCTTTGCATTCGTATTTGTGCATTTGTGCATCGTATATTTGTGACTGATGGACTTCTTCATTGAGATTTCCCCCTGCAGTTAGCAAGGTGCTTGCAGAGGTCTGTGTGTCCAAAGACAGATTTACCCAACAAGGAAACATCGAAGAAAAATGCCCTATTGACCAAGCAAAATTCTCACCTGGAGATTTTGGGGTTTTTTTCTGCAAGAGCACCAGGGGAATTTTTCCAAAGACCTGATGGGGAGAAGCAGAAGCAATAATCCAAAAAGTGAAGATAGCACTTTCTGAGGATGTAGATAACTCAAGTACCATCCCTGATGGTACAGAGCTTTCATGCACCATCTCACAAACAGTATATGCTGGGGACTCCCCTGATGGAAAGCAGCTTGGCAGAAATGGACCTGGGAGTACTGTTGGACACCAAGTTGTCCATAAGCCAGTGATGTGGCCTTACGGCAAAGGTGGCTAACAGTATCCTGGAATGAACTGGAAAAACTTCTGTCAGCAGTTCAACGGAGGTGATCCTTTCCCTCTTCTCAGCACTGGTGAGGTCTCATCTGGACACCTGTGTTCAGTTCTGGGCTCCACAGTACAAGGGAGACAAGGATGTATGGAAGAGAGTCTAGTGAAGGGTCACGCAGATGGTTAAGGGACTGTGAGAAAAGGCTGAGAGACCTGGGACTGTTCAGCCTTGAGAAGAGAAGGCTCCAGGGGTATCTTATCAATGTCTATAAATACCTGAAGGGAGATGCAAAGAAGAGGGAGCCAGGCTCTTCCAGTGGTGCCAACTGACAGGACTAGAGTCAATGGACACAAACTGAAACACAACAGGTTCCCTCCGAACACCAGGAAACACTTTTTTTACTGTGTGACTGACCACAGGCACATATGGCCCTGGGAGATGGTGACATCTCTGTCCTTGGAGATATTCAAATGCCATGTGGACATAGTACTGGGTAACTGGCTCTAGGTGGCCCTGCTTGACAAGCAAGTTGGACTGTATGACCTCCAGAATTCCCTTCCAATCTCAGCCTTCTGTGATGCCGCAATTCTGTGACATATGTGGGGAAGGGACTGTTAATCACTCTGGTGCAGCCCCATTTAAGTGGTAGGCTATTAGTATGTGCAAGAAGTGTCTCCTATATTTTCTACATCATATTAAAAAGAAAAATTAAAATAAGTCAATCTGTTAAAGAAAAAGCAGACTTGACAATGCAAGATCTGTCCTAAAGAACACAACTAATGATTGTAAAATATAGAAGTACAGCTGCATTTTCTAATACACCTGATCCTGCAGGGCTATCTGTATTACAAGCTTCTCATGAGATTAAAGAACAATTAAAGTACCAATAACTTCAAAGGTGCTAGCCATTCATATCCATAGCTTCACTGACAGAAAAATACTCTATCAAAATTGGTTTTCTTGGAACCTGTAGTTCCAAGAAAACAGGTGAAAACCCCAGGTCCCTAGAAAATATGCCAGAAGAGGTATGGAAATACTACTTTAGCACTCCAAGTTCACACATCAGTTGAATGGAAGATTTGAGGACTGTAACTTGTTTTTAGGTTACTTTGGTTGCCAAATCACTCACAGGATCTGACCTAGAGTGTGAAAATTTGTGTTCATGAGCAGAGAAATAATAGAACTGAGCACTATCAAGCTAACCTTGAATTTTGAAATATCCTGCCTGGAAATTATTCCACGGCATAGCTTTCAAAAGTTTTAATGTGCAATGATCTTATTTTGTAGCCTTTGCATTTTACACAGAAGTGAGTATTATTTCTCTTTTAAATATACTGTGATATATGGCACTTGTAGATTTTCAATATTTCTTCTCCCCCCCATCTTTATTCATCCCCACGATTAAACTAAGAAAACAATTAAAAGAAATGAAATGTGAACAACTTTAGATATATTCCCTCACCATGTCTGAACAAATTTTTTTTTGTTTCAGTAAACATCCTTGTTTTTACCTCATATTACTGTGTTCCTATGATTTCAGTAAAATTTTTCACAAACTTCTTTATATTTAATGTTTCTTTTCACCTTTTATACTATCTCCATTATACACAGTAGATGAAATGCCCTTCTAAAATTTCAGTATTTGAAATGGATCTATGTTGATGCCTTTTCTTGGTCTTAAAATCAAGAGGCATACACGGTTAGAAGGGGAAAAGGGATTTTACCTTGGTATTTATTTTTAAGGATCCTTAGGTGTACACGTCCAGGTCATATGCACAGAGATGCACCCCACTGAGTCTTTCCCTGTGTCTCTGTGTCTCTGTGTCTCCGTGTCCCCCCCAACATTGGGTATAACATTATAGGTTTTAGTAATTAGCATATCTATCAAAGATTCCTCAATGAGAGTGAGCCCCCCTCCCCAAGGAACCTTCCCCTGGATGGTTCTATCTTGGTTTACAGAATATGTTCTTGGGGTCTGAGGCACACTGATCCCTAACTACGAAGCTTCTAAAATGTTTAGTCTCTTAGCTTGAAAAACAAGTCTAAGAATGTAGGCAAAAAGCACTAGGAATACAGAAGTTGTAAAAGGTGTAACAGGGGTATAAAAGAAAAGGCAAAAAATCTTCATGGCATCATGTGGCTTTTGAACAGATTTGGAAAACCTATTTATCATCCAGGAGAACTTTTTTTAACCTAAGGAGTTTTATGCATATATTTATGGTAATGAGTAAAAGCTATTATGCCTGCCATAATACAAAGCAGATCAGCTGGTATTATTTTCATAAATATTTAAAAGCTAGCACACCTACAGTGTAGGCTAGGAGTATTATAGTAGAGTCATTAAAAAAAGGGAAAACCTATGTGACCTTCATCTAAATAAACTTTGTTAAAATATAAGTGGACATGCAACACTTGGACTTTATTTTGAAGTTATCAGGTTAAACTCAGGTTTAAAGATCACTAGAATAAAAAACCTGCTAATTTTTTCTTCTCTGCCTTTTAAACATAATTTAACTAGATCAGCTTAGTTGCCTGCAGTGTGGAACAAGTTCTTCTGACACAGTGTAGACGCAATTTATGTGAGGATTCATACATACTACATGTCCCAGGAGACTGCAATCAGGGTGCAGTCTTGGACATGGCTTTGATCAGCCTGATCTAGCTGAATATGTCCCTGCCCATGGCAGGGGGGTAGATTATCTTTGAAAGTCCCTTCCAACCCTAACTATTTTATGACTTCTTGATTGTATGTTCCAGCTGATGATTCTAGTAAGTACAGACAATATCAAACTTGGTATCCTGTATCCAAAGATGAAAACAATAGGTATAATTGGTATTCTGAACCACGGCAGAATGGGGTGGAGGGAAATGTAAAACATGTATAGAAACTAGTAGATTGCTCCAAAAGCACTTCCTTTTTTATTTATCCTTTGCTCTTCCAGTTTTCTTGTGTTTATAAAGTTCATATGGCTAGATTAATCATAAAATTTAATTTTACCTGAGTCAAGATAAAATAAGTTGAGGAGCCTTTTGGTTGCCTTCTTAGATGTTTCCATTTATTGCTCACTTAACTCCATAGTCTTGGACAGGAACAGAAAAACACATTTGATTCACAAAGATGTAACATGTCAATAAAGGGAACAAAGCTCTTTTTTTACCTTCTGCTTTGGTATCATTGCTGTCTCCCGTAAGAAACTAGAATAGTCTGTTGGGAGCTTTTGCCAGAGGAACAACCTTATGTATATTTAATGTGGTTGCTAAATGGTATTGTGCTAATCATTTGTGAATCACTAGAGCTTGCATCTGTTTCTTGTAGCTAGGTTTGGGACCAAAAGATATATTTTAACGGCCCATTAAACTCCCACCTGGCTATTTTGTTGCTTACACGGATCTATTTGTAGGTTCATTTGTAGATTTTTTAAGGCAGGTAAAAGCATATCTTCCTTTCCACAATCCACCTTAAGACATTCCAACTGTCACCCATATGAAATACACAAAGGACTCATAACAATAAGCTACTAGTTCAAAGTGGTGAAATGGTGGCATTCCTTTACTTCTTAGCGTCTACATCCAGAACTAATGAAATGTAAAGGTTAAAAAAAAAGTCATAGCTTCATAAGAATGATGTGAAGTTTGAAATGTAGCAATAATGATTTTTATTTTTCAGTCTCAACAAAAATCATGTAGAATGCTGTTTACTCATACAAAAATGTTACCATTAGACAATGACATTATTGCAGATATTCATTTTTAAGATTAATTACTTGTACTTTAGTAATACCAAAATTAATACCACAGAATCATAGAATTAGAAGAGGGTTTGGGTTGGAAGAGACCTTTAAAGGTCATCTAGTCCAACGCTCCCTCTGCAGTGAGCAGGGACGTCTTCTGCTAGATGAGGTTGCTCACAGCCCCACCTAACCTAATATTTCAAGGGATGGGACATCTACCAGCTCTTGGGGAAACCTGTTCCTGTGTTTCACCATTCTCATTGTAAAAAATGTCTACTATAAGAACATTTATACAGTCTGTTTTAAAATCCCAAATTTAATCTTATTTTCATTCTATTTAACCACACATTTTCACCTCTTGTACTTCTGCTTGGTAACGAGTAGCATCCTGGAAGACTGCACATACGACGACTAAGCGCTCGTTGTGAAGCCATCCAGTCTTGATTTATCAGAAGTACTAATTGGTGAAATAGCTATATCACAGTTGAAAAAGATGCTGACTGAGTTAGTAGTTACTTATAGCTTTCCTGCTTATTGCACTGGGTACGGTTATATCTCATCTAAAAGCACTACTTTTCAACTAACAGTGAATGGCCCATAAACATAAAGAAAGAAGTATAGCAATGTATGTAGTACCAACACTCACTTAGTACTGAAGCAGTATGGTGGATCCTCAAAGCATAGATTTTAAAGTCTACATAAGCAAAATTGAGTAGCAGGATTTTTGAAAGTGGTCTGATTTAACCTCTTTCTGTTACTGCTCAGCCCTCACCAAGACCAACCTTTCCCTTCAGCAAAGATTTATTTGCAATATATGCTAAAATTGCTTATCTCTTCTACTTTAACCCTCATCTATTTACCTTTTTCTATTTTCAGTTTATCAGTACTACTTTGAGAAAGGTTGACACAAATGGTACACAAAGCCTTATTTGAGATCAACATTTCAGTAGCTTTTGAACTGAGAGACTGCCAGTGTTATTGCAATAACTACGTGGACAAAAACAGTTGTGCTAACACCCATGTCAGAAAAGAATGCACTGAATTTTTCAATTTCAACTGCACATAAATCTCCATCTCTGAGGTTTATATCTGTTGTTCTGCCATTTTGATACAGAAAAATGTACTTGCAAGGTCTAGTTATCTTTAGAGAAAAGAGAAAGGTCCTCATCCTTTGAGCAACAAGTGGCTTGCAAAGAAATTATGAAAAAACTTCTCAATATCTCTAATACTAAGCAAACCAGCAACCAACACAGCCTAAAACACAGGTGGACAGCCTTCAAGGCCTAAAACATGCACAATCTATGCAAAACTCAAATTTCCATGAAACTGTAAAGAAGTCAGGAAGAACAGGAAGATTTCTTTGGAAATGCTTTCGGTAGTTTAGAAAGATTTCTAGAAAGATCTAAAGAAGTTGGCAGGCCAATACCTTCTCAAGTAAATTCAGAACATCAGAAGGATGCACATTAGGAAGTTAACCAAAAGGTTTCAGAATTAGGGAAGAAATTATGCACAAAGACTGAGTAGTTTTGAAAGATATGAAAGTCACAGTTAACTTTAAACCATTGGAAAAGATATCTCTCAGCTGGAATAAAAATTGGTTTGAAATTGAAAGCAGAAAAAAAGTTCTTCTGAAAACAAAGGGATTTCAAGAAAAACAGTTCTGTAAAATATGTATGAAGCCATGGAACAAGAATCAAAGACAGGACACTACTGACTTCCAGAATATATGATTAAAAAGTATTTTTCATATAGATATATATATACACTGGAGGATCCTGTTTGCAGTGTGCTAATGGCTGGTAGATGAAATTCCAAGGAAAAATACTCTGACTTTTGAAAGCATTTGTGTACATACTTGGAGTCAAATTTATTCCTAAAGCAGACAGCTGCATCACTGAAAGTATTTTAATTACGTCTTTTAACTAAAGTAGACTTCAGCTAGATGGCAAGTAGCATTCAGGAGTGACTGGTGGTCACTGTGTTGTGGAATTTGAGGAGATAAGGAGAACAATGTGCATTTTGTGTCAAATACCCACAAACGGTTTTTGCATTTCTTACAAGGACATAAGTAAAGATTTCTTCAGAAAAAACACAGATCTCCATGCAATCATCACCCATCAGACATAAAACCTTGTCTGTTGTCTCAGCAAATATATTTTGGGCTTTCTTTTCACAGCTCCTTGAAGAAAAATCCTAGCTTTTAGTTGCTCTATTACCTTCACGTTTAGAACTGACTTTGCTACAGGGGGTTACTTGGTCAAAGAGCTGAGTTATCTCCTCTGATTGTTCTTCCTGTTGATACAGTACTCTTACCTCATAATAAAGTTTTCCTGTCCAACTTATAAACAGCTTGAATCGTCCACCTCATCTTCTCACTGACTCAAGAAAAAGACAGGCAGAATACTCAGGGCTCAAAGTTCACCTGCAGACCAAAGCAGAGACAGTTTCACTTTCAAAATCTCCTTGATTTGCCCAATCATCCCTTGGTAATGGTGGCTAAATAGCTTTTGCATACAGATGTTTTTTCTTCCTTCCCCCTCTTAGGTATCATCTATATTGTAGCTATGATGACAGCATAGTTATAGAAAAAAATATTATGTGATGATATTTCACACATTGATATTGTGTGAAAGTGTGCGTTATACCTTTAAAAAATACTGGGTTTGAACTTTAAAAGAGTAGGAAACACTGGAACTGCAAAGGTAGCAAACACAGAAAACAACCAGGAAGTGTCTCATGAATAACAAAAATGTTTGGCTGTATGTGCTAAAAGAAAACAAGCTAAACCTGTGAAAAAGGAATACGAGTCTCCCAGCTAGTAAAGCAAAAAATTACTTTACTTTATATTATCTGAGGCACCTGTGTTTCAGAAAGGCATTCCTTTTAAGGAAAAAGTATAATAGATGGAAATTAGCAGATATAAATCACAATGAAGTGCACTGAGTTTTCCCTGGATTTGAAGTGGTGGTTGCTGAGCGAGGCTCTAGTGATAGCAATTTTACTTTTCTTTGTAGGATTTTGAACTACAAAATAACAGACTATAAAGGAAAAAAACCCAAAGATAAAAATCATCAATATGCTGTTTGTGTTATAGCTGGTAAAACAATTCACCAGAGCCTAATGGCAGCAGACAGGGTCTATAAATCTTGTCACACATAATGAAAAGCCAGAATACAGAGATGTGAGCAAGTGGTTAGAGTAAACTTAGGTCATACATACTTCAATGTACTTTAAATAATGTTGTCTAAATGTTCCAACACTATTTCCTCCTTAAGTTGCCCCTTATTAGTTTGCCGCAGCTAGTAAGAGTCTAAAGAAAGATTCCGTTAAACAATTGATTTTTTTAAAAAAAAGAAAAAAAAAAAGGAAGAAAAAGGGATTTCAAATAACCTGCCTTCCTTTTTTCCATGCCTATGCTGTTTGGAGCCAAGTACTGATGGTAAAGTTAATGAAAATCATAAGCTAGAATTACTAAGTAAGAGTGAGGTTTGCCATAAACACACTGAACTAAGTCATCCAGTCAAGTCTGGTCTCACTATGGTCAATTGATATGTGAATGAGGAAAGACTTAGAGACTATGGTCTTTTTCAGATACTGAAGAAACCAAACTACAGGGAACTAAAACCAGTGTATTAGTTTTGTTAAAACACTCTCAATACCATTACTTTGCTCTCTATGCTTCTCATTGAAGAATTTCTTATGATATATTCTTATAATTGCAATGATTTTGCACTTTATTCCTTAGCAACTCAGCTTAAGAAGACAAGAACAAACTGAAAAATATCAATGATGCTTTTAAGAATCCAGCGTTCTGAAAGGCAAACAATCTTCTCCTAATATGGATAAACTAAAACCCTGGGAAGAGCAATGGCTTTCCCAATAGCACCTGTTAAGTGTGAATAAGGAAAACCTGTGAATAAAAGATATCTTAAAATCCTCTCCCCTAAGTCACCTTACACAGGGAAAACCTTTATTTAATTTATACCATGGAAGTAATTAACTTCAATTTAAGTTTTGGATATAGGGAAATGATTTTTAAAATTAATCTGTGATTTCACATGTAGTGGTGGGCCACTGCCTGATCTTTTTCTGCACTCCTTCAATATAAAAAATGTGCATTTTCAGAATGCCACAAAAGCCACTCAGCCCATTATCTCAGCTTGCATATCTAGTTCAATGTCACTTTCCCGGTTTCCAAAAATGCTTCCTGTTTCTATTAATTCATAGGCACCCATACCTTTACCAGAAGCAGTGATCTAAAATCTATGTTTATAGGTAGAGCAATACAGAGAAAGGGGTATAGATCTCTGCTGGGATGGGTCAGAGACAAGTAGAATAATGTGCAACATGATTTATGCCACTTTTACTGTCTGCTTTCATAAATGTACTATGAGCTATTCAGTGAAAGGAAGGAAAAATTAGAGTTCATTAATCTTTGGACACTTGTTTGATATAATGACAATTCTTAAAATGCACTCACTAACATTTATTACCAGCAATAAAGAGATGATTTTGCCTCATTTTCTGAATGTGCATACATTACATGAAAATTATCAGAGAGATGTGTCCGCGCCTATTAATCTCACATAAAAAACTTCAGACAACAAAGCAGCCTCTCTTTAAAACAGCGGGTTTTTTTCCTTTGGCACAGATCTCATTATGCTATTATTTTGTCTATAATTAGATGTATCATATTATTAAGAGCTGACATATTGGTTGGATTGGTTTTTATTAATTTATCAGAATATAAAAGACTGCCAGTTTTCACATATATGTCTGCTGGCAAAGACAACAAAGAGATCCACATATACTCCTCTCTAAAACTTCTTTTCTCCTCAATTTATGATGCTTTTTAAGATCAGCATTGTTCAGCAATCCCCAAACTTGTCTTTTCTTCCATGTTCCTTTCATTCCCCCTACTACACACATCAGTCAGTGCATTGAAGAATGAATTCTTCTTTCCTCTGCTTACAGCTGTTTACTTTTAGTGGTGCTTTGAAGGTTTGTCTGCTCCGAGTACAACAACTGGAATGTTGTGCTGTCTTGCTGAAGACAAGGAGACCTCTGCCCCTTCCCAAGATGACATTTTGCACCAATGTCTTGGTTTGAGACAATTTAAAAGGTAGGCACCCTGGAATGGGTTGCCTGCCCCTATGGTATTAACGAATCCCTTTCTATCAATAAGGAACAAATATGAGTAGACATAAGTGAAAAAATAAGTTTGCTGACAAGTGAAAGAGCAACAGGCAAACATAGCAGTAAACAATTACTAGATACAAAATTGCTAATTGCACAAACCTCACAGGAATAAAGAAACCCAAAATGGTGGGATAATCCTTTCCTCACACAAGGTGGTGCTCTACAGCCTAGCGTGTGGCTCAAAAGACCAAGGGAAAGATGGCATCTGCTTTCTTCCCCACCATGCTTATCTCTGGCAGCTGGAGCTCTGACTGGTATTGTCCAGATCAAGGGGCTAGAACTTGCGGCAGAAGACAATGGAAACAGTTGGCTGGAGCTCTCAGACTTGGTGCTTTTCGTGCTTTGGCCAGGACTTGTTTGCGGAATGGAGTGACTTGGACTGGAGCAGGGTCACTCAATCCTTCCTGACGTGGCAGCCCCTGAAGGCAGGCACTGTGGATTTCACCCCAAAGCAGTCCAAAAACAAGGGAGGAACAAAAAAGGAAAAAAACCTGAAATGGAGTCTCTCCCTTGAGCAAAGACCACCAGGAAAAGTTCAGTTCTGGTGCTTCCATCTTTTAAAGGGACTGCAGTAACCCTTCACCTGCCCTGAGATCCCAGTTCTGTTTTCCAGCTACAGGGTCCTAAGAGACAGTAACAATTTTGGGCATACATAGATATGGAAAACAATAACATTTTGGATTACCCATATCAACCCACAATCTTCTTAGAAATTTCCCCTGAGATGCTAGGGCCAAACTAGAAAAAAAGGACTTAATTGGCTGATATGATAACATGTAGTAAACTGGACAAATGAGACTTCATTAAACCTGAATCTCAAATGCGTTAAATCTAAGTCTGTCTGACAAAGAAGTAACATTACAATCAGAAGCAAGCTTTGTTGCCAGAAGAAAATCAATACACTAACTTGCCCATGTAACTGAAAGTAACTTCCTAAGCTGCATTTCGCAGGGTTACAGCATATAAAGAAAAAATTACTAGTCAATGGCCCTTTTGACTCACTAACATTACTACATTTGCACTGGCTGGCACATATCCACATTAAAAATCTGGCATGTAGTTCTAAAGTGAATCAATAAAAGGGAATCTCATTCAGAATTTATGATCTCTCTAATTATAATAGCTTATCTTGAAAATGGACCTGTGTTTCTTTAATTTTTCTCAAACAACTCTTTTGATATCTTTTTCTCTCTAATACCTCCATTTATATTGCTGTTTCTTCTCCATTATGAGCCAAGGACAGAATTCTGTTAGAATACTTACCCTCATTATTATTATTAGTGGGTATTTTGTAAATGTCCCCATTTGTTTGAAATTTTATTTTGTTCTGGACATAAGGCTACATGCTTGCTTTATTTCTAAGGACATAAAAAACTTGCCTCTTGTTGGCTAATAGAACAGATGCTATTTTCCCAAACATTGATTAGCAGCAGTCAACACATTCTGCAGAATCAAAGGCACTGTAAAATCTCTTTGACCTTGGGCTTTATTCTTCATAGCACAGGTGCAGTTTAGGGGGTTTGTACTGGGGGTTGTTTCCCTGGGAAGAAGGGGTGGTATGTATCTGATTTTGTTTTGCCCTGGAGCATTATAAATTCAAGTTTCCTGATGAGTATAACATGATAACTTGCAACATCAAGGCTACGCAGCTTGTCTTCACTGACATAGTGGAGAGATGACCCTAGACTGAAAAGGTACCTGTAACAAATGGCATGCTGCTATCAATCATACAGTTAGCATTTCAATTGGAGACAACAGAAATCAACATAGGAAGAATTTGGTGCAGCATCTACTACGGTCAGAGGTACTGTACTAGAGTGGAAGCTACAGTAACTCTATTTAACTCAACACGGTCAGGAGTCATAGAATCGTAGAATGGCTTGATGTGGAAGAGACTGTAAAGATCATCTAGTTCCAACCCCCCTGACATGGGCAGGGACACCTTTCACAAGACCAGGTTGATCAGAGCCCCATCCAATGTGGCCCTGAATGCTTCCAAGGATGGGACACGGACAATTTCTCTTGGCAACTTGTAGTTGCAGTGCCCCACCAAACTCACCAGGGAAGAATTTCCTCCTAACATCTAATCTAAACCTACTCTCATTTTGAAGCCATTCTCCCTTGTCTTGTCACTACATGCTCTTGCAAACAGTGTCTCCCCATCTTTGTTGCAGGCTCCCTTCAGGTATTGGAAGGCCCCAATTAGGTCAACCTGAAGCCGTCTCTTCTCCATTCTGAACAATCTCAATTCTCTCAGCCTTTCCTCAGAAGAGGTGCTTCCTCCCTCTAGTCATCCTGATGGTCCTCCTCTGGACTCACTCCAACAGGTCGATGTCCTTCCTGTGCTGGGGTCCCCAGGCTTGGATGCAACACTGCAGGTGGGATCTCACCAGAGCAGAGTGGGTGAATCACATCCTTCTCCCTGCACCCACACTGCTTTTGATGCAGCCCAGGACACATTTGGCTTTCTGGGCTGCAAGTGTATGTTGCCAGCTCATATTCAATATTTCATCCACCAGCACCCCCCAGTCCATCTCAGCAGGGCTGCTCTTGATCTCCTCATCCCTTAGCCTGTGCTGATAGCAGGAGTTGCCCCAAACTGGGTGTAACACCTTGCACTAGGTCTTGTTAAACCTCATGAAATTCCCATGGGCCCACTTCTCAAACTCATCCAGGTCTCTCTGGATGGCATCGCATCCTTCAGGTGTGACAACTGTACTACTCAGCTGGGTGTCATCTTGAAACTTGCTGAAGGTGCACTTGATTACTTTGTCTGTACCATCAATGAAGACATTAAATAACACGGGTCCAAATACAGGCCTGTTGTGGTTTGACACTGACCAAACGCCAGGCACCCACAAAAGTCACTCACTCACCCTCCCCTGCCACAGCTGGGCAGAGGAGAGAAAAAAATTAATGAAGGGTTCATGAGTTGAGACAAGGACCAGGAGAAAACACTCCAAGGATAAAACAGACTCAACTTAAAGGTACAAAGTGAATTTTATTACCAACGAAGTCAGAGGAGGATAATAAGAAGTAAAAGAAGCTCTTAAAACACCTTTTCTTCCCCCCAGCCCCTCCCTCCTTCCCACCGACAGTACAGGGAGACAGGGCATGGGGGTTTTTGGTCAGTTCGTCACCCGAGATCTGCTGCTGCTGAGGGAGAGGAGTCCTTCCCCTGTGAGACCATGTCTCCCACGGGAGACAGTTCTCTGTGAACTTCTCCAGTGTGTGTCCACTCTCACGAGCAGCAGTCCTCCCAAAACTGCCGCAATGTGAGTCCCTCCCATGGTCAAACAGTCCTCCCAATAATGCTGTGGCGTGGGTCACTCTTCCACAGGGTGCAGTCCTCCAAGGACAGGCTACTCCAGCTTGGAAGTAGGGGCCCCCTCTCTCTATTCAGGTCTCCCACTGGATCACAGCCTCCTCCAGGCATCCACACACTCCAGCACAGGACAGATCCACAGGCTGTGGATGGATCTCTGCATCCCCTGTGGATCCCCATGGGCTGCAGGGGCACAGCTGCTTCACCATGGTCATCACCACAGCCTGCAGAGGAATCTCGGCTCCATCTCCTGGAGTACCTCCTCCCCCTCCTTCTCCACTGACCTTGGTGTCCCCATGTTGTTTCCCTCACATGTTCTCACCTCGTCCTCTTCTCTGACTAGAAAAAAACTGTGCCCCCACTTTGTTTTGATTTTCTTCTTAAATATGTTATCACAGAGGCGTTACTAACCTCTCTAACTGGCCCAGGCTTGGCCAGTGGCATGTCCATCTTCAGAGCCATCAGGGATTGGCTCTGCTGGATATGGTGGAAGCTTCTAGCAGCTTCTCACAGAAGCCACCTCCGTGCCCCCCCTGCTACCAAAAACCAGGCCATGCAAAACCAACCCAAGGCCCCAGAGGGCACCACTTGTCACTGATGTCCATCAAGACTCTGACCACTACCCTCTGGATGTCTCCATCCAAAAAATTTCTTATTCATCTAACAGTCTACTTTTCAAATCCATCTCTCTCCAATTCAGAGAGAAGGATGTTTGTGGGGGACTGTGTCAAAGGCTTTACAGTAGCCCAGATAAATGATACTTGTAACCTTTTTTCCTGGGTACAGAGAAAAGGGGCTGGAGTTTTCAGTGATGTTTATACAATTCTATTTTACATCATAGCTATGGGAGTGGTTTAAGCAGGGGAAATGCCATGTCCAGAAATGGAAGTGGGGCCATTTTGTCTGGCTCATTTCAGTGAAGGGATCTGTGGACATGACACCCCATGTCTAGCCATTGTTTCTACTCCTGTAAGATGTTTTTGCAGGACAAGGGGCTGAGAAGAGGCAGTGGGGCTACTGAAGCTCTGAGGCAGCCAAGACCAATGGGGCTGGGGACGCAGTTTTACAGTTCCCAGTCAGACCATTTCCCCACACCGCAGCATAGCGAGGACCTGGAGCAACAGTGCCAATACTAACCAGCTGAACCAAAAAACAGTCCACCAGGGTAGCATCAAATTCCGCAGGTAGAGACACACCCATCACCACCATCACCACCACTGCCACAGAGAGGGAGCAGGAAAGCCACCATGGCAGGTAAGCAGCTGCTCTGGGCAGCGCCAGCACCCCCTATCTGCCATCGGAATCATCCCATAAGCCCCTGCCGTCCCATTTTTGTTCCGGGGGGGGGGGCCACAGGGGCTGTGCAGGGGTGGCAGCCATCTTGTCTTTTTTTCCAGGGGGACAACATGATAACTTGCTTGTGTTGGTTAAACCATTCCCTCTTTCTTATATTTTTCTTTTGCTTGCTGTGTTTATTGCTAATTTATTTTTATTTTTCAGTAAAATTATGCCTCCAACTTTTTTTATCTCTCATAGTTTTGTTTTTGTTCTTTTTTTTCCCCTATACTGCTGTGAGGGAAGGAAGGGGAGAGGAATTCATGCCACCTTGGCCTTTTCCTCAGTAAAACAATCACACTCTTCCCTTGTCTACTGATCTAGTCACTCCATCATAGAAGGCCACTAGTTTGGTCAGGCAGGACTTGCACATGGTGAAGTGCTGTCTGTCCTGAATTGCCTCACTGTTTTCCACATGCCTTAGCATGGCTTCTCAGAGGATCTCTTCCATCGTGTTTCCAGGCACAGAGGTTGAGGTTGGTAGGTCATTAGTTCCCAGGGTCATCTTCTCTACCCTTTTTAAAGATGGGTACAGTGTTTCCCCTTTTTCCAGTCACCTGGGACTTCACCCGACTTCCATGACTTTTCAAATATCATTGAGAGTGGCTTGACAACTACATCAGCCAATTCCCTCAGGACTCTGGGATGCATCTCATCAACTCTGGGCTGCATCTCATTGTCAAGAGTATGTAATTCTCATAAGAGTATGCATCCTCAAGAGTATGCATTTGAGAATACTGGAAACACTAAGGAAGTAGATTTGTCAGCAGCCAGAGATCTTATTTCCTGGAAGAGCTCAGCTTGGTTACACTCTATTTAGGCATCAGAAGCACTCTGTTCACACTTCACATGCCTGGAATGAGTTTAGTAGACTGATTCTTATGGCAAGGGCAGCATTTTTCCCTTGGAAAAAAAAACCTGACTTTGACATTAAACCAAAGTACTAGGAAAGGTTTTAATCTAATTTCCTAGTCAAGATACCATATCATCCTTATTTCTTTAGATACATGCTACTTAACATAACAGTCTATCACAGAGAAAATGTGGAGCAATGTTTCCAAGTATGAAGAATGTTTTGTCTTCTGACAAGAGCCATGAAGACAGCAATATTCCTCAGTGAGACCCAGTGAAAAGTGGTGCATGTGATAGAATAGGAAATCCCAATCTTTGTTATTACTGTCTTTGGAAAGTTAGGAAAAAAAATTGAAAAAGTAGGAAGTAAGGAAAGCATTTCACTTACAGATTAACAGTGGTGAAAAGAACACTTACACAAAAACAACAGACTGAAACCCAAGGATAAGGATGATTCAAAGTGAAAGTGTGGTTAGGACAAAGCATCAAAACTCTGAAAGCCTGACTCTCAGTTTGGGAAAGGGAGGAAAAGAAGTTGAAGGAAAGGTCTAAGGAAGCTTAGTGCTGAGGTTTCCTTTTAGGTATAGGCTGTTAAAATTTGTGAGATGTTTTGCTAGTCATGCAGAAGCTGCACAGAAGCAGTAGATATTGGCCAGAATAAAAATTCAGACAGCTTCTGTGTTGCTGAAACGTTCCTCAGAACTGTCCCTTCTTGGCAAATTTTCCCTTTCCATCAATTCCCCCATCTTTAAAAGCAGACTCTCCACTGCACCTCAGCTGACTCCCCACTATTCAAATTCCTTCTTTAGTGCTCAAAATTTGGAGAAACGACATATAATTTTACTCAGTTTGGAGTTGAACCTGGAGCAGGCCAACACATAAAATCACCAAGCAAAATTCAGCTCTTCCACATCCCACCTATTCCCCCACAAGACAATTCCATCATCCTTGTATTCAGCAGTTTCAGTAGAAGGAAAAAACCAACCAGTCTGGTTCATTGACATCACTAATCTACTGTGACAGCACAAGCCAAGCAGACATTGGCAATATCTGTTCACTCAGAAAACACTAAAAAAAGGTGATGGAGAGAGGAAGAGAATTTAAGAAAGGAAATTCAGTCAAATATAGTATTAAGTACTTCTCTTCCTTTTTTGCACAGCACAGTCAAAAGAGTTAACATATCACTAAAATATGTCTTCTTTTGAATAACAAACACCTTTCTGTCAGCTTCTGGCCTGGAAAACTGGGTTCCTTATATGCAAAGCATCTTTCCAGTGACTGGCACCTGCATAATGCATTCCAGCATGTCTGTTTGGTGCAGGGATGACTGTCACTAGTGACTCACATGAAGAAATCCGCTGGCACCCTGCCAACACTAATACATTAACCCCTGACTAGCAGCAGCATTTCACAGGCTGGCTACATTTGGGTGCTACAGAGCAGTATTGTCTGCTAATAAAATATACCTAGGAGCCATATGAAAACACAGATTATGGAGAATTCCAGGAAACAGTGGACCAAATGCTACCTGTTTCACTCTGATTCATCTGCTTTAAAGCTGAAATAACAAAAAATAGGCATAAACTTGGTTTCCCTAACTACATTTGATTAAAAGAAGAAAGTTCCCTGAACAGCAGGAATAAACCCTGTTCTGTGCTGTATTCTGTGCCATGCAGCATGGACAGTTTAGCTGGTAAAGACAGCATATACTTTGAATCCCAGCTATTTCTGGATACCAGAACAAGTTTGAACTGATATTCCTATGTAAATTAGAACCCTGTATTTCTTTCAATTTATAGAAAAGACTAAAATAATTCAAAACAGAAAACAGGAGCCTTCAGTGTCAGATGTGATCCTGTTGTTACTGTACACAAACCTACACTGGGCTTTTGTCACATGCACAGAGCATGTCACAGATGCTCTTATTTGACAGCATAATGTAGAATGATGGCATAGACCTGAAAAAAAGGTTGACAAACAATAAAGATATCCACATATTGTATATGTATCAAAACCTTTGTTCACAGGGGCTTGAAGTAGTTTCAACGACATTATTTTTCTTAAAAGCTTTCTCTTTTTTTGCATTATTTTATTTTTTTCAGTACCAAACCATACTACTAGGTCAGCGCCTTTTCTTTTTTGGGTGAATCTGATTGTGCAAACCTCAGGAAGAACTACAGTGGTGTAAAGGTGTTCCTCTGTTATACAGTAATCAGACGTAAAGCTGAAAGAACCAAAAATCCCTCCTATTCTTGGAGTTAGTGTCCACAAGCAATCACGACATCAGCACTTTCAAATATTAAACCATGACAAACTTCATGTGAATTTGCGACCTTCACCTGGCTGGTAACTCTCATCAGTCAAGCCCTGGACACAACTTGAATAGCAGTATCACACCCATGAATGCATGCACGTGCCTGTTGGATCTTCAGTTGCACCTATTAGTAGTACCAGAGATAGTCCACCATGTAAGGCATAGAAATGGATCTGAAAATGGTAGCCAAAAAGGACAAAAGTTATCATTGGCTTGTAAAGATTATAGCTGGCTACCACTATAACTATTCCATTTGCCATCCTGCAACTCATTCAGGTATGGATACCATTTGGTATTTTCATTTGTGCTGTTTTTTAGTTTGTCACTGTGTTTATTTAGTATTAATCTTCTAACATGGCTTTTGGGAACTCTGTTTTTCATCTGCCTGTGTATGCAAAACCTGTAGTAATTTTGGAACATTCAGCCATTATTAATGCTCTCTGGGGTAAAAGGCTCTAACCCTATTAACTCTGTAGCTTTGGTGAAAAAGGCTCCCTGGTGTAAAAAGAGACAGTTAGTTTAAAATGTTTGATTGAGAGAAAAAATCCTCGATATGAGCCCACATTTTAGTAGACATCAAAGAATACACAAAAGAGAGAAGAAACTCAGGTGGCATGTACATCTTCTTAGGAGCACAAGCTCCATTAGTACTTCTAGAAGTGCTCAGAGTCAGCACTGTGCTCTGAATTTATCATTCAAATGTTTATTAAAGTCTGCCTGTAGATACCTTTATTAACCAAAGAGTTGTAAGAATGAAGTGAGGTTTCTTTGAGGAGATCTGTGTTTCATAAAATTATGCTGCTGGTTTCAGCTACAGTCTTATCCCTTAATTCTTCATCAAATTACTCTCATATCTGCTTTTCAAATTTTGCCTGAATTGTTGACAAGCTTTAATTCACTGTATAATTCTTCTCCCCTTTTTAGCATAATTACAGCAGTAGCTCTTTTCCAGTCTTCCAGAATTTACCTATTAATTTAAGATTTATGAAAGTATTAAAGTATTTCCTTCAAGAGGCTACAAGTTGCCTGAAAATCTGAGGCATAAGTTATGCATCATTCCCAAATGCCCATCTTGGACAGGCATTTTGTCTCTTCTTGCAACAGGCATTTTGTATCTTCTGGAACTACAAAATCATCAGAACAATGTATGGTATCCTTACAGGCCAAAAAGACATCATCCTTCTCATTTCAATGAGATGTCTGTGTTTTCTTCATGACTGGACCAAGGCTGCTAAAGAAATGTCCATTGTTGATAATACACCAAATACCCCTACCCCCCAAATAATTATGAACTGTTTATGCCAGTACAATTAGTCCTGCCAATTATAAATTCTTCCCCTCTGCCTCCAATCTGCTCCCCACTTGCCTTGTATTCTTGGTAGATTATTCATAGTCTGCCTCTTATCCAAACTAAAATGCAGTTTCCTGACGCAGTATTCTGAAAGGGAGGCACTGACATAACTAGCACAAACTCTCCATCCCTCTCAGTCAACCTGTGACAAGAGGGGGCTGAGCTCAAGAAAAACACATTCGTTAACACTGACTAAAGTGTAATAGGTTGCAGCACAGCATGAAAGTTTTGCATAGTGCTAACTTCACTGTCCCAATCTGTAAATGTGCTCCTTGTGTTTTCTTGCACTTTAAGGGCATGCTGCTACCATATGTGTAAGAGCACAGTGTGTTCCCTGAAGGCAGCTGCTTCTCGTTTTAAAAATTTTTCCCAAATTTACTCAACTACTGGTAGTACAGAATTAAAAGAAAATATCCATACATAGAAAAGTTCACAGTAGGTGTTTTCTGGTTGCCTTCTCCAAAACCCAGCTCTTGCTTTTTTATAGAAAGAAAAGTCTGTGATATTGTCTGCAACAGAAAGCAATAGGAGCTTGGTCACAACTAACTGTTGCTTGCAGCAACCTTTCTGTTTAAGGATTCTCTTATAGTGTGTCTGTGACACTGGTTACGTACTGAATTGGAACAAAACAACAAAATACGGAGATCATCTACTTTATTGCATAGCCCAGCACACTTACTGCATAATCTTGGAAAAGATGCCAGGAAAAAAGCAACAAGAATATTCTTTTTCCCTGTGTGTTCTTTCTTTAGTTCCTAGGTGTGATAAAATTGAGATCTAGACCAAATACTGTAAATTCAATTCTGATTTTATTTGTAACATGAATGTTCTACCTCAACCCACAATCAGTCACAGAAATTAAAGATGGAAGAAAAATATTTTCTTTAAAAGCACATAATTTCTATGCCATTGCTTACACTATGCTATGTAGATATCAAATGAAACGGATTTATGAAAGGCAAAGTTCCCTTGCTTATTCCCCTGCATCACTTTCTGTGTTCCACCTGATAATAAAAGATGTTGTGGAGAAAATTTAAGACAGTACTTGCTGGCTGATCCAGGAAATTGTGCAAAAGATAAAAACTGTTGACAGGATTATAGTATTATCTGTATATTACTAATTCCAGAGCTGTAAGAATTTGCCTTTCAGTTTGGACTACCTGCCATGAAAAGAGAGAAAACACAAAGACAAAAAATTTGCTTATTCCCCCTTTTAAGTTTTATAGCCAGTGTGCTATAAATCTTTCCTAAAGCTACAGTTCCTGGACTTTAGTGACTGCATAAAAACCTTTACATTAGGGTTTATTCAACAACAACAAAAAAATCTAGTCTTTGTAGTGTCAAAGGAAATTTGCAAACCTGCCCTAAATGCTCTGCAAATTGAAGTAGGGAAATGGCAATCAAATAAATAACAATAACAGAAAAAAAAAAAAATCACTGATTTGAGTACAATTTTATTATTGAAATTCTCCAGGCTGGCAATACCTGTAAATATGTCTTTCAGCTTTCTTATATGCAAGCACATGACAAATAGTCTTTACCTCCTTCCTTCATATCTGTGACCAAGCCACAGTCCAATCCTGCTTCTCCTGATGGTGAGACATAGCCACAAGCTCTGGTGTGGGCTGTGCAGCTCCTCATCAATCTCACCTTCATGGGCCGAATGCCACGATGGCTGGTGTTAGTGAGAGGCTTCAATGTGCTGGCCAACACCCTCTCCCAAGCAAACCAGCCTATCCTTCCACTCTGGTTTTCTCTCTTTCATGGAGATCAGCTGCTTTACTCTTCATACTGACATATGTACACAAAATGGGTCTTCCATCTCAGACACCAATTCAGCTTCCAGGGTTATCAGACAATCAGTCACCAGCAACACCAGCTGATCTGCTACTACTACCTGAGAACCTGAAGAACAACCAGTTCAAACCAAATGACAGAGACCAGTGAATGCATTTAGTGCTGGCAGAGCCCTCAACAGTCTAAGTAAAGGGTAGGGAAAAATACCCATTTTCAAGCAGTCTCCTACACAAAGGAGGACTTAGCTAACTTCGGATGACTACAGACTTTCCTTGAAAGTACACTTATGTGCTGTAACAGCAGAAGTGCAGTTTAGATGTCTTGTTCTTTACTGTGAGCATCCAAGAATCATTGCTGATTTGCATACAATGAAACAATGTTTTACTAGCAGTTCTATAGTGGGACTTATCCTTTTCTCAGGGCAGGAAGTGGAAAAGCTGGGGAGACAACAGAAGTCAGGAAAGGAATAGAAAAGAAATGTCCAGATTCTGATACTTAAGTATAATTACATGTATTATTACAAGTATGCAATTATCTTCATAGGAGCAAAAATCCTTGTGTTCACATGAAGTATCATCAATTAGTTTAAGTTAGCGTTACATTTTGGAGATTGGTCTTCTGAGTCACTGGTCTTACTGGAAACAAATAATAGTAAGGTTATGGGAACATGGGACTTTGTTCAGAATTTTTCTACTTCAGTTTTCATCTACTGCATACTTTCATCCCTTACTGTCTAAAAAGGTTTCGTGAAATATAAAGGTTCTGATATGAGAGACATAGTATACAAATTAATAAAAATGAAAATTTACTCAAAGAGTAGCTTGATTTAAAAAAAAAAATCTTGTCTGTTGCAAGTATCTTTCTGGTTATTCTGAATTGAGTTCCTAATTCTTTCCAGTATTCTTAACTTCTTCTAATTCTCACTCAAGCCTCAGAATCCTCATGCATGTTTTCTAGCAAAGAAAGGGCATACTAATTATGTCTGTGAGCAGTCTCATGAGCTATTTCTGAAATCTGAGCACTAGAAATATGAGTGTAAAGACCTCATCTGGAAATTTTTATGCCATTACTCGAACAGCTGAACTTGGAAAATTTCAGGTTTAGGCAATGATCTGGGCCTGCTCTGTTTCTCATTCACCTTATTTCCTTGACTGCTTGGCAAGCTGGAGGGTTCGGTAGCAATTTACATGACTAGATGGACTTTGCAAGATTCTGAAGAGGGACATTAGGCATGACAAATGGCCAGCACTCTCACCACTGTCACTAAGGGCCAAAGCAATCCATTGGCTGGACACCCTGTCTGCATCTCTTCTGTGAAAGCCTTTTATCTGCTCTGTTCCCAGAGACAATTTACCAGCAAGCCATAAAAAGATACTGGCAGGCTTCAGTCAAGATCTTGAAGGAAAAATCTCCCTATGTCTCCTACCATAGAACTAGCTCCATTATACAGTAAGACATCAGAAATTATCTCCTAGAATAATACTTATAACTCAGCTGGCTCTTTCACTAGAATAGGAGAAATACAGAGAGAAAGAAAAATAATCAACACAAACAGAAAATATAAACCAAATGAGCTACAGTGTAATGGATCTCCAAACAGAGAGGAAGTATGTCCTCTTATTTCCTCTTCATTGAAGCAGATCACACTTAACCGCTGAAATGTTACACAAATGAAAAATTCAACCTTGAAATACCTCTTTGGCTTTTCCTTTCCCTATAAATACATCATGTCACAGCCTGCAAAGGTAGAGAGGTCATACTGGGATTCACTCTCTTAACTTTGTTGGTAACACTCTGTGGGGAAGGAGATTTTCGTTTAGTTTATATTTTATGATAAGTTGTAGTGGAGACAATGTCTGTGCTGTTGTTTCAGAAGCTGCCACAGGCATTACACCTCCAGTCCAGCGTGTTTCCAGAAGCATACATCTTGTTTCCCTCCTCTCTTGTTTTCCTCCTCCTCCCAAACAACAAGCACTGTGTTGTGAAGGTACAAAGCAAAAGATCTGAGTTAGTACATTATTATGCTGTGGACAATCTTTCAGTGCTGGCAGACAAACCAGGACATTTGGGAGCCCAGCAGTAAGTACTGTTTTGTCTTGAGACATCCAGTGAATTTGCAGTCTGAAACACTTTTCAGAGGTATGCAAGGTTTTTTTTACTTCTTTAATGCTGGATGCCTTCATATGTATTACTTGCATAATGGATGAGATCAAGTTTCTGGGTCCTATTAATGCTTGACCTGCACGCCACTAGTTATGTGCAGCTGGGTAAAGTGGTTAACCCCTTTGCATTTATCAGTACACCAGTACCTTTGCTCAGCACATCCAGTGGGCCATTTTCTATTTTCCCCTATTGTGCATAACCTGATACAACCAGAAAACTCTGTGGTTAAAACAAAGAAACAAAGAAACAAACAAACAAAGTTATATATGGCTTAAGAGCACAATGTGTATCTTGATCTTCCCTCTTCCCTTTCTTTCTGACCAGTATAATTGAAAGCATTATTTTCTTCTTTTTTTTTCTGTTTGCATAAAAAACCACAGAACAATAGAACAGCTCAGACTAGAAAATTCCAGGTTAGTTTTGAGCATAGTACCTTGAAAGACCATCTGGACCAGGGTTTTATTCTAAGTAACTCATGGACATTATAGCTTAATCATTACTTAGTTCTTCAGAATGGGGATATGAATTTTAGGTCATGCTGGAAGCTTAACAAAAGAAACCTTAAATTTTTACTTATAATGAGCTGAGAGAGGCTGAAAGATCTACTGAACCCACTTTTTCCCGCACCCTCCCTGCTTGTACACCATACTGCTTGTTGCTCACAGAGAATTGTTAAAATTTCATTTTCTACTAAAATCTACTCTACCACTGACAGATGACGCATTTGCAATGCAAAATATATCTACAGAGTGGATATCCTTGTTTAGAATAAAGTTTTTAACAGTTCATTAGTCTTTTTAATTGAAATTATGTAATATTTAAGCTCTTTGCTTTCTCGGTATTATTGTAAATTGTGGTTACTGTGAATCTCCAGCTATATAAATACAGGATGAGGCTAAGGAGTAGTTTTGCCAAAAAAAGCAGACAGGGTTTACAGTGGAATGGAAGTCCAACATGAATTAACACTATTAGATTTTCACCAAGTTTCCTTCCAGAGACTGGAATTATAAACCAGTGTTACAACTGAGATATTTCTGGTCTATTTCACCTAAAATAGCATCTACTTTGGGAAAACACATTTTTAAGGAATATGTATAAGAAGTGAAGAAATCCAGAGGAGAATACTCAAAGGCCTAATGAAGTGGCACATACACAAAACCAAAAAAAAAAGAATATGAAGACAAAAGAAGAAAAATCACAGTGTCTGTGAGTGCTTCAGAGGGGGAAGGGAATAAGCCTCATTCAAAATCATGACAATGGGCCAACAAATAACAGACCTGAATCAATTTTTTTAATAGTATTCAGGGACTAGTATTATTAAACCAAGAATAGACACCTAACCACAGTTAGGAACTATACAAAATGACAATCCCTATTCTACATACCTTGCTTCTAGTTATAATCTGACAGGAGGGGTATGGGTTAGGAGAGAAAGTTACGCATCTGTATTGTACTTAAATGCTCAGCTCATTTTCAACAAACCGAGTCAACATGTTTCCACTATACAAAAGTGTCGTGGTTTTGAAAAACAGGTGTCTGCTAAGGAAGGTAGAAGCCTCCCTTGGAATGGAAAATGCAACCCCCTTCCCTCTGAGTTATTATAATTTTGAAATCAAGGGGCTTTTAGGCAAAGATGTGGAAAATAGGAGTAACTGTTCTTTACTATCATATATCTATATGTGTATAACCAGTCAAACAAAACAACAATAACTATGGCAGTAACAGCAAACAATCACAAACCCAGTCCCAGCCTTCTCGTCTGTCTGGCCCTTTCCCCTTGGGTGCAGTTCCGCTCGCAGCCGGCAGGGGCGCTGGCGGCTCCCAGTGAGCAGGGCAGGTGCGATGGTTTCCCCATGGCTGCAGGGGGCGCTCCGGAGCGAGCTCGGGGAGAACGTGTCACTGGTGGCCTGGGATCCCGGGAAGGGATGGAACAAAAAAGCTTCACAAACCCCTGGGCAGCCGATCCCGGTGTCCAGCCGGACCTTTGGGAACAACAGGCTGGAGCGGCAGGCTGGAGCGGCAGGGACGAGCACAAATGCCGAGTGGCAGACGAGGTGTATCCAAACAGGGAACCCCCCAGAGGTCCAGGCAGGCAGGGCGAGCATGGCTACAACATAGCGAAGGCTTGAAGCAACGGCGGGGCAGGGCGGCCACAGCCTGGCTCCCAGCGGGGCAGGGAAGGTGGGCTTTGGGGTCCCGGGGCTTCTCCAGCAGAAGGAAAAGCAGATGAAGAAGCAGCCTCCCTCTCTGTCCAAACACTGGAGACCGACTGCCCACACACTCAGGTGAAACAAAAGAGTAGCCAGATGCACCCCGTCCCGTGGCCAGCTCTTTGTTTTTTCTTAAGTACCCAGCCATTTGCTCCCCTAGCAACACAAATGGGGAAAATTCCTTTAACAGAAAAAAAACCCAAGAGAGCTCCTAAAACCCCTACAAAAAGTATACATAACACCAACTCTACCACTAAAGGAGCAACTAATTTTCAGGGTGGTCTGAGAGAGATCCAGATTCCTTTTTGTAAAATGCAGTTGTGTGTCAGTCCCCAGTCAACTTGTTCGATGAGATTTTAAAAGGGCTTACAATGGTTCACGTACTCTGAGTCAGATGCAGAGGAGAAATACCGACAAGATATTCTCAAGAGGTCCAAACAATGCAAAAGTATACTGGGAAACTAGAAAAATAAGAGAAGTTTGGCAGAAGGTTTAGTACAACATCCCATCAACATAAAACACTTCTCATTAACTTGGCCCATTCACCTTAGCAAACTTTAAACCCATTTGATATTAAGTTACTCAAAGTATTCCAAGAAGAATGAATTAGAAGAAGGAGAAATAAAGACGGAAAAGATATAGAAAATCACACATATAGCTACCAACTCCTGGGTTCCAGCGGTGTTCAGATACAAACTCCAAGAGGAAGGTAGGGTCTAGACAAATGTGATGCCCTTGTGCTCGACCCCTTGGCCTTCCTAGGCCCTTCCCCCAGGTGGGACTTCCACTCATTTGGCCACTCAGAAGCTGGGTTAGGGGAGAGTGGAGCACCGCCTCCAGTGTTTCATGATTGGCAGACCCTACAGGGCTGGGATATGGGGTCTAGGTCTGGGGGATGTTGGGCAGTTTGCTGCCTCACAAGGGCAACCTACCTGCCCTTCCTCCATCTAGAGAAGATTACTTTGCCTCCTCAGTGGTTCTACTGTCCTCATTTGTCCCACCTCTCACACACTGTACTGCTAAAAATGTATCAACTGCACTACAGTTACTCCCTTCCTTATTTTCGTTCATTTCCTTTTGGACAACTGGTAAATGACACTGGAAATTACCATTTTCTGTCCGTTCTCCTGATTTTCTGCAAACCCACCAACCCAAAATGAAACCTGTGTAGAAAGTTCAGATGCTGTGATGGAATATGCCCATGGATATTCAGGCATTTCAGCAGAATTCTGCTTTCAAATTTGAGCTGTCCCAAATGGTAATCACAACACAGAGACATTCTGGCATAAAAATGTAGATAGTACTACTTGTGGTTTACTTACAAGACAAATGAAAAAAAGATATTTTTTCAGTAACAGTTATAAGACAGCTTTTTTCAAGCTGTTTTTCCTAGCAAGATTTATGCACATGCATCAACTTACATGCAAATTTTTAGAGAGGCAATGAAAACTAGTAGATTTGTCAACCTGTGGTCATGTTTTCTGTTTGATAGTTAGATTTTGAATCACTATTTTATCAGCATTTCTGCCTAGACTTGAGGAACTGAAGGCCAAAAATCTCCTGTGAATGAAGAATCAACTTCCACAGCTTTCTAAAGGAAGCACAGCTTTCTGAAGAAAATGGACTATTAGAGTTGGAATTAGCCCAGTTTGCTCATCTGAGCCTGAACAAACTCTTTCTGCTATCTCACCAGGCTCTTATGAAGTACAGAATCAACCTCAAACCTGAAGAGTTGCAGTGAGGGGGGCAGATTTCTACCTACCCCTGTGCCAAGGTGTAGCATTTGATGACGTTCAGGAAGCTTTATTTGTTTCTAATACCACTCTGTACTCATCAGCCTGAACAAATTGGACAGAATTAGGATGCATCTCTGTATGCATTTATCTTCCAGCAGGTACTTATTACTCACCAAAAACATTGTCAAACTTAAGTGAAAATCCAACTGATATAAACAAATCAAGATATACAAGAGATAAGGCTGAGTCTGAGTTATTTTCAAGTGTATTTTGCCCACAGAACACCTTTAAGATAGTCAAAATATTTTGTTAGTGCTAAGATGTCCTTTTAGAGCTTAAATCAAAGAACACTGAGCAAGATGGATTTAGCTGGAACAAGGCCCAAGAAATACTGATGCTCAGAAGCTTTCCTCTAAATAGTTGGTCTTTCTGGAATGCAAATCTAATCCATCTCCATCTTTTACAGTCATGCATACCAATTAAATAGAAGGGATTCCGAATTGTGCATGTCACCTGATGCACATCTCTGTGACCACAATATCAAAGCCTCTGCTCTTCTACATCTCCCTGGAATTAGGGTTGTAACTTCCAGCAGAAAAGCAGAGATTATCACACTCAGTAGGAAAACTATCAGGCCTCTGATTTACCAGTACCTCACTGCCTTGCTTTCAGAGTTTTCAAGTATGTATTCCTGTTGGTATGTATACTTGAAAAAAAAAAAGAATTATGGAATGTAAGAAAGTCTTTTCTCACTGTCTGGGTTTAAGACAATTTTAAAAGGTGGACACTCTAAAATGAGTTACCTCCCCTTAGTTTTAACCAATCCCTTTCCACCAATAAGGAGAAATTAAATACGAGTAGATATGAGTGAAAAAATAAGTTTTCTGACAAGCGAAACAGCACTGGGAAAAAAAACCCCAGTAAATAATCACTAGATACAAAACTGCTAAATCTCACAAAGTCTCTGAGAGTAAAGAGACACCCAAAATGGCACAAATACCCTTTCCAAGATGGTGCCCACCACAGGCGACCACGGTAGGGAGAAAAAGGGAAAATGGCATCTAGCTCTGCCCCCAGGATAGTGCCTTCCATGCGTTCGCACAGTCTGGGAGAAAAAGGGACAGGATGGTGGCAAACCTTCCTGGGAAGGTAGGAGCTTACAAAGCAGTTGTAGTGGCAGATGGGAACTGCCAGCGTGTGTGGGGTCAGTGCCACCACCCTTCACTTCCTCCTGCCACCTGCTGGACCCCGATAGGGTTGGTGCTGCTGTTTTCGAGCCACAGGTGTGTCGGAGTGTGGAAAGAACCAGTCTGTCAGCACACTGCCCCAAAATTCCACTTATGGCTGTGGCACTGGGTCTTAAAGAGACAGTATCAATGTTTGTGTGAGGGCACAGATAGATATGAAATACAATAATATTTTGGGTTACCCATGACACTCACTTATATCAATGTTAAATAGAAATATAATGCAAGACAGGTGGGATGATCATGAAATTAGATTGAAGGATTCTTGCAGGTCTTGTTTGAAGATAATGAATGTGAGCATAGTGACATAGTATGGAAGTAAGATCCCAGGATTTTGTAGCTGTCAGATATAATACTCACTGTGGTGACTCAAGATTAAAAATAATTCAAGTTTTACCATGATAAAAAGTCACTAATATCATTGTAAGCTCCTGAAAATGCCCTTTTCCTCCTTCTTCCTTCTTATAATTTGTTATAAAATAACAACAAGTGTCTGGAAGCCTTCCCTGGGATATCGTACAAGCCTTATAGAAGTCTTTGGCATTCCACACAAGTGGAATGGAAGATGTTATAAAGTTTTCTGAGATTAAACTAGTTACAAGCAAACATATAGCATGGAGTCTATTTAAAGCAGCCTCTGCTCTGCAACACTGCTTAATGTTTAGAGAAGCATGAGGGAGGGAGGGCAATGAAACAGCCTTGTGCAACAAAAGGGATGAAGGAGAGTAGGAAGGACAATAACAGACACAGGGGCAGGAGGGTCTACCAACCAGAACAAAAATGCTAATGCAGTGCTTTCATGCTCTCTATATTGGGTTAGCAGACCCAATCTGCAAGCCATCACTGCCCATACCTATTTGATAGAAGTGATGTGAAAAAAACCCAATCTATGACTTTTTATCTCCTCCTTTCATCCTCAAAGACATCTTCGTATGCTCTTTAAAGATGCCTGTGGTTCACTAGCAGTTTAAGGAAAACCAAAGTGCTTTCTTAATTATTCCCAAGCATTCACTTAGTCTGCAAGCTGTGGCTGTGGAATGGTGTCTTTCAGCTCCCAGACTTCTAGCCACACTTTGGTTACGTCTTTGCCATACTAGACAAAGTCATGTTAAGACCCCAGTAAGCAACAGTACAAAGTACAGTGTTTATATAGTGACAAATGTTGCTCTGGAGCACTCTCCAAGTATATCCAGAAACAAGACTAACACACTGACTTATTTCTCTGCTAGAGATTGCTCTTTTAGTCTCTTAGACACAGAGAAAACAATCAAGAGGATAGAAGCCACCAAAGGAAAGGAGGTTTAGATCAAATTCTTTAAAACAAAATGTGGAATAGACCATTTCACTACCTGCAAAGGTCACTGACTGGGATCAGGATGTGAGGAACATATCAAGGCATGAAGGCAAGAGCAATTATTCTTGTTCAAAAATGGGCAATTTCATTCTGTCTGTCTCTCATCACCCTCTGGTGAGCCCAGCACTTGTACTTGCAGCTCAAGTTCTTTCTGCAGGGCAGGACACGCACTGCAGAACCTCACAAGCATCTTCATATCACATTAAAAGTCCATGTCATGGCTCAGTATTCTTCCCGCAACAGAGAATTGTTGAGTTACATTCTCATCAGGCTTCTGTGCTAACTGTTGGGGTTTTAGTTTAGTCCTAGTTTTTTTCCTGTTAAAGGAATTTTTTCCCATATGCATGTTGCTAGGGGACAAATGGCTGTACTTAAGAAAGACAAAAGAGGGGGGTGGGGCGGGCCTGGCTACTGCTTTGTTTTCACCTGGGTGTGGGGGCAGTTCGCTCTCTTGGCGTTCTCGGGGGAGAGGAGCCTGGTTCCTTTCGGCCATTTTTCTTTCTGCGGAGAAAGATCCCAGGACCCCAAAGCCCACCTTCCCTGCCCCGCTGGAGGCTGGGCTGTGGCCGCCCTGCCCCGCCGGTGATTCAAGCCTTCGCTGCATTGTAGCTTCTGCTCGCCCTGCCTGCCTGGACCTCTGGGGGGTTCCCCGCTTGGATACATCGCGTCTGCCACCCGGGATTTGGGCTCATCCCTGCCGCTCCAGCCTGCCGCTCCAGCCTGCTGTTCCCAAAGCTCCAGCCGGACATCAGGGCCAGCCGTCTGGGGCTTGTGAAGCCTTTGTCCCATCCCTTCCCGGGATCCCAGGCCACCGGTGCCACGTGCTCCCCGAGCTCGCTCCAGAGCGCCCCCTGCAGCCGCGGGGGAACCATCGCACCTGCCCTGCTCACCGGGAGCCGCCAGCGCCCCTGCCGGCTGCGAGCGGAACTGCACCCAAGGGGAAAGGGCCTGACAGCCGAGAAGGCTGGCACTGGGTTTGTGTTTGCTGTTACTGCCATAGTTATTGTTGTTTTGTTTGACTGGATATATATATATATATATATATATATATAGTAAAGAACTGTTATTCCTACTTCCCACATCTTTGCCTAAAGGCCCTTGATTTCAAAATTATAATAACTCGGAGGGAAAGGGCTTACTTCTGCCCCTTCAAGGGAGGCTTCTGCCTTCCTTAGCAGACACCTGTCTTTCAAAACCAAGACACTAACTTATCATAATTCTCATTTAGCTGCTTTAATATTGTGCCAGCAAGACAGCTGCATAAGAACTGATTCATTTCTTTTCATACCTTAACTTCCACTAATAACAAGATATCACACAAATGTCACTGAATTAAACATCAAAAAAATCCTGTCATATCACTTAAGAGGGGAAATTGGATCATGGAAGATCCTTTGTGTGGCCAAGGTAATCCGTTTGAACTTTGGCAGAAGACAGAAAAAGATGTCCACACTGCTAGCATATCAGACAGCATCCCCCTCATGTAGGACCATGCTCTTCTCCATTTCATACATGCAGGGACAGTTTGTACAGGAGTTTGGTTTTTCCAACATCTGGAGAAGATAGGGAAAGAGAGAGAAGAGGAGCCGAAAGAAGAGTGGAGTGAGGAATCTTCCAAAAGAAAGTCTTTTGTATTTGGAACATAAGCAACAAGCTCTGGGGCAGCAGACATGGGAATATGAGTAAGAAGGCCTGCAATCTATTCACAGCTTCTACCCTGTATGTGTCTGCATGGCTTTGAACAAACGAGGTTAGCATTCTGCTTCTTTTGCATCTTAACCTGGGTTACCCAGAGGCGGTTTAACCTAGGGATTAAAAATCATGAGAGCACAGTTTGGGGGAGAAGGAAATGACACCATTCAGCATCAAATGAAGACAGGCATGTCACCTCTGCACAGGGTGCTGCTGGCCTTGGTGCTGCCACTGGCAGGAGGACATAGAAGAGATCCCTCATCTCCCGCTCGCAGGAGGCTGGGAGACAGTGGCAGCAATTTTAAAGGTTGTTTGATGAAGTGGCAGTCAGAAAGCACATTTCAGATGACTGCCTTACTGTACTAAAGGCCTATTTTTATCCAGCCATATAAGTTCAAGGATATTTCTCCTGCAGTTGTGGAGCTCTCTGCTAGCTCTTTGCCCTAAATTATTAAAAGAGAAGACTGAGCCTCCTTTTTACAGGCAAGTGCAGCAGGGATAAACAAAAAATGGATTTGGAATGGGTAGCATGTTTTTTCCAAGAACAGATGCCTAGAGGAATGGTACCTTCTATCCAAACACCCCTGGAAAAGGCCATACCAAAGTGGCCATTGGCAACACAACTAAAGGCTGCTTCACAGCTGCCTCTTCTGTCATCCAGGCTGTAGTGCCTTGGAGAGTGGAGGACTAGAAACAAGTATAAAATACAGTACAGGCAGCAAGCGGCCCTGTATTCCTGCCAAAGGACTTTGAGAGGCACCCTATATGAGAAGTCCAATCCTCCCTCTACACCCAGGGCTGCAGCAGCTTGGATGGAGAGGCCCAAGTGTTCAGAGAAAGGATTATAGGTACCTGAGACCTACACACAAACTGTCTTCCTGAACTCATACATTGTATCTGTCCCAGTAGTTGGCTGGATAAGTTGTTTGAAGCATTTTTTAATTGCTCCTAAAATAAAATGGGGAAACAGCTACTTATTTTGATGCCTTTAATGTGCAACTCCCTCAGCTTCTCCGTTTTTGCTGTTTTGATGTGTGCACTAATGCTACAACGTGGATCACTGCTTTCCTTTTGAAAGGGGTCTAATGCAGAGGTAGGCTATGCAAAAGCCAGATAGCTCCTCTTTTTCCCCCCCCCCCCCCTTTACTTTCGCACTCTCCTTTCACTCTGATTTCTCTCTTGGAGCCTCCAGAAAAGAGTGTTCATTAAAGTTCATATTTCCTTTTTTGGCTTTGTAATTTAATGTCATACAAAGAATAAACATTACCATGAACAGCAATGGCCTTGCCTGATGCCGTGAAATATTAGTACTAGTAAGGCCTCTAACACATTTTCAAGAAAGCACCTTTAAAAGCACTCAGCAGAAGCCTTGATAAAAATTAACTCTTTATTCCAGGTGTGTGCCAGGGCATCTCAAGCTACATCCAGCAAGGGTAACTTTACAACATGTATGAAATAAGACACTTATAATATTTTACTTAGCTGGATATTGACACATTGGTTTGCCATGGAGTTGGCACATTGAAGGGGCAAAAGGACACAGAACATGTCACCTTTCCTTTTTTCAATATGGTGGTTATAAAAGATCACTGTTTTAGTTTTGAAGCAGAAAAGAGTTGGGTTTTTTTACTTGAATAATGTCAGTACCAACTTTTGCCATTATAGACATTTATGAGCATCAGAAACCAGAAACAATTGGCGTGAACAATTTATCCTCTAATCTACATATAGAAAGGAAGGAACAGGATTTTGAAAAGAACAATGACTGAATGAGGATGGAAAATAATGTGTGGATGTATTTCTTTCATCTTCGACAGAGAAGAGGTGGATCTCTAGACATTCACATCACCAAAAAATCTACTTTCCTGTATGTTAGTAGGAATGAGCTCAGAGATAGATTTTACCCCCCAAAAATAGGGGCAAAAAGTAGTATGATCTCAGGTCAGAGGTCATATACTTCTGTGGTTAATAATGAGAGGGAAAAATATTCTTCACTAAAAGAGGGAAAGATGGTAATCCTATATTAAAGCCAGCATGTCCTTTATAATTTTATGCAAAATATAATTTTTAAACCATCGAAGTCAAGATTCATTTTCCCTAAGCAGAATACAGATATCAGAATAGGTGCTGTATCAATCACACACTTTTTTTTAAGCATGAGATTCCAAATGTGCCTCATTCCCTTGGCATGGACATAAGAATTGATTGAAAAGGTGAAATGAAAGTCACTGAGCAGTTTCTAATCTCCATAAATATCTACGTCTTGTTGAAGACATGAACAAGAATCCTTCTATATGATTTGCTCAACATCCAAATGATGCTTATGCAGCATTTTTCTTATGAGGAAATGCTAAGGGAGACGTGTTCTCAAGCACCAATTTGTGCAGTCATCTGCTGCTAATTATCTCTTCCGTTTCTGGGGTACCTTCCATGGGAAAGAGTCCAGGACATAGACATAATTGAATTATATTTTACAGTAGTTCTGTTGAATAATGAAGCACTAGCTCTTCCAGCTGAAATAGCCAGTACTGAAAGTTTGAGTTATTTGTCCAGGTCTGATAAATTTTTACACAGTTCACCCCATCTGGCGAATTAATCTCAGGCCATTTTCAACCTGTTGCCACTACGCTAAACCCAGGAGCTTTGTGCTGATAAAAGAAAGGTGGCCAGTCTCCATCTGAGTATATCAAATTACAGAGAATCCATCAATTCTTTCAACATTTCTTCTTCATACTGAAGACTATCATTGCTAAAAAAAAATTATATGCTATCTTTCCATTTGAATTTGTAAACCTTCAGGTTCCTTTTCCTGACAGATCCAAGAGGCTTTTGGTAATGACATCTCCCCATGGAAACAGAACTGGTTTCTTGGAGGCAAGGTGGCCTAGTTCGCACAGTCATCTTCTTAAAAAACTTTCTTCAACAAATTCATTTCCCAGCATTCCTGCTTCCTTTGTGGGGAGTGTTATTTTACAGGAAGGACTTTACATTCTTCCTTCTTCCACTCACTCAAACTTGATCAGAAATGATCCCTCATTTTAACTTGGTACTTCAGTTACTATTAGCTTGACTATACCTTTGAATGCAGGAATTTAATCCTGTCACTGTGTCTTCTCCAGCTTATATTTTTCAAGTCTTTCTTCTTAAGCTAGTATTTTCTTCAAACCTCAAATCATATTAATATCTTTTCATCATTTGCTACATTTCAGTAAGTTTTTCTCAAATGCTGGCATAGGGATTTTATAGGTTGCCCCAATATTATTTCAGTCAATGCATTTTCAATTGTGTATGCAGCAACAAAAAACATCTCTTTGCTCTCCTGTTTGTTCACTGAAAAAGCTCAGCCCAAGCATTACAGTGAAAGTTAAGGACACAGAAAAAAATTTTCCATCTGTAGCTGTTTAAGCATGTTATGTCAAATTCTTTGGAATTTTTGTACTGCAAATACTACTCATATTAACTGTCCTGTTTAATAGAACTACCCACTGAAGAAACAACAACTTATTTGACTAAGAATTATAGAGATAGTCCTGGTCTAAACAATATGATAACATACTTCCTTTTTTCACATAATTGTAATTAAAGATGTTTATTTTAACAGTAGCTTCCTGGCTACAAATAGACAACTCTCTTGCTTTCCAGCCTATTTGTATCCTGTCCTGTAAGTTTACACTGTCCATGTCATC
This sequence comes from Corvus kubaryi, assembly GCF_017639235.1. NCBI lineage: Eukaryota > Metazoa > Chordata > Aves > Passeriformes > Corvidae > Corvus > Corvus kubaryi. Next base: position 3,757,888 of record NW_024581137.1, on the reverse strand, counting down.
TTGCACTAGAACCAGTTCTGATTCCCAGCAACAGTCCTCTTATACTGGTTTTTATATACATATGTATTTTACCCAACTTCTTGATTTTGGAAAAAATTATAGAGGATGCCAGATAGAAAAATGGATGTGATAATTTAGTGTCCAAAACATTTACATACCCCAAATCGTATTCTTGAATAGGTGGGAAGCTTACTTTTAAGCAGATTTTTACATCTAATACATATATGGAAGGCCTAAAAATTATTCCTATCTGAAGAGACATTTTTCATGACCTATTATAACTACTAAAAGCTGGAGAAATTTGTTACAGAAAACATGAACCCTAAACTTTCAAAGAAAATAAGCATCAAAATAAAAAGTTGAAGTACAAACCAAGAGCATTATTTAATTGAGATATGTAGAAGGAAATGCGCCTATTCTTTTGCCTTTTTTTGAGCTAAAAACACAACAGTTCAATAAGGACTTTTTAACTTTTGCCTAGAACTGTACTGGAAAGGGTGAGAAGGTGTGGGCAACAGCCTGAGAGAGATAATGAAATGACACAGTAGCACCTCATAAACACACATTGCTTTCTATCTGTGCTGGGATGTGAAGGTTTTGCCATTTCGTGGAAAATTCTGATCCATATGAGCTTCCTACTCTTCTGCTGGCACTTGTGCAAGGATTTTGTGAAAGCTTGAGAACAGAAAAAAGAGAAACAGAAAGACAGACATGTTCCTCTCTGTTCATCTGCTTAGAATCACTGTAATAAGGTCAAAGCCCTGTGACTGCCCACAAATCTCTAGTTCATCCTGTTCCCCATATTCCATGCACTTCATAGAAGTATTTAATTATGTCAGTATCCCAGCAGGGGTGCACAGGGATGCTCTTGTCTTGTGGTTATGTCTCTGGCTGCTTGTGCTTGATCAATGTATTCCCTCTTAAGCCTCCTTTCGCTTCTTGGGTGGTCACTACAGGCCTCCCCATGCCAGGCTCTGTCAAACTTGGCTATGCCCCCAGCTTCCTTCAAACATAGTTTAAAGCTCTCTCAATGAGCCCTGCTAACTCCAGAGCTATGCTCCTTTTCCCGCTTTGAGACAGGTGGACCCCATTTGTTGCCAGCAGGCTCAGTGATCAGTGACCAAACCCCGCCCCTCCCCCCCCCTCATTCTGCTGGTAACACCATTCTCAAAGCCAGGTATTCATCTGCATGATTTACCTGTTTCTTGCTCCATCATTCCCTGCAACTGGCAGGGACAGAAGAGAGTTCGGAGACAGGAGAGAGCTTGGAAACAGAGGAGCTATTGTTTTGTTTCTTTACTGGACTTATTAATATTACACAGTTCAAATATTTTACAGTATGTCAGTCATCCTCAGTAGAATATATATATATGATGAATTAATTTAATTGGTCTTCTAAATTGTTATGGGAAAAGAGTTACATGTGAGGCAACTAGTAAAGAGTTCCATAGCCCCCTTTATCTTGGGCATATTAGTGACACAGCTGCACATGTATAGAATCATAGAAAGAGTTGAATTAGAAGGAACCTTAAAGATTACTTGGTCTCACCTCCTCTGCTTTGGACAGGGCTACCTTCCACCAGATTAGTTTGCTCAAAGGCCCATCCAGCCTGGCCTTGAACCCTTCCAGAGGTGGGGCATCCACAAGTTCTTTGGGCATCCTGTTCCAGTGCCTCACCATCCTCACAGTAAAGAATATCTAATCCAAACCTACCCTCTACCCTCTTTCAGTTTAAAGCCATTACCCCCTGTCCTATCACTACATGCATTTGCAAAAAGTCCCTCTCCAGCAATCCTGTAGGCTCTTTTATGTACTGAAAGGCTGCTATAAGGCCTCCTTAGAACCCTCTCTTCTCCAGGATGAACAATGCCAGTTCTTTCAGCCTTTCCACAGAAGTGTTCCATCTCTCTAAAAATTTTTGTGTCCTCCTCAGGACTTGCTCCAACAGATCTGTGTCCTTCCTGTGCTGGAGCCAGGTGCAGTGCTCCATGTGGGGTCTTATGAGAGTGAAGTGGGACAATCACCTCCCTCCACCTGCTGGCCAAGCTGCTTTTGATGCAGCCCAGAATATGTTTGTCCTTCTGTGCTGTGAGCTCATATGTTGAGCTTCTTGTCAACCAACATCTTCAAGTGCTTCTCCTCAGGGCTCCTGTCAATCCAGTCTCTGTCTAGCCTGTATTGACACCAGGGATTGTCCTGACCCAGGTGCAGCCCTTTGCACTTGGACTTGTGGCATGGTTTAAGCCCAGCTGGAAGTGAAACCCCACCCAGCTGCTCCCCTCCTTCCAGCCCTTCTGGTGAGAGAGACAAAAGGCAGAGATCACAGGCTGAGATAAGAACTATTTACTGGAAACAGCAATGAGATAAGAAAATGAATAGTGACAGCAACAAGATTAATAACAAAGGTATAAAAAAGAGGGTGATTTGCCTACAAAAAATGCTCACTGACTGATCAACCCAACCCAGTGCCACACTGCCCCCCAAGATAAAGAACAAAATGGCCCCCCCATACCTTCTGCACACACATTTTTTTTTCCCCAAGCCCAAGACAATGGAAAACAATGGTGGAAATTCCCTCCAGTTGGATCAGTTTCATCCCACCACTCTATTTGCTGCTTGCTTCCCTGGAAAACTGACAAAATGGCAGGGGACCCTCCACATGCTACCTATTTCCTCCATCTGAGGCCAGGCACACCTTCTCGGAAGTGAGAATCCTTATCTCGGTCCCCTGGCAATGATGTAAGTGGTGTAGAATAACAACATAGACACGCCCACATGGCCCCAGGCTCTACACCCTCACGGCCACTGCAAAAAATTATCTCTGTCCTTGGCTGAAACCAGGACACCTTCTTAAACTTCATAAGGTTCACACAGACCCACCTCTCAAGCTTATCAAAGACACCCTGGATGGGGAGCTGACAGCACCACACAGCTTGGTGTTGTTGACAAGCTTGCTGAGGGTGCAATCAATCCCACAACTTCTCAAATATGGTGCATAGCAGCCTAACCGCTTCCTTGGCCCATTTCCTCAGGACCTGTGGATGCATCTCATCCTGTCCCATGGACATGTGCATCTTCAGATTCCTTAAATTGTCACAGACCTGATCTTCTACAGCAGGAGGTTCTACATTCTCCCATTTCCTTCCTTTCCCTTATGTGATTTGGGAGGAGCGCAATTACTGAAAGTAAAAATGCCTTTGTCTATTACAAAAGTTTCACTTATTGAAAAGAAACTGTACAGAAGTCAAATGAATGGCCTTATTGACTGCTAAATAAGCTTGTTCAGTTCACATCTGATGGGAGAAAGAGGAAAACCAAAAAACACCAAGATTTTAAATACAAAGAGTCCACTGAGAAGCGATATATGTGTGTTTACCTTTATATGGTGTTGTCAAGGCAATATTATTTGCAAATAATTTTCAAGGAATTTTTATAAATCGTCCTTCAAACTGAAGAAAGACACAAATCCTAAGACAAGCATTTTGCCAGATTGAATCAGTTATGAAGTTTAAAAAATGAAACAATATGTGCTACAACCTCTCTCTTTCTCTCTCTCTCTTGATTTCTCACCATTTCAACTACAAAGACTCAGCTTACTCAGATGGGCAGATGTCTCACATTCTGAGAAGCAGAGTGTGTACAGCATGTTCTAGAAACACCATGCACTGTGCTCAGGTTTCTTTTTTGTTGCTATTTGGATAGTGAGACAATGTTACAGTGATCCTGAGGGCTGTCCTTCCCTCTCATGTAGCTTTCACTCTGAACTTTGCTAAGACATCCTGAAAAGTTTGTTCTGTTCTCATGAAGAACTTTCCATGTGAGCAGCCAGGCATTAGCTGCTCTATCCACTCTTTCCCTAATCTTCTGAATGACTCTCCTTTGTATGGAGAGAATTTATATCCACATTACTCTGTTTAATGAATGAATGAATAAATAAATGAATAAATAAATATAAAGAGATAGATATAATCAGAAACACAACCTGAATAAAATTAACCATGGTTTCAGTATTTGTATTGTTCAAATAATTATACATTTTATCAGTTTCACACTTCATAATTGTTCCTGGATTTACTATAGCATTAGACCACGGTATACTATAGAATAATATCAGTTAGAATTAGAAAAGAATTGGTGTAACATCCTGCTTAGGTTTGCACCTGAGCAAACAGCAGGTCCTACAGGCTTATTCTGAGACTCTATTACAGCATTACATTCCTTACATCCTTTGTACCCTTTACATAAATTTTAAGAGTTATCAAGTATCTATTGGATGGAAGCGATGAGGAAAAAGAAAAAAAATTGTATAAGAACATTAGTATCATATCTATTTCTACCTTTCTGCTGTTTTAGAGAAAGAAATAAAATTTACTGTGCTCAAAACCTACAGATCATTTTCTGCTTGGTCAGTGAGTTGAACTAGTTCATCATGAGACTTACTAAGTGTCTTATTGCAGATGAAATAACTTTAAAGAACAGAAGTTCTGAGATAACTTGCCTATTCAAAAAAGTTGAGTCTGTTTTGATTTCTAAGGAGCCTGGAGCACAAAGAACAACTCTTATCTAGGGATTGAATTAGACAAACATTTATCTCTTCCCCATTCATCCCCCTGGTCCAGTACTTCTGTCTTGGTCACATGCCCTATCCTAGCAAATATTTTAGCTCTTACCCTACTCAAGTCAATGAATAATGAGAACATAATTTATTTATTTTTTATAAATATATATATATGTATATGTATATAAACAGTTCTCTTCTGATTTAGCTGTCTATTGGGATAGTCTGTTGAATTGTCTGTTGAAAGGAAACAGACACCAGTTGATTCAAGGCAAGTGAAGCTCTGGTAGCTGTGGTCAGGGATTCCAGTACACAAGCTCTTACAGGTGTTAAAGATATGCAAAAAGATCAAAAACACCCCCAACATTTATGCTATGCTCATCCCATTATAGGTCAAGCCCAGCAATAGGACTAGATGGCAAGCACAAGTCACAAGCTGTTTCCTGTGTGGAGATGCATAACCTCGGTAACAACAGCATTTATTTTTTTTGTTTTATGTATTCTCCTGTTTGCTCACTTATATCTAGAAACACTGTTTGGTTTTTAATCCAGACTAACTATGCTACACAGATGCATTTCAATCTACTTTGGAATAAAATTTTTAGTTCTTTATACTCAGCAATCTTCTACTCTGTAGGGGGTTGAAAGACTACATTGGCATGCAATAAGGACTCTCAACATTTTGGCTTGCTATAAACAGTGAAATTGAACAGAACAGTTGTTCTTCTGTCTCATGCTGAATTTTGTTCACAAGAAAAAATCACTCATGGTTTTGTTTCAAAAGCACTAAATCAAACATTTTTTTATGTGTTACAAAAATTTTGCACTATGTCAAAGCTGCTCGCAAGGTATATTAACAACACTTCTTACAGGAAATGCGAGTTTAATTGCCCAAATATCTATCTGGGCTGCAGTGAGAGGTGGCTGGAGGGGTGAAGTTACTTTCTCCAAACAGAGCAGTACACATGTGCCTAAACACAGCTCGGAGATCAAAGCCTTTGAGGAAATGAGTGCCTTACTAATAAAGGAAATAATTTGTCCTTCATCACTAGCATATGTCTCCATTGGTGAGCTGCTGTTGCAGCTCACAAGAGTATTGATTTAGGGTAACTTTTAAAGTGGTTTGTTATCAAGTAGTTACTCCCAGGGCAATTGAAGACAAAGAGTAATAGAATTAAACTCTGATGCTGTGCCACAACGCCTCTGAGAACTAAAGCTCTCCCTGAGAACTTCTGTTCAAGTACAAAGGAGATGCGACTTAATGAACTTTGTCAGAAAACCATGGTGGTCATAAGCTGCAAGAGCACATTACTGGTAAGGAATTGTGAAGAAAGGCAAGTAAAGAAATGCTGCTTTAAAGATGTAGACACAAATCTGTCAAGATAAATGCAGATAAAGGAAGAAAATATCTGTGTAAGAAGATGGGGAAGATCAAAGATACACAACTATATATGTGTAAATCAGTGTAGTTCTACTGACTTAAAAGGAGCTTCACAGATTACCTAGCTGAAGAGATTTGCAATTAAAAACTGTCATTCCACTGAAAAAAATAGCTATATTTGTAAATGTGTGACTTTTTTCCTCCTTCAACTCCTATAAGCCCTGTACCAAAACCAGCTGAAATAATTATGTTTGGTTTTAAAAGATTACACATAAGCCACTAGTACTTTACCATTACAGTCTTAAAATGCTTCACTCTAATGTGACATGGACTTCATACCAGCTTATATATTTTCTTATTACCCAATATCACTATTTTTCTCCCCTGTTCCAGTAAATTAACTGTTAAAGAACTAGCTGGTTTTGATTTAAAGGGTAGCCACACTGAGTTACCTACAGCAGCTTGGGAAATTCTATTTTCTCACAGTTCAAGATTTGTAGTATATCTTGAGACCCTAGTAAGTATTATTATGTATTTTTTTTAGCAGTAAGCCATCGCAGAGGGCAAGCATACAATTTCTGCATTTGAGCTGCCAGGATTTCATAGTTATTTTAAGAAACTGAGCTAATAACTACCATTTACTGGTTCTTCTCAGACCTCTGTTCAGGCCTCACTGCAACAGAAGAAAGTTGGGGGGCATCTGGAAGCAGAAAAGCCTTTTTCAGCAGAACACATCTGCAGGGGCAGAGATTATTTTTGTGAAGGTCAGACAAAACCTTGCAAGAACTCTGCTCAAAATCTCAAGTGTAAGACTGTCCATTTAAATAAAATACTTCTTGGGTTCACTCAAAACTTCTTGCTACAACTTCCCAGAAAACAATCCCACACTGATCCCCTTGCAGCTTGACTGAATACTTCTCAATGGCTTCTTTCACCATCTGAAAATTTTAGTGCTTTGATGCTTAAACAAGGTACAGGAAAATGACAATTCAGCCATTTGATATTCAGATATAAACTAATGAAAATTATAGAAAAACAGTATAAGACACTTGAATATGTAGGAATTCTGTGAGGAGAAAGAGACCACTTTCTGTCTTCCTGAATGTGCTATAGAAGAATAAAAAAAATTGCAACTATTATGCATGGGGAAAATAAGGTAAGTGCAAAATCCCTGGAGGTGACTATTATAGTTCCCCTGGAGGGGAACTACTATAATAATTATTATTGTATAATTATATCATTGTAGTATTGCAATTGTATTAGTCAGTGATGCAATGTAGCCGTGGATCTTTTTTCAGGTCTAATCACCCTTCTCAGAGCAATGCTAAGGCAGACAAAAACTTTGTGTGTGAAGGGGGAAGGGTTAATCAGCACTTATGTATTCTGGTTGCCTTCACTGAATAAATGTTGGTGCTTGGAGGATGTTAGGTTTCAGCCCTGTCATGGTTTAACCCCAGCCAGCAACTTAGCCCCACACAGCTGCTCACGCACTACCTCCACATAGGAATGGCAGAGAGGATTGAAAGAGTAAAAGTGAGAAAACTCATGGGTTGAGGTAAAGACAGTTCAGTAGGTAAAGCAAAAGCCATGCAAACAAGCAAAGCAAAACAAGGGATTAATTCACTTCTTCCTATGGGCAGGCAGGTGTTCAGCCATTCCCAGGAAAGCAGGGCCCCATCATGTGATTACTTGGGAAGACAAACACCACCGCTCCAAAGGTCCCCTCTGTCCTCCTTCTTCCCTACCCTTTATATACTGAGCATGATGTCATGTGATCTGGAATAACTCTGTGGTCAGTTGGGGTCAGTGATCCCAGCTGTGTCCCCTCCCAATTCCTTGTGCACCCCCAGCTGCCTCACTGGTGTGAGAGGCAGAAAAGGTCTTTGCTCTTTGTAAACCCTGCTCAGCAATAATGAAAATATGACTGTGTTATCAATGCTGTTCTCAGCACAAATCCAGAACACAGCCCCATGCCAGCTACTATGAAAATATTTAACTGTGTCTATCCCAGCCAAAACCAGCACAACCCCAAAGAAAGCCAGTGCATATACCTGAGACTGCTTGGTGATGTGAAAGCAAGCATGATAGGTGAGGATGATTAGGATATTTGTTTCAAGAGCAAATATCCAAATAAAGCTAAAATATTCATGTAGAGGTACTTTGGATACCCTTGGAATTACTGGGTTAGGATTTTGTAACTAAAGCAACAAGAATCCTTTTCTATACTAAATTACAGCACTGAGAGCCTTTTAACATTACATATCTCTGGGTCAAATAATCCCCATGGAGGGAAATACACTGGATTTTCACCATCAAACATATTTTAAGTACTATATGGTTACACATCATAACTACTATAAAATTACTATCTATTAGAGATGTCTGCTGAGATACTTCCCCAATATCTAGTTTAATTCCAATAAAGAGAATCCAGAGTTTTCCCAACAAAGACTATAATGACTTTCTAGTCCAGTCTGGTTTATGACAGCAGAGACATTCTTAGGTCACTCCCTTGCCTTCCTTTTATGCTTGTGGTTATCATTGACTATTAGTGATTTTCTAAAGATGAATTTCCATACCTGACAGATAAGCCCTTTTGACATTCTTAATATCCAAAAAATACTAAAGCAAAACATTAAAAGGCAAAATGAAATTAAAAATTCAAAGATTACAACAATATATTATTTAAGCTATTTTTAACTTTTCAAATTTTTCTTTTAAAACTGTGAACAACATGGCAATCTATGGTTATACATTCCAACAAATGTTTTATTTCACAGTGCTTCCAACATGTTAAGTGATTATTACTTAATTGCTGACAACCTATCAGAACGTTAGTTACCATTTACGAGCTACCAGCATCTGAGTTCATTGGTCAAATTTGTCACATGCACTTTGTGGCATCATTTTTACACTTTAATGCATTTTTCAGTCCTTTCCCAGCTGCTAAATTACCCCACAGAACTGAACCTGACTCAGAGAGTCAGAGTTAATAATGTGGCACTAGGAACAGATGAAGAGGAGATTATTTAGAATTAGTATTGAAGTGGGCAACTGTTGGGGAAGATGGAACAGGAAAACCTTGGAAATATGATTGCCTGACAAAAGATTTTGGGAATATGAAAACTACAGGCAACATCGAAATGAAAGCCACTTTTGAAATACCAGGTCTTAGTTACTGAACAACTAGAAAACAATGGTATGGCCACTGAAGTAATCCCCTCTTGATGGAACAATACCCTCTGCTTGCAAACAGGTCCAAGGGTCAGAGCAGACCCTACTAGCTCAGCAGAAGGGGTCCAAAGAGTAGTTTTTAGAAGTTAAGATGTAACACTCTATGGTAATATAAGGACTCTTATAGGCTGTATGTAAATGCTATAGGATTTGTATCTTGTATTAGATTGGTTAGTGACAATTAGAATATTCAGTACAGAAGATGATTTATTGTATTGTAACCAGGACTTCAGACTTTCTCACTTCTGATTCTGATTCTCACTTCTCTATTCCTCTCTTCCACTTCTACTCTTACTTCCACTCTTGCTCTTACACCCTCTCTCTCTCTCTCACCTGCTTACTCTCTTGGGCCTGCTCAGAGCTGAGTCTAGCAGCTCTGAGCAGTGCCCCAATACCCACGCCCTTTACAATAAACCGACTGTGTCCCAAGACCTGCCTATAGAGATCTCCATCCGTCTCCGTCCCGACCGAACTCACCCGTTAACCTACAGGCAACAAAATAGAATTTATGAGATTTCAGCCAGACAACCGGAGTGTAAATCTGGGTTATTTGTACCATCCCTTCCTATCAGTAAAGTCTAAGTTCACATTTGTGGAAGGAGCAAAAATGGTAGTTGAGTATGTTTTCAAGCATTACTCATGTATGCTTTTCATTGTTCTAAGAGAAATTAAGAGACCTGTTCTGCATAGTTAAACGTACTATAACTTTCTTTTGTGATCTGATACAGTCTGTGGCAAAAATATGTGAACTTGAATAAGAGTTGCATACAAAAGTCCCTGCAAGTTTACAGAGAAAGTAGCATAACTGTTATGTTGAATGTGACCACTTGAAATGCATGCACTTGAAAAAATAGCTTCTTTTTCTGAAAATAATGCAAAACAATCTCTCTGTTGTGATTTAGAAAAGTAGTAAGATCCCAAATAAAAAACCCAAAAGACATCTCTAAAATAGTATTTAAAATCAGAAACTAATCAAATTGACAAAAAGAAAATAAAAATCAATGCTTCTCTAGATCATAAAGTCTGCCAAACTGCATCTGTGACTAACACAACACTAAGTATTTCCTCACTGGGACACAGCAGAGCTGAGCCTTTTTTAGGAATATTACAATTGCAAATACATTTGGAAGTCTGATTTCTTTCTGCTTCTTCCAGCATATGAGGGCAGTCATGCAAGGTACACTGAATGCTGACAGGCAGAAAGATAGCTTGCTTTCTCCCTCTCTCCCCCCAAAGCATTTTACTTTGCTGGAGAGTCTGTCATAACCTTTTCTGCATAGCTACACATACTAGTATGACTATATACATTCAGGATTGAGTGGCAGGTGGCTAAATACAGTCTCTGGCTTTGCCTTGTTCTCTTCAGTCTTTACTGGCTGCTATACCTGTCCATTGCCCTCTGAAAGCCTTTATTCTCAAAGACAGGTTGGCTTAGCTCTAAGACTACTTCATCTTGAAATCCTACTGCCTTTCTTTCACCAGACTTGACACAGCTGAACTGACCCTTCCAGTTCACACCATGTTTGTTGACTGGAACTTTTTGTCCTGCACTAACAGCAGGCATGCTGGTGACAGGCATCATAACAGTACTCTTACCTTGCTCGGTATTTTTTTTTGTACTTCCATTTTATGTTTTATACTCAGAATGCAAACATTGATTTTTTTTCCGTAAAATGTTTGGGTACTAAGAAAGTACAATTTTTGATTGTCATCAATGCACACAATAGGGAAGAAAGAAAAATAGAATTCTTGGAATCCTCAAATATCTAGTAACTAGTATCTCCATATAACCATATGCACAAAGCTGAGGTTTGCTTTATTTATATCTGCCTGTCTAATTTTTAAATGTGTTTGCTTGTAGGACCTACAAGAGCTGGTCTGAAATGTGTGTAGATATCCAACATCTGTTCTTTTTAAAGTCTTGGCCTCATAAACAAATTAGAACTTCCAGCAGGTTCATATACAAATATAATTCAATACGAGTTCCTGAGAATGGAAAAAAATGCAGGTTATTTTTGTTTTATTAAAATTCCCCCAGTTGTAAGCTTCAGGATGTGTACAGAGACTTTACCAAAACATAGTTTCTAAAAGATTAGCAGCTACAAACAGATGGAAGGAATAAGATACAGAAGGCCAGCCAGGTACATATTTTCCATGCATCACTTTGAAAGGCTTTAGCATTTTTTGAAGATTTATCAGACTAAAATTTTCTTTTCATCACAGGCAGCTCCATCAGGTGTTCATTGAAGAAAGCTACTTAGAACCTTCTGATATACTACAGGTTTTATGGCTACAGGTAATCATTACCTGTGGTGAGCAACATAATCCACAGCCAACTAACTATAAAGGGGCTTAGCACACAATATCAGAACAAGCAGCAAGATCCTTAAAACTACTGAGGCTCATTTGCCACAGTAACAGTTTATACTGTGTGACTGCAACCTAAAAATATCCCCTTCCTCCGCACATTCCCCATGCAAAGGGTAATGTACCCGTTTTCTAGTGGATCTTAATTTATTCTTCCAAATGTGATGATTTTTAATACAATGCCATGTATACAAGACATCAATCCACATTCTGCAAATATAAATCAAGAACAATCCACATCCTACTATAATATTAATATATTACTTCCTGCTTTCACTGTACACAACACACCATGTGTGTCTGTGTGTATGTGCAATTCATTCTAGCTCATCTCCATTTACTAGAGGCTGGAACAGTGACTGATAGGAAATACCTTCAAGCACACATCAGTTGATAATATTTAACAGGCAGCCTATAGAATTGCAGATTAACTTATCTGTCTTTAAAATCCTAGACTTATGTGCTATGCTCAGATCCACATGCTTTGCAGTGAACTTTATGGGAAAAACAACACACAAAAATAAGCACTAAAGAAACCAAGAAAATAGGAAAAAAATAATTCTATATCCAGATATTTCCATATGCTGTTTTGTTTCCCCTCTAAATATGATTTATAATGAACCTGAAACAAGAGTGAATACATTAAAAGTCATGTAACCTTTACATTAACTAACTTCATGTTGATTAACATATTATAAAAATGATTACAAAGTGTCTCTGTTGCCCATATGGGCATGTGTGAGTAAAGCTAGAGAAGGATTTGATTTAGCAACTAGAATATTTTAAACAATTATTTCCCTCTAATATATGAAATAATTTCCCTTTTCATTCCTTCTAAAAGTTCTAAGAGTTTACTGGGGAATATATTTCCGGAAAAGAAAAATAAAAAAAGAAAAAATAATAATTAAAAAAGAAAATTAAAAACAAACAAACAAAAACAATCAGGACCCAAAGATTAAAATCAGAAGAGTACAGGAGATTTCTACATGTGAAAGTTGAATCATTTGCACTCTGTGCTATAACCTCTTCAAGAAAATCAAGACACGTGGGAAATAAGGTTTCCCATTACACCAGGTACAGTTCTTTAAGATATACAAACATGTCAACTTATCCATACCGTGACCTCCAAAAAAATGAAATATCAGATGAGAGGAGGCTGCCAGCATGACACTGAGAAAGACAGTAATTTTTCAGTGTTTCTGAACATAACTCATACTTAAAAAAATATTCAAGAGAATTTTGGGTCAATGACAGTAAAGCAATAGCAATATTTTATGTAGGACTTCAGTTTACAGGGAACTAACTCTAAGGAAACAAAATTAGTATTTTAGTTTCATGAATGTGTCAGTTCAGTTAATAACAAATGGAACATTTCTTTTGCACAGTTGAATTCTGTTCACAAATGGGAGAAAAACAGTTAATAAGTTATTACTAGAGTTTATGGAGCTATACAGGAAGATACTAAGATGGATGTACTGGAAAACTGAGCTATTCTGCTGGTGTTCTGAGATAGAAGACAGCATTCAGTGAAACTCAGGAGTCTAGTCTTACTTCTGAGCCTGAAGCTCTCAGTTTATAGGAGGATCACAATATTTTCCTGTCTCAAAAAGATGTTCTGTTGATTATGACTTGAAAGCATGTCCATACATTGCTGAAAAGCCCCACAGCATACAAAACTGCCTGCTCCACCTCTTCCCTCATCTCTTTTTCTAGGATGCTCCGGCTCCTGACACCAGCTCTGATGTTTGCTTGGCTGCACAATGAAGTGGTCAGAGAGATACTTGTCTGGCCCAGCATCAGAGTACAGCTCAGTCACAGCAGAGAATACGGGCGTCACAACTGTTAACACCTCATTATTCAGAAAGTCCTAAATAGAAAGAAGATAAATCTTAACAAAGTCAGAAACACTTTATTTTTTAGCTTGCTTTCTTTTAACTAGAAAAGCTTCTAAAGTAATTATTGGAGGAGCAAACAATCTAAAAGGTAAGAAGGTGAAAAGGGGATGTTCTTTAGACAAAGGACAAAATCATTTTGGGTGAAGTGCTTTGAGTTGTACCTCCAACCAGTCAAAGGTCATGGAACAGGGGCCTAAGACCAGCGATGTTGGTTATATGGGAATAAGCAGTGCCCCACATCCCCTTTTTGTAAAATAGCACTGGGCAATTAATGCTTCACCAACACCATGCTACCATACAGAGCATGGCATGGTTTCAGTGCACATTGCTGGGTGACAGTTCTGCCAGTTTGATTAAAACAGAGTAGATTTGAGATCTTTGAGAACAGCTTTGTTCTCAGTGCGGCACATGACCGTTCTCTGTTTATGACTATCAGTATAGTGTCTGAATTCTTTTCTGGCTTGGTTCTTCTTGTCCTCAATTCATATTTGTTCAGGGACAGGGAGCAAAGCCAGATCGAGGGTTTGGGATAAAGCCAGACAGAACTTGATTAACTCACTTGCCTCTAACTACAGTAATTACCATAATAAAGACTAATGCATTAATGAGCATTTTAGAAGACAGAAAGAGTGGAGATATTCTTCAGCTGATCCTAGAAAAACAAATACATGTTTAGTTTTTGCCTCCATCATCTTGTGTACTAGCCTATGCTTTAGCCAAACCCTTAGATTTTAACAAATGCAATAGTACTGACAGAATGCTTTCTGGATGTATGCTTGTGTGCCAGTGATTTAACAGCACAACAGTGGAAGGTCAGGCTTTCATCTTTATGCCAGAAGCTTCTAAGAGTCATGGTGAAGACCCCACTACCATATTTCACTAGGAAGGGAAAAACATAATTTCTGAGCATCTATTTGGTTTTTAAACAAATTTAATTTCATACATAAAGTAAAATGTGGTCACCTCACAAATAGTGACAGAGACAAGCAGAAGTGCTTAACACATTCTCTGCCTCTGTCTTTAAAATAGATGATGGACGATGGGTCCATCAGGGTCAGTGGCCTGAGCTGGAGGACCATGACTACGAGGACGATCAACTCCCAGTTGACACTGAAGCTGTGTGGGATCTGCTGCTCCAGCTGGATCCCTACAAATCTATGGGCCCTGATGGCATTCATCCAAGAGTTTTCAAAGAGCTATCTAGATGTCATTGCAAAACCTCTCAATGACTTTTGAGTGATCTTGGGAATCTGGAGAGGTCCCAGCTGACTGGAAGCTGGTGAATGTTGTCCTGATTTTCAAGAAGGACAAGAAGGAGAACCCTGGGAACTACAGACCTATCAGTTTCTCTTCAGTGCCTGGTAAAGTTATGGAGATTATTTTTGGAGGTATTAAAAAAAACCTGAAAGACAATGCAGTCACTGTTCACAGCCAACATGGCTTTATGAGAGGAAAGTCCTGCTTGTCAAGCCTGATTTCCTTTTATGACAAGGTAACCCACCTAACTGATCAAGGCAAGCCAGGTAATATAATCTTTTTGGATTTCAATAAAGCTTTTCATTCTGTCTCTCACAGTATCCTCCTGGACTGAATGTCCAGCCCACAGCTGGATAAACACAGCGTGTGATGGGTGAGCAACTGGCTCGTGGGTCAGGCACAAAGGGCTGTAGTGAATGGGGTGACATCAGAATGGTGTCCTGTCACTAGTGGAGCTCCACAGGGCTCCATCTTAGGCCCCATTCTCTTTAACATCTTCATAAATGATTTGGATGCAGGACTGGAAGGGATAAGGAGCAATTTCACAGATGATACCAAACTGGGCAGAGCTGTTGACTCCCTCGAAGGCAGAGAGACCTTGGCAAATCAGAGGACTCGGCAATCACCAACCATAGGAAGTTCAAAAAGGGAAAGTGCCAGATTCTGCACCTGGGATGCAACAACCCTGGCTGTATGGACAGACTGGGGAATGAGATGCTGGAGGGCAGCATCACAGAAAGGGACCTGGAGGTCCTGGTTGACAGAAAGTTGAACATGAGTCAGCAGTGCATGGGCAGGCAGGAGGGCCAACCATGTCCTGGGGTGCATCAGGCACAGCATCAGCAGCCAGGCAAGGGAGGGGATTGTCCTGCTCTGCTCTGTAATGGGGAGATCTCACCTGAAGTCCTGTGTGCAGTTTTGGTCACAGCAATATAAGAAAGATATAAAGCTGTTAGAGAGTGTCCAAAGGAGGGCAGTGAAGATGGTGAAAGGCCTTGAGGTGAAGCCGTGTGAGGAGCAGCTGAAGTCACTTGGTCTGTTCAGCCTGGAGAAGAGGAGACTGAGTCTACAACTCATCACAGTCTACAACCTCCTTGTGAGGGGAAGAGGAGGGGCAGACACCGATCTCTTTCTCGTATCTGTAGTGACCAGTGACAGGACCCAAGGGAATGGCCTGAAGCTGTGTCAGGGGAGGTTTAGGTTGGAGATTAGAAAAAGGTTCTTCACCCATAGGTTTTCTGGGCACTGGAACAGGCTCCTCAGGGAAGTGGTCACAGCACCAAGCCTGACAGAGTTCAAGAAACATTTGGACAATGCTCTTGGGTACATGTTGTAACTCTTGGGTCACTCATGGGTCTTGTGCATGGCCAGGAGTTGGGCTCAATGATCCTTGGGACTCTTCCAACGTGACATATTATGTGATTCTGTGATTTTGTAAGTCAAGTGTTTTCCCTAGGTTTCTCCACAACACCTTGCCACGTTAAAGCAAAGAGCTAACAGGTAAGTACTCCTATTCAACAGAGGCAGAGAGGAGTTTTGGGCTCCATTTGAATTGCATCATGAAAATGGAAATAGTCCTCTGTGCATGGAAATCACATTTTGTGAATAATGCAGGTATAGATAGACTGATGTGAAGTACAAATCTCAAATTCTCCTTTTATCAAAACAAAACAAAACAAAACAAAAAACCCTCACAAGGAAGGGTAACTTCTGACTGCACAGTATGTGTCACCTCAAGGTCTATGTCAGGTTCTTTCTCATCATACTTACCTGCAATGTACTCTTTTATGACATAACAACATCTTCAAATTTAGATTAAAAATCCACATTTTTCTCAAGGCCTAAAGAATTTGCAAGCAAGATTCTGAGTATGAGTCATTGTTGACATGATGTGTACCTCAATACATAGCATTCAAAGCATTCTGCATGGTCATACTCATCATTCAGAATGGAAATCGCAAAAGCCTGTGGTACTATGATGAGCTCTACTTAAAGTAGTTCATGTACATATCAGTTACCGGCCACAAAACTGTGTAGTCTGCACTTATACATACAATAGGTTGAAATACTAAGGAAATAAGGAATATTTTACACAAATAGACATACATGAAAAACCTCAATAATAGGCTTCATGGCACTTTCCTCTTTATGTATTGCAGAAGTTTTGATGAAAATAATTTCAGTACTCTAAGATCTGCTTAAAAAATAGGCAAGGAAATCAGTGCTTCCTTGAAGCTTGGAAGACATTAGTCTCATCCCTTCTCATACACATTCAACATCTCAGCAGTCTCAAAAACTAGGCCTTTTGTCTCTGTACTTTAGCTCCTCCACTTATAAAGAGGTAGAAAAAGGATTTTTTTTTTAAATTCATGGACATACCTGTGATAAAACTGTTCAAAGGTTTCAATAATTAGATATCTTAACTGAGTCTTAGATATGTTAACTGATAGGGTAATGGGCTTGTAGTAGATCAGCATGTATTTTGGCCAAGCTAAATAGTTCAGGAAGCTTTCTAGGATTTTGGATTTTAAAAATCTAGACTCCCACAATATGTAGGTGAATATTTAGAATACAGCTTCTCTGAGCACCTGCAACAGACAACCTTCCAAACAGATGCTGAGCAGGCATAATGGACATAAACCTTCAGGCAATTTGTCCTTTAGCTCCCCATTTGGAAAATTTTTGCAGATCTAATTGTACACCCCATGGTAGCCTCACGGAATTTGTGCTTAACTCTCTATGTTTTATGTGCTTATGAGTATACTATCTTTTTAGAAATAGTTATAGAAGTACTTATTATAGAAGATATACTTACACTTACTTTAAATGATCCTTCTTAGATAATTTAAAATACATGTTTACCTCTTAATTAATTTTAAATGCTCCCTAGTGTGTTGTTATACTATTCTTAATATGTGGCATGTATTGTTCATGTACATCTTCATTTGTGAGTAAAATAGAAAAAGAAATAGAACAACCAGGAGGTGTTTTGCCAAAGTGAAAGTGAAATAAAAGTGTTTATTTCAATAGCATGTCAGACTGGTACAGAGTGAGATCATCACAAGAACAGAGTCAAAAATACCTGCTACTCCAGACAAAAGGGGATTTACTGTGGAATTAGGCAGACCCCTCTAGTACATTCCTGGAAGTGTTAAAGCCTTAAGCCGACATGACGGCAAAATGATGCAGACCCAGAATTGTCTCTACAATATTGCTTCTCTAGTGTTTTTCCAAAACCTGCAGCTAGTGCAAGGTGCAGAAAACCTTAAAAATACTATTTCTATGATATCCTGGTGATTGTAAATATTAAAAAGAATCTCACCCAATTGTGCTTCTCTCACAAGCTAATTCCATTCAGAGCATCTCAAACACCAGTATAAATAACTATTCACAAAGTGAAAGCAGAACAGTGTACCTTTTCTACAATTTACAATGTACTGTGCACTTGAGTTTTTTAGAAGTCAGACTTAGTACCTAATACCAATACTTAGAAGTAAAGGTTCCAGTTTTCTCCTTTTCTCTAAAGGCACCCTTTAAGATAAAAGTAACACTTTTCTCCACTAAAGAGAGAGGAAAACTGAAGATGGTTGCATCAAAATGTGCTGTGGAACATATCACAAGCAGTGTGTGTCTGCCCTTGGTATAAAATTTTGATCTGTTTTCCTCATTCTAATCCCATTTATTCATCCCATGCTGAGGATGTCACACTGCTGCAGTGTAGATTTAGGCATGGCTCTCAAAGGATGCTGAGAGCCCAGTGCTGACTACCAACCACTGCACATTGGCTTTACTACAGGACTGTCTCACATGCAACCCCCTGCCTTCACGCCTCCACAGCCATTCCACCTGGTGCTGTGAAGCCTTCATTTTCCTTGTTTAGTAATTTCTAGTCTAGAATGAATAGTGTAGAATAACTAATAATTTCTAGTCTAGGATAACTGAGCATCTCTGTGTGCTTTTTAATTATGAAGATGTATACTATAAAAAACATGAAATTATTCTTGGCAATAACTCCATAAATACATCCATTATTGTGGTGGGACTCCTAATCGACAAATTGCCGGAAATTAACTATTTGACTTCAAGAACCAATGTTAATTTTATGTCAGCTGGAGATAATTGTCAATACTAATTACGAAGTGCAGAAAATTAGAAACCGAGGATATTCAATTGTTTATCCCTATTGATTATTATTGACTATTTGGTTATTTACCACCAAAATGTCATAGGCTAATCATTCCATTTTCCACCCAAGAAAGCACAATTTTCATTGACTCGACGTGATTCATCATCCATGTTGAATAAGGGAAGAGAAAATGGATACTAAACCCATTAATACCTACAACCAGCCAAACTGGAATGTTAATCTAATGATTTGCTCTGTGTCATGCGTTGGACAGTTCAGGTCTTTCAGAGGGCTCTAGCTGAATAGAAAGGCTCCTTACTGAAAAGCAGAAAAAAACATTAGTTGAACAGTAAGGTCTGTTTTGCAGCAGATTTCACCTCCACTGCAGAAATTGCAGAGTATCAGCACTTCAAAATTACAAACATGTGCTGCACCTGGTTCCTAAACAAACAAAGCACAACACAGGACTCTCCCTTGATGACTTATTTTTGATGAAGTCATTGAGCCAAGGCAGAAAGCTTGAATTACGAAAGCAGCAGCATGAATAGGCCTGCTTATTCCTGCTACAATTACCTTTTCTCAGTGAAGGCTGCCTATTTTATCAATAGCTCTGTCAACATTTTAAAACCTCCTCAGAGTAATTCAGATTGTTGAATGTAAATAAGCCACCTGCTTTCAAAGATCAAAACAAGATTTATTTATTTATTTATTTTATTTATTTAAACTGATAAAGAAGGGGCCCTGCACACAAATGAGAAAACACTCCCCATCTCTTTCTTTAACCTCCGTTTCTGGTAATTCAGATGATGTTCTAACTGAAAACTAGGTTACAGCAAAGGAACTTATCAATGCATGTGCTTACCTACATAACATCAGATGAATAGTGATGCCACCCAGAACTTGATGTTTTGTGCATGTGTTGTCCAAACTGTTCACTGCAGTACAAGGGATCTCTAGGAAAGACATGACAGGGTCTTATCACATAAGATGGCAATATCAAACCCCTCCTTTTCAAGCAATGCTGACAATATTACAAGAAAATTATTGCCTTTCATAATACCCCATGGAAGACAGCTGGTCCTTTGTCACTGGTGCTGTGCACTGAGAATCTACGGCTATGCCCAGAGCTGGTTGAAGGCTGGGAAATATGGGGTCCAGCACAAAGCAATCTCTTCTAGAGTGTAAAGCTATTTGAGTGACAGAAATGCTCACACATGGTTTTTTGTTTTGGCGAATGACACCAAGTTCCTCTTTCCTTCCCTCTCAACATTTTTTGTTGCTATAAGAGTAAATACAGATTCTAAAAGAAAAGGAGTATGACAGACTCATTAGCATAAATATCCTTGTCATTTTAACCTTGTGCTGTCAGAGCCTGTCAAACTTCATCTTCCTGATGCCTCCTTTTATTTTTTTTCACATCTACACACATATCTAGTTTTCCTAAGCAGGAAACAGGGTAGATTTTAGTTCACATTTCATAAGCCGAAACCCACCTCTTAATTCTGTGGAACTCTGCACATTTTCTTCATAACCATGTTGACTATAATTTATCTGCAAAAACTGAAAACTTTATTTTCACTTTTCATTATCTTAGGATGTACAGCATAAAGCAAATATATATATATAAACTCTGAGGCAATTTCAATCTGATTTACTATTTAAACAGTACATTTTGCAGTGTGAAGGAATCTCATACTCTTTTAACCTCTCCAGTCTCAAGGCTAATCTCATAGCTCCCAGTGGGAGCTTTGCCATTGGCTTCACCAGGGACAAGTTCAGGTTTCATATTTGTAATAAAGACATCCATAAGAAATAATTTACTATCATTTTAAAAGTAGTCCTGTTACCTTTAATACAAATGAAATCACTTATATTTACTGTATTTCAGTATAAAAGTTTAATTATCTCCCAGATGCCAACATTTTCTCACTGTGTTTGTTTTAAGGTTTTTCTAAGAGCACAACTCTGGGTACATTCTGTTCAAACCCATGCTTCTTAAGTAGCAAGTTTTTGGTTTCAAGACAAATATTCTGTGTTATTTATCCAGGCTTTTTTCTACTGAAATCATTCAGAATAAAATTTAAGATTTGATGGCAACACATATTCCTATATACCTGTGTCAAACATATCCCTTTTTCATATGCAGCACCACTGAGATTATGCAATAATGACAGGCAAACAAGATTTACATGTTTCTCACAAGTATTGGAAACACACAAACAACAATCCTACTATCCTTAAATCAGTGAGTATGATTTGAAATGGAGATTTTGATATTTCTAGCATTACAAATGGTCTGGGGCACGTTCAAGCAATGTAGGAGCATTTTACATAAGTTAAACAGAATTACTGTAAAAGGTGACTGTAGTGTAATAGAAAATGTATTTTATTATAGACAACAGTTTCAGATAAACTACTTGGTGTAAACATTATGGATCAATTTAGGCGAACAGATCTGTCAGTGCAGAAGAGGCTCTTGAAAGAAAAATAAGCAGATGGTCCATTGGCACATAATATATCTCCATCTTCTCATCTCATGATGGTGGGAGATTGGGAGAGGGAGATTTAGAGAAGGAAAAATTGTTTTGAAGGAAACCAAGTGCACAGATGGGTATTTCAATTGAAAACTACATGCAGTCATGTTCAGAGCTTCCGCTTGACTCCAATCTTTCATGGAGATACCCACCTCAAATATTTTTATGTAATTCAAGAACTGTATCATTTCAAGAGTAAAAGAGAGTGAGACTAGCAATTAATCTCATTCTCTGAAGTTGTTTCCTGTGTGTTGAAGTGTTTTTTGACAAAGTCATGGTAAGGCAATTAGGCACATGCCACACACAGAATCTGAGCCATTTGTTAAATCTCACAAAATCAGTCTGAGTTGCTGTTATGACCACCCACTAGAAAACAGTGACTAAGGCAAAAAATTATGCTCTCTGAACTACTCATGCAGTTTCTATTTACATGCATATTACTTTCAGAGACATAATCAGAGGTCAACTGGTGTTATGAAGAGTGCAAGGGAAGAAGAGTGATATTTGTATGAGAAATACAAAATCTAGCCAGATTTAAAAGGTGAAATCTTTAAGGTCTTCATTGACATGCCTTGGTTAACTATTTGGCTGATGACCATAGCCTCTTTTGTCACAGTTTCATTGAAACATTATGGCTTTCTATTTTGGTTTCTTTTCCCCTCAACAGATACACTTAACTAGGAGAAGGAGATAAAAAAATTATAACATTCTCCCATGAATGTGTAATTTTTCTAGATGAGCAACAAGTCTCAAATCTCAGCTTTATCTGGAAAGCGTTCTAGTAGATGTTCTTAACAGCTTTTTATGAGATAATGGCACAGAAAGAAAAGTTTTGAATCCAAACATTTTCTAGCAGGGAAAGGCCTAATATTTGGTGATATCCAAAAATTGGTTTAGAAACCAATGGAATCACAGTTAACAATTTCTTCTCCATTTAAAAATTCTGAAGTACTTCTTTCCATAGAAAGATAGTATGCCTTAGACGACTTACAGTAGAGGAGCTTTGAGAGATGTATTAAAAATGTAAAGGCTCACTTGAAGTAGGTCAAAACAGCAATCAGCCTGAGTCTTTAAATCAGACCTCCAGCCTGATTTACAAAATTTCTTTGAAATAGGTGAAAAAAAAGGTGATAACTAACTTTCCCATTAAATACCAATATTCAAAATTTAAACCTTAACATGCCTATTTCAGGCATTGTTCCAGAGACATTTAGATCTATTTCCTGAGGCACAAATTTTGTAATGTCTCAAGGCATTCACCCTGCTCTCAAAGTGCAAGAATATCATCCTTCAAACACATTAAGCTGCTGTACTCCTCCAGCTCAAGCAGAATTCACAATTCATCAATTAAGTCAGAAAGATCAAGGAGATCTGCAGATCATGAGCTGGTGTGCAGACTCTCACAGGGTAACCAGCTTTCCTGATCTCCTGACCTGCAGGCTAATATTTTGCATAGCCAAGAATCACAGAATGTCCCACAGGCCTCAGGGAATGAGTTTTGGGGTCATCTCACTAGAGGAGTCAGTACTCCATCGCTGATGGAAATGGGGGGAGTAAATTGGGCTCTGCAGCCTTATTGCCTGTTCTGGGCTGGGATTTTAGATTTACTGGGTCCTGAATTTTGTGAACTAAGTCTGCTGACTGCTGGTTTTTTTGGCTGTTGATATACAAGTTCAGCTTAGTAGTTATAGCTCCTGGGTGAAGAACTGTAAAAGCTAGAACTACTTCCCCACCATTGGTGCTCCATTGCTCTCAGTCTCTTCCACACTTACACAGAGGTAGGAAAAGCTTCTTGTGTCATCCCTTACAGAACTTACTGAAGACGTACCCCCAAGAAAAAGTACAAAGTTCCTTTGGGGCAAAGGCTCTCAATCCAGGGAGTTCTGGAAATCATCAGGCTATCTAATATACATTTCAAATCCAATGAAACCATTATTCTTTTCAGAAACAATTGAAGATTCATCAATACACAAATTTAATTCATCCATACCAGCACTTAACCATCAAATAAAAGTGACTTTCTTCCTCTCTCTGTTGGATATATAACTATCTGCTCAGAATCAAAAAGCTTCAGCAGGAGAGCTCTGTGTACACTGTTCTATCAGCAGGGGATCTGTAACCCAAGGTAAAATATCCTGGCTGTCAATACTGAGGGAAAGGAAGCATCCCACTCCAGGTTGCACCTGGCTCCTCAAGTCACACTTTTTCCTTATAATCTTTCACTGCTTATGTCAGGCGAGTCACTCATAGGAAGCGTGCAGATGCCTAGCTTAGGTTTAGAGGCTACATGCTGGAGTGAGGTTGGTATAGCTTTGGTATATAACCAAAAGTTTCAACCACTGAAGGAAACTGGAGCTGTGAAATATGATTCAGGGAGAATGTAGTTTAATGATTAGAGTTCCAATCCTAGGAAATTCCCTCTATGTAACAGTGAAACTCGATGACTGTGTCTCCTCACTACAGAAGGGTGGACACAGTTTCTACTGTGAAAAGAAAGCACTGAATTTCACATCATTATCTACATGTCCGTGAAGTGATGTCAACTGAGAGTGTGGAACAGTAAGCAAAACAAAATTTAAAACTTCTGCTTGACCTAATGAGTGGCTAAGACAGCAGATATTTTGAAGAAAATATGTTTGGCCTGAGTATGCACATAGAAACAGCTTTTTAATTTATCACACCAAGTGGAGATACAGCAGGTATCTTGCTGAAGGGCCAGATGGCCTGGGTTCTTAATTGGTATATGCAATTTGTTATTCTTGCAGAATAGATCACTCTCATCCTCACATAATGAGTTACTTTTTCCACAGGTTTCACATTAAATTACTGGGAACAGGCAGTGAGAGTACAGTTTAGGTGCAATGTGTTTCTCATTTTATTTACCACAACCTTAATTTCAAAAATTCTACAACAAATAGTTGGGTTAGAAAAAACAAGTAGCCCTAGGCATTTTCCTCATGCTGGGTACTCAAACAAGTCAGGGAGAAGCTATCTCTCAGGACATATGAAAAAAGAGATATTGTGTCCTTAACTCTACCTCCACCTCTGGGTAGACTGAAAACCCTCTCTGGAAAAAGGTTTCCAAAGAAAAAGAACAGCGAGCTTAATCTAAACATTCACTGAAACACCAGCCTCATTCTGAATCTGGGAATCTGTGAGAGTGGAATTTTTTGGATCAACTGACACTGAAGGATAATAGACCTTTCAAATGTTTTCTAATTGAGTGTTGTTAGTTTTTTGGGCTTAGAATTTGTGTATAAGTTAAGAAATGGTAAGAAGAACAAATCTGCAACTCCTTGCATATAGTTTCTAGCTTGTCAGATCTGTCAGGGTGTTTAGAGCTTAACTACAGCACTGATGATAAAAAGCCCCATGCCTGCCAGCAGAAATACTACCATTTCTTGCTTTTCTTGCCTGCCTTTCCTGTCATTTCAACAAAGTCTTAAGAGACTGTACCCAGTAGTAGAAGTTGACAGCTTCTCATGAAAGAAGGGAACTTGGAAGAGCATGTTGCATTTTGCCCAAGAAATAAGCCCAGGTATAGTACCTCCAATGTCAACTGAAAATGTGAAGTAGTAAAGCATATTTCACAGTTAATGGATAGTATAGGTGCACAGACTCAGATGCGGAAGAAAGTCTGACAACACAAGCCCAATACACATGAAAGTTAGCAGAAGCCTTGCATCAAATTCAATATATACTAAATATGGGAAATTTTTTGCTGTTATTGCTCAAGTAGTTCGCACTTTTGCTCTTCTGGTGTACCAATGGGATGCACTCAGCCTTGCTCTGACAAGATCTTCTAGATGAAATATCTGCTTTCACATTCCATTTTTTCCTATCCCAGAAGAAATCACCTGGTGCTGAAGGTAGCCCTGAAGACATAATTAATCCCTATATACACTGAGGAATATTGTAAATGAAGAGTATTGTGAAGATATTGTTAATAAACACTAGTAGTGGTACCTTAGGACAGGTCATCATATTAATTTCTAAACAGCACAGATCCCCTTTATACTGAGAGCCTTACATTAGTATCTTACTAGACTTCCACTGTAGAAGAAACCAGCAGTTAACTCTCCATGGTTTTCTTGTTTGATTTCAATAGCAAAAGCAAGTTCCTTATGACTGAAGTAATGGGATAGGAAGAAACAAGTGCAAAAGTATAGGAAGCTATAGGTTAAGCAGAAGAAAATAATTCTGGTTTGCTTTGGTATCTGTTTTTCTTTCATACTAATACGCTAAATAAAAGAGGTATAGTAGGAAAATGAAAACCCTAAAATGCACATACACTGATATATATGATGCTGATATAACAATGGGTATATATTTTTCCTACTTGGATCTTAATACTCCCATTGTTCCACAAAAAGAGAGTTTTTAGTTTAAACCATTCTTGCATACATTCCAAAAACTTCAAAAGGAAACATTCGTTACTTGAGCTTGGATGTTCTTTTATAACAGCAGAACAGCTTGACACTTACGGTTATCTTTACAGAACTCTTCAAGGGAAAGCTGTTTTGTTCTATTCAGTTTAGCAAAACAGTATATATATCCTGTCTCTGACAGTTCCTGTAACAGCGAGCTATCCAATTCCCAAATTGTTTCTTCCTCTTTACTCACAAGGCCATAGCATTGTGCATGCAGATGGTGGCAGAATATGGATGAGCCAAGACACAGTAGCATTCCAAGTTTTCTGCAACCCACATTTTCCTTATCATACAACAACAATGGAAGTCATTACTATGTTTTCTATTGCAATAAGAAGAAAAAATTTCTGATCCAATATTAGAAACTTTCTTTTGCATACAGATGCACAAAACCTAACAGATAAGCTATTCTTGAATTTTGGAAAAGATCTGTTGTCATACAGAAAGGAAATGCACAAAAAATGAGATCCAGATTAAGGAAATCTCATTGAGATCTAAATATTGATATAAATCCTTACACAGACTGATGGTTCCTGGGGGTACTGCTCAGCTCCTGACACGCTTTGGAGCTTGACTCTACAGTGTCAAATCAATGTAATCTCAACATTTATTCTGGTCATCCCCTACATGTATCATCATCTTGTCTTTTACATGGATACATTCTCAATGTATCATTTTATTGTCAAAACCTCTTACACAGGGGCAGTATAACAGCAATGGGGGTACTTCACTGCAACTATGTCAGACCTGCACTCCAAAACGATGGTAATATTTGGCAGACTCAGTAAAACAGCAGATTGCATGATTTAGCTAGTCCATATTTTCAAACCACCATTTCAGATGTAACTGGAAAAGGAAATATATTCTTTATAAAAAGGTTTTGCAATGTTTCACAAAAGTTTCATTAAGACACCATGGAGGTCTAGAGAAAAAGGTCAGCAAACAGAAGTGAACAAATGAATATTTATGTGAGAAAGAATGTGCAGTATCTTAAATACATCTCTCCCAAACAAGTAATAAAAAATTTTTGTGGACATTAACCTGGCTGGTACATTTTAAAAATTTTTGCCTCTCTATTGTGCCTTTGTTCTAATCTCTTTTAGATCCTCAAGGCTGTATAAGAGAATAGATATTTCACTATATTTATATTGCAGGGTTAATGGGTGATCTCAAGAGAATATTTAAGAATGCTAAGCCCCATAAACAGTGTCTGTCATTATTATTCTTTCTAGATTAACTTGCATTTGACTTCATGCATACCCTTTGTGCTTGCAGAGATACAACGTCAAAGTAGTCATTGACAGATTAAGTCTTTACTATGAGAGTGGTGAGACACTGGAACATGTAGCCCAGAGCAGTTGTTGAGGCCCCATCCCAGGAAGTGTTCAAGGCCAGGCTGGACAGGGCTCTTAACAACCTGGTCTAGTGGAAGGTGTCCCTGCCCATGGCAAAGGGGTTTGCAACTAGATGAACTTTAAGGTCCATTCCATTCCAATCCAAATCATTCTAGGAAAAAACATTAATTGTGCTATACTCAACACCTCCAGGACTCATTCTTGACTCAAAGCATACTCAAATCTTACCTCCCTTGTGCTTCTGAGCATGTACTAAAGGCCCGATTTTATATATAAATTTATATAAATTTGTATGTGTATATAAATGCATGTGTGTATGTTTTTCTAAGAAAATATGCACACATGTGGATAAATAATGCAGAAAATAGGTCAGATAGGTATGTGAAGACAATGAACTCAATAGCACCTTCTGCCTTTGATTGAACTCTACACAGTTTAAGAACATCCCTCCAAAAAAAGCTGACTTGGAAACTTAGCAGCAAGATCTTTCAGCCTTTAGAAAAAAATGGGGACAGTAAATTCTTCTTCTGGCTTGCATATTTTAAGCTTTAAAAATGTTAACCACTTTAGTTCCTTATTTCCAGAAACATGAGGTTTTAGGCAGCACTGTTGTTGTTCCCTGGTAAAATGAATCCATTTACCTTAGAGTCTTAGACTTTTAGCAACATTTTCACCCTTTATTCCTGGGAATTCCAAAATTTATTCGTATAACAAATAGCACAGCTGAGATAGCACAAAAGCAAAAACAGCACAAATAGCAAAAAAAGTAGAGATACCCAAAGCCTGCTTTGCCTTAGCATTTACCAACAAAGTCTCTGAGGTCTTTCTGCCTAGAGATAATGTTCAAGGATAAGAAAATCTACCAGGAGTGGAAAAGGATTGATTATGGGGTTGCTTGATAAATCTCATCCTATGCAAGTCCATAGCACCTAATGAGACATATCTGGGGTGCTAAGAAAGCTGCAAGATGTCACTATGACACTGTACCATCTTTGAAAGGTCATTTAATCAGGGAAGGCCCACAACGGCTGAAGAAATACAGATATGGCACTCATCCTCAGAAAAAGTATGAAGCACGACTCAAGGTTTTGCCTAACATTCATGCTCATAAAACCATGGAATGAGTACTCTTGATGCACATTCTGGGACACTGAAAGAATTAAAAGATAACTGGAATGGTAACCACCATGAGTTTACCAGGAATTAACGTTACAAAATCAACCTGATTGCCTTCTAGATGAAAGGACTAAACTTATACATGAGGAGTGAGAAATGGATGTCAATTATCTTAACAAGAGTAAGGCATTCTATATGATCTCTCAGAGCATCTTTAAGACCATGATAGGTTTGCTACTACTAGATGGGTAAAAAATGGTTTAAAAGGGTACTGGACACAAGTTAAAAGCAAAGTACCACAGGAATCTATACTAGTTTAATACATTTATCAATTACCTGGAGGAAATGGAGTGTCTTCTCATCAAGTTTGTAGAGTATGCCACACTGAGGTGAGCTGTGAAGTATACACGGGGACAAAGCATGTCTCAATGGCTATGGAGTAACTGCTGCTGGTAGCAGATGAGCTACAACAGACAAACTGAAATAAGAGAGTTCTGTTTGACTAAACTTTTCCCCTATGAGGAGAATCAAATAGTGGAACAGTATACCTGGAGAGGTTTTACAGTCTCCGATGTCACCAGTTTTCAAGACTCAAGTGGATAAAGCCCTGAGCAACTTGGCCCCAAGTCAGCATTGGCCCTGCTTGGAGCTGGAGGTTGGATTAGAGATTTTCCATGGTGCGTTCCAATTTAGTGTGATTCTGTTTGCTACCTACACATGGCTGTGTAACCATCTCCACCTTTATGCGGATACACATTAACTCTTTCTGCTTAAAACCACAAAAACACTGAGAAACTGTACAGTCTCTATAGACACACATTGTCAAATATAATCTACTGACCTACATAGTGCGAAAAAAAGGCTGCTGCTACTGAGCTGCCATTCCCTCTTTGTGCACTAAGAAGGTTATAAATTTTACAACTAAATTCATTTGTTGTCATTTTCCCAAGGAAATATTGAAGAACACTGAAGTCTTTAGAACTGACAAAGAATTCATGTTCAAATAAAAACAAGTTTAATGGAATTTTCTGTTCTTAACAGCGAGGAGGAGAAGGAGTTTTTATTGAATGCTGTATTTTGCTCCACACAGAATGTGTCAGTCATCTGCTGCATAAATAGAGTAAGTAGGGAAAAAGGAGATATTTTGCCAGGAAAATATGACCTATGAATACAGAACTATGATTAGTTTCATTTTAAGAAATTAACAGTAATGAGGTGGGTAAAATACATTTATTAAACATCAATGACACATTTACTTAGCTACAGCCTCTTTTGGCGGACCCTCATAGCTCAAGGACCCTACTCACTTGCTTTCCCTCCCACTTTCCTTGTTTGCGGCACCACCACTAATTTTGGTGTCATTTAAAGACAATGCCTCCTGCCATTGAAATATTGTGTTTCAGATGTTAATTTTTAAGCATATGAGTGTTGGAGGCTTTGGCCTCAGAAATTCATGTTTTTCTGAGCCATCCAAACCTCCCAAGTATGGAAGACTGGGCCAAGAAACCCCTAAGTACTGCTGTTCTCATGAAATTGTTACAGTGAGCAAAACAAATGAAAAAGGACATATAAAAAACCAAAGGGCTTTTAAAAATTACACATCAGGAACTGTTGCTGCCTGTTCTGAGCTTCCCTTCCCCCTCCCCAAGACACTCACCTCTGCCATGTGCTCTGAACCACTTTGTTCTGAGTGCGGGCAAAACCAAATGTAACTCAAACTCTTTAGCAGTGTCTGATTGGCCGGTCACCCCGGGTCCGGCCCCAGTCCTCCCCTTTCCCCTTCTCCTAATAAAAGAGAAGATCAAGGGAGACCCCACCCTCTTTTGGCTCTGCTGCCCTTTCTGCGAACATCTCTTGTCATCTGTTTCTTTTGAAAGCTTCTAATTGTGGAAAATTGAGTGAGCAGAGAG
This sequence comes from Corvus kubaryi, assembly GCF_017639235.1. Taxonomy (NCBI): domain Eukaryota; kingdom Metazoa; phylum Chordata; class Aves; order Passeriformes; family Corvidae; genus Corvus; species Corvus kubaryi. Next base: position 3,727,724 of record NW_024581137.1, on the reverse strand, counting down.
CTATATTTCTCCCTCTTTGCTTCTGCTAGAGGTAATTGCTTTGCAGCTGATACAGGTACTGATTTTAGAGCTACTAAAATGCTAGATTGTCCGTGCTACCGCTCTGGGTTGCTCGAGGCTTTCTAAGGCATTGAACTACTAGCACTAGCCAGTAAAAAGCTGAAAAGATACCTCCTCAAGGAACAGTATGGTTTCAGGCTCCATTTTTCTGAATTTCTGTCTTGGAAAGACTGGGAATATAATTGACTTCTAGCCCACCTCTCACTGATGGGTAAAGCCACTGACAAAGTAATGCCAAGAAAGTGATGACAAAACAGCACAGCTGCCAAAATCCTGAAGTATTTGCAGTCAGGCTTTGAGCCAGGTCATAGCATTTAGAAAGCAGCAGCAGCATTAAAAGGTTGTCTCCCCATGGCAATGGATTGGCTGTTCTTAGTGCTGAAATTACTCAAACTCACCATGGTCTCCAGCAGTCAGTCCCTCAGGATTGCTGTCCCATTTAAGTGACATTTATAAAAAAAGCTTTTATGGTTGTAAAATGAATTACTATTATGAGCACCCAAAGATTAGTAATGGCAAATTGTTTCTTTACTAAGGACTAGTGGTAAAATACTAAACGGGGTTACAACTGTGCTGCTTTTAAAGGATGTATGGATTTATTTTTTATGAGAAATCCTGCCCTATGTTGGTTTAGTCTGCACATGAAAATGAGTGACCTGCAAATGCACAAGGACTATCTATATCAGATCAGTTATGGTTGTATCAGATCAAGTATGGACGTGGTTGTCCTGGAAGTCCAGCAGGATCCCTGTCAAGAGGCTTCAGAGGCATGTGGACAACATTGTCCTTCTGGGGCCCAGGACACCTTATGTACTGTGTGATTTCAGCACTTAACAGCTGAAGCTGAAACAAGAACCACTATAAGCACTTTCTTCCACGAGGTAATGAAATGCCAATTAATAAGCTTATAAATGCTAGTCTGCAAATTCTTTAGAAGTCCTTTCCAATATACAAATTTTTGAGTTTTATTTGTATCCTGGTTCTATTGTTACTTAGTGATGTCTTAGCATTTCCCGGCAGCCGAGTAAGTCTGGGCAAAATTCCAGTTAGAAAAGCCCCTAGGAGAAATATAGATTTAATTGTCATACTAATTTGCAACCAGGACTTGAGTTTTTTGAGGGTTTTGAAGGAAAAAGGAGTCATTTTCTTTTTTGAGGTGAAAAGAGAAAATAATGCTATGGTTTTATAGCAAAATCCCTGTAGGCAATGTTAGGTCTTATCTGTATTAGAAAACAAGGAACGGAATGAAAACAACACAAAAAAATCCAAATTAACCAAATTCAGGCATAAACACCACACAAAAAAATGATCTGCATTAATGCACTTCAGAATTGATTTTGAAAAAAATTCTTTATTTCCAAAATCCTTTTTTTTAAAAAAATCTTGTCTGCTTTCCAAATTACAGAGTGTTTTCTGTAAGACAATGTCAGGTTGGGAGTCTTATAAAGATTTTGCTCACTTGAATTTTAAGAACATGAATTTTCCAAATACGTTATTCTCTGTACATTGTCTTATTTTGAAAAGAAAAGCAGATTTTAAAATAGTTTGAGGGGTTTTGCCTATATCTGTTTTTCTTATTTAAATAAAAATTGTGGAAGTATGGGATGCTTAGTATTTTAAGTATACTTTAGCATATCAGTGAAAAACCTGTTCTTCCTCCCTAGCCTTCTTACAACATTACATGGCACTATGATTTTTAACTGCTTATATTAGCAGGGGTCAGTTTTACTTCTGTAACTGTATTGCCTAGACTGACATGGTTTCAGTCTTTGGACAGAAAGAAAAAAATTTATATTTGAAATGTGTCTGTGAAATATTTTAGGAACCCCTACTCTCATCCAGACCTCCCAGACAGTTAAGAGCATATTCCCTAATGTACTCCAATACTACATATCTTTATCAGCTAAAGTGAATTGTTTCCTTCTTCTCTTTTTTCTTAAATGCCTCATTTCTACATTTTCTGCCAACCCAAGAGAACATTCTATACCAAATTGTCTCAAAATCAGTGCAAGGATTTAGGGTGCTCCAAGGTAGATGCCTAAGTAAGGGCAGGTCTGCGTAAACAGCATTTTCTTGGAATAAATTTGCCAGTGCTAGAACTAGAAAAGAATACATTCATGTCCTCAGTTTTGGTCTTATCTTGAAAATATCCAGATATATCTTTATCTATCCTGCCTCTGATATGCTCTTCTGGTGCAAGTGGAATTTAAACTTCATTTAATATTAGTTCGAAGTTAAGAGCTTTATTGTAAACTGAGGAGAACATGATTTATTAATCTATACATGAAAGACATTTAGCAGAATAAAAATCCTGTAACTGTTCATGCTTTTGAATACTTCCTCAAGAGTCAGCATTGCTCGTAGAAGGCATAGGCTGTAACAGGGCACAATGACAGTAGAGGAAAAATAACAGCAATGTTTTGACCCTAAAAAAACAGCCAAGTTTACTTTGAATACATCTCTGCATTCACAGCCTGATTCTAAGGTTACAGAACTTGATGAAGCTCTCATTTATTTGAAGGATCCATGGCATAGGTCCTAAAAAATTCTAACTCTTCAATCTGCTGTGTGATCTGGTTAATTCTAGATTTCTAGATGAAATTGGTAAATATATGAAAGGTTATTGTCAAGTATAAATACGAAATTTAACAGCGCAAATTTTCCCTAAGCAGTAAGCAGTAATGTTGCTCTTCCTACACATACTGCTCCCTTTATTTCTATTAATGTTTTCATATTACTGAATTAAATGAAGACAATTAATGGGATAGGATGGCTCCTGGTCTCTCAACCCTGATCCCAGTGTCCTAAGCTTTTTTTATTAAAGGGATAGTGTGTTCCCCATGTTATTAATCTGTGCTGGTACTGTAAGAACAGCTATACATTTCTAGCCCATTACTATAATTTTTCCATTCAGCGGTGTATGAAAGGTTCATATAGAAATGGAAGTCACCAGATGATGCTTAAAAGTGTTAATAAATTTGATGGGAATGTTGCACTAAAGCAACATTACCAACTCCTAGTAACAGACTCAAGGTCAATAATTAATTATTGGACAGTTTTCTAAGTCAGGGCTCTTAGCAAAGAGAGTCTTGTTATTTCACTCCATGTTTTACTCACTGCTTTGGACTTATACAACCACAAATATGGAGGTATAAATATTGTCAGTGGATTGTCACTAGCATATTGCTGATTTGGTGGACCTGTATTACTGCAGTCAGATTTAATATTCTCCTGGAAAGTCAGCAACTGGTAGAAGCATTGAGTGTAACGAGCAACAGTGAGGATGCCCTTACCTGCCTCCTCTTATTAATAAAGCCTTAAAATAAGTACACATCCTTTAAAATCCATAGTATAGTATAAATTGATGAAAACGCTGTTGTTTAGTGATCAGGAACCGCCAGTATAAGGTCAAGACATTTGGGGCTCCATCTACACTTTATAGCCTATCCACAGTTTAGTGTTGTGAGCAGTTCACTCACTTCCATCTGGGTTAGTCTTCTCCATTAAAATGTAAATGACTTGGGCCAAAATCTAGCAAGAGTTCACAGAGTTAATTAAGTGTCCTTGCAAAGAACAGATGAGTGATGGCCAAAATCTCGGTTAAATAAATTTGTGTTGAAATCCATCTGTCCTCCAAAAGGCTGGAAAAACATATGCAAGAACCTTGAGAAAACCCAAATAACTTTCTAAAACAGGTTCTTTGCATTGCCTTACGTTTGTTTTCATTCTAGTTATGTTTATCACATTTTCATGAGTTGAATGCTCCAACTTGTCCTTGCCATCAGCTCAATTGCTCTACATGTGTCCTCTACGTTTCTGAGTTAGTTCCCAAAAACAAGCATTTGGTAGGAATGACTAAGGAAACGTTAAAAAGATCACTGGATTTTGGTTCTTTCGTTCACATATTCACATTAAACGCATTGCAGTAGGGAAAGTAGGGGTTCTTTAATGCAGGTGGAATGTGGTTTTGAAGTCAGAAATGAATAGCAGTTTCTCCTTTATTGTGAGTTAAACATGGGCATGTGTGCGCACACACATATGCATGAAACAAAAGTAGCTCAAGAAAAGAGACCGAGATTTTGAATATGTATAGAATAATCTCTTCAGGATAGCAATCACAATGTTTGCTAGCTTAAGGTGACTGAATGAATAAGGCTCTTCTGTATTTAGGTAATGTGATTTATTAACATTAGCACTGTTCTACACGTGGGATTTTGTAATATCACTTAATGGGTTTATGTAAAAAAAAGACTAGACTAAAATACCTGAGCGAGTAGATCTGATTTTGCATTCTGATATTAATTTTTTTAAATCCCACTTGCCTTCTCGGAGGTTATGCTGGTTTTGGCTGAGGTAGAGTTAGTTTTCTTTGTAGTAGCTGGTATGGGACGGTTTTGGATTTATGCTGAGCACAGGGCTGATAATTAAGAGATTTTTGTTATTGCTGAGCAGGACTTGCACAGAGCCAAGGCCTTTTCTGCTTTTCGTGCTGCTTCACTAGCAAGGAACGCGGGGTGCTTGGGAGGTTGGGAGGAGACACAGCCAGGACAGGTGACCCCAGCTGACCTGAGGGATATTCACATGACATCATGCTCAGTATATACAGTGGGAGGAACAAGGAGGAAGGGATGTTTGAAGTGACGGCATTTGTACTCCCACATAATGGTTACACGAGGTGGGGTCCTGCTGTCCCGGAGGTGGCTGAACACGTGCCTGTTCATAGGAAGCAGTAAATTAATTCCTTGCTCTGCTTGCATGTGTGGCTTTTGCTTTCCCCATTAAACTGTCTTTATCTCAACCCATGAGTTTTCCATCTTTTGCCCTTCCAATTCTCTTCCTGATCCTATTGGTGGGGGAGTGAGGGAGTGGCTGTGTGGGGCTTGTCTGCTGGCTGGGGTTAAACCATGACAGAGGTACCACTCAAATGAGTAAAATTTCAAGAAGAGAAATAAAATGGATGAAAGAAGGCTAGTATTCAAAAAGTACATAATCCTTTGTCACTGGAAACATAAATCTCTCCCACTTAAAACAAAAATTGTATCTTGGGCTAAGTTGTTATTCAGTGACAGAGATTGTTCTTCAAAAAACAGGAATATGTTTGTGAAGATGTGAGATTGCTCTTTGCCTACATAAAGAGAAAAGATTAGTTGCCTTGGGAACTATGGTGTCTCCTCTGCTCCCCACAATAATTACTTTTTTCCTTTTCTTGTATTTTCTTTTTTTTTTCCTTTAATTACTTGTTGCTTCTTCTGTATATACTTACAGGAACACAGGCACACACAAATAGGCTCTACCATTTTCAAACGCTTTGCATTCATACATCAGTCATTTGAAGTGTGGAAAAGTTAATGTCTGACAAGAATTAAATAGCACATAGAAGAAGGTGGAGACTCACCTACATGACTAAACATGCAGTCTTATATCTTGTAGATACACAGAACTGGCAAACCTTTTGATGATCTGGTTTCACTTGGAAATTGGATACAGTGATTATTCCTACACCACTGTAGCTGACTGTGCGAGGGCTTCTACTGCTAAGTTTGTTCAAAGTATGCCAAATTAATTTAAAAAAAAATTAGTTTATATAAATGTTTAGAATTACTGTGTTTTACTTTGCTCTGAAATAACCTAGGGAGTGCTTCCTCTTTTGCAGAGTAAGGAGGTGTAAGACACTGGTATATTCCTGTTTTCACAAACCCTCTCTCACCTGAGCTGCTGAACAAGATGGTAGTATTGTGAATGGGTTTAGTACGCTCCACCATAACTTGCATGGCCATAGATTTTGGTCATCAGATAGAATGGAAAGACAAAATTTGGGAGAAAATCCAAAAGTTGATTTTATGACACATTGAATATTTCCATTAAAAAGAACCAAAAATTTGCGAACTTGTAAATAGTGTTAACAGTCCCTCTTCTCCTCTACGCCAACTCTTATCTGCTTGTTAAAAAACCCAAAACATCATAGTCATAAAAATCAAACATTATAAACTTCAGAAATGCCACAATTAGGGGCCTTTTTGCTCTCATGTGTTCACTTATCCCATTCACATTTGTACACTGGTGCTAGGAAATCAATCTTTAATACTGTCCTGTTTACCTCACAAGGTCTCTACTCCTCCCCACATACCTGAAATGATATTCAGTACAACTGGCTTCTTCCCAATGATCAAATAATGTTCCAGGTTTTTACTTAGCATACACTGTGCTTTCAAAGCAAAAGTCCAATGTAAGAGAACACCAGAATTTATGGCAGGACCTATTTTTCCAGCTTCCAAATCTACAGATGAAGATGTGGTTTGGTCTTGACAGCTTGGCACCTTGTCCTTTTCTGTTCAGTTGGATCCAAAACCAGAGCAATTTCTTCCTTGAAAGAATCTGTTTTCATATTTGGGGTAGGATCACCATGCATAGGTGTTTTACAAGGGAATGAGGTCTTTATTTGAGTCCCCATGCAGGTTCAGGAAAGCACAGATCCCAGGTGCTGCAGGTGCAGCTTTGAGGACATCACCCAGAGAACCTTCAGGGCCTCCACTAGAGCATCTCAATCTTCTTCATGGACTACGGAGAGAAGGAAACTTCTTCAGGGTACAGTCCAGTTCAGGCCCCTTACCAAAGGGATTCTAACCTGAAGAAGTTAGGTGGAAAAAAGGGAAATGAGGTAGCTAAATTCGTTGTCCAAAAGTGAGCGCTCTGGATATATCCCCTCACAGTTCCATTACTTTTCAGGATTAATTTTGAATGTGGCTCTTAAAATGCCCCTATGATCCAAAATCCAAAGAACAAAATTTAAATTCAACAGCTATTGCAATAAACTGAGTCTGCACTACCTCAGAATACTCACAGGAGGAAGCAGAACTGTCCACTGTCTCATCTCTGTTCCTTCCAGGTCTCTTTCCATCTATTCATTTTGGCATCACAAGCTTTTATGTTACTATAAGGTAGAAAAAACAGGAAAAGAATACAAAAGTAGTATTGAGCTCTTCATGTTTTCCTGTATATGTTGATTTGTCAGACAATAGCAGAAATGCTCCTGTTGCCACAAGGAAGGGAACAATTGAGACAGAGCTAGGGTTGGAGTGTGAAAGGATGAAATGGAAGAGCCAGTGTAAATAATTTATGAAGGTATGATGACCTTCTTCACCATATAATGGCCTTCTTCACAATGAGGATGATGAAGCACTGAAACACATTGCCCACAGTTGTGGATGTCCCATCCCTCGAAGTGTTCAAGGCTAGGTTGGATGGGGCTCTGAGCAACCTATTCTAGTGGAAGTTGGCCTTATCCATGGCAGGGGGACTGGAACTACATGATCTTTATGGTCTCTTCCAACCCAAACTGTTCTATTATTCTATGATTTTCACATAGAAAATTCTTTATAAGTAACAAGGAAATGCATTTCAGAGGCGTTATCTGAGAAACAATTTAGAAAGTCTCAGCAAACATAAAGAATAACAGGACCAGCTATTGGCTAAAAGCATAATTCAGCCATAAAACTTCAAAATAATAGAGTCATCCATTTAGTTAAGTGCTATGTCATGACTCTTCATATTCATGAAGCAGAAAATGCAAGGTAGAGTAGTACTTATAATCACCAAACAGCACAGTTCAAGTGAAATCAACACTGTATTGACTAAATATATACACAAATCATACATATACGTAGTCTGTTTATCCAGTAATAAAAATTGAGGTGCTTTAAAAAGTCAAAGAAAAAATTATATGAGGTGAAAAGCCATTCAGTAATAGTTTCCTGAACTTCTCTTCAGTCTTAAAGTTTATGCCTAGGAAACAGAGAAGAGAGGAGAAAAAAAAAGAAATGCTTTTATTAGATAGGTTGTACAACTAGTAAAGGTAGTAAAGGTTCAAGTCACTGTATCTTCCTGGACTCACCACAGAACACTTAGATCTTACACATTAGTACCTACTAACACAATTCTAGAGCTCTGGACAACTCTGGGCATCGTTCTGGGCAGTATTCTCCATGTTAGTCCTGCTTAAGCAGGTGGGTTGTACTGGATGACTTCCAGAAATCTCTTCCAACCTTAACCATTTTATGATTTAATGATATGATGGTATGTGATTTTTTATCACTCTGCTAAATCTTGTATTGTGTTCTTACATGAGAAGCAAAGTACAGTGACTAAACATATGAGGTCATAGTCCTTCAAGCTGAGGTCTACAATAATACGGTTATTGCTTCAATACAGCTACAGTTTCATCCAGAGCTAAATTTGGTCTTTTATTGCAAAATCTTAATGATATACTTAAAATATTTTGAAAGAATTCTAGTATTTCCCAGAGTTTAAGAGGAACAGATTGCCTTTGGAAAATACTGGCAACAGTAGCAGCAAGACACCATCTTGATTTCATGGTACTTTTAATATTTTCATCTACCACTTCCATTGATCAGAAATGCTAAGTCCCTCTGGAGGCTGATTTTGTACTTAACTTCAGTTAAGAGGTATGAGAGTAAGATTTTCAGTCTACATTTGCTGAACCAGAAAATACAGTCACTTCAAGATAGACGTAATCAATAGGCCAAGAAAAGCATCAAGCCCCATTAGTAAACATGTATTAAGGAACTACATGTGCATACAGTCTGTGAGTGGTATTGATGAAATTGTCCAACACCAATGGGATCTGATGTAGTCTGTAAGGGAGGAGGATAAAATATAATGTTTAAGTGCTCTGTGAGGAACATATTGAATTTATGGCAGTGACTATTGATGAACCACAAGGTCTTTCAAAATCTTTTTCATTAATACTTTTACACTGGCTCTTTCATTTCATCCTTCCATACTCCAACCCTAGTGCTGTCTCAATTTTTCCCTTCCTTGTGGCAACAGGAGCATTTCTGCTATCATCTGAAAATGTTAACATATACAGGAAAACATGAAGAGCTCAACATTACTTTTGTTTTCTTTTCCTGTTTTTTCTACCTTATAGTAACACAAAATGTATAAAGGCAACATTTTTAGTTGACCTAAATGTATTCCTATCTGCTATTTTTATAGATGAGGTAGAAAGGTTTTTGCTATTTACATCACAGTAGAACACATATACATTTTTGTAACCCATAAGACAGTGGCATTGTTATCATGATATTTAAATTCTGTAATGGAACACAAAAAGAAAAGAGCAACAAAAATTTTAGCAAGGCAGAAATCCAGAACATCAAATTTTTTCATGGTTAAGTTAGCATTGAGTTTAAAATTGTGGCAATCATTTTTCACTAATCAAAACAAATTTTCCGATACAGAAAAGGCATTTTTATATTGTACTTTATTTAGATTACAGGAAGCTACAGGCTATGTCATGGTGATCCATAAAATAACTTAGTTTATCTACTAAAAAGACTTAGTTTCTATTATTTCAGAAAAAATTTGCAAACTGGTCTGGTATTATTAACAATGCTTTTATATATATCTATAATCATGCATGTTTTGAGTCTTCCCATGACAAAGAAGCATTTTTTTGCATAGGTAGCCTGAAATTTAGTGTGCTTGTAGTTGTGTTGTGTAGCGTTTGTATAAATGTATAACTTTTAAATTTTTTTTTATATCAGTCTCCATTTCTGTGACCTTCATGAACCCTTTTCACATATGTAGCTTAGATGTTGGATTGCTTATTTTGCAGAGGAAGAATAGAGGTGCAACCATCTAAAAATCAGGCTTTAAAGGAGTCCCCTGAGAAGGAAATAACTGATATAAGTGTTCTCCATCAGAAAAATGATGATTTTCTCTAGGAATACAGAATCATTGCCCCCTCTGTACCTTTCTTTATCAGTGTGTTTTGTATATATTTTTTCTTTATTTATTTTTTCTTCCTTTTTCTCCCCCCTTTTTTATTTTTTTTCTGAGAAGTAGCAGAATATACGAGCTATCTGCACCATTTTCTTCTGATAAACGAATGTGAAAAGATAGTTATCATCATTTGGTTATTTAAACTACAGAAACACATTTTTTTCAGTGTAAAACAATGTAAGCAGTGCACTGACTTCCATGTTCCAGCCTTTAATGAGCATTTGAGGACAAAACTGTAAATAAATTATGTATTTTTAGCTGCAGAACAGACACTAATAAATTAATTTATGTTTTTTGGCTACCATAAGTGCTCCAAAAAGACAGTTTTTATGAGATATTTATTACCTGCCAATATATACATTCCACAGAATTAAAAATAATTCTTGTATTATACATAGCAAACCATATAATGCGGTTCAACTTCAGCAATAAAACAAGCACAGCATTCAGCAAGGCTTTCATGTTGTTTATTTTTAAGTTGGAACTTCTGCAGGCTACTGGTTTACAATACATGGATTTAATAAATGGGCAGTAACAATTAAAAAAAAAAGAATGAAATTATTTCCTCCAGCCTAGTTCAGCCTTGAAAGGGATATGTAAAAAGGCATGAAATTTTGTTAGGAAGATTACTGACTCATTATATATGGACATTGGAAATGTAGTGTTGATTTGACACAGTGATATTCTGTCACATATGTCTACCCAACAGATTTTTTTTACAATGGTAATAAAATCTTTCCTCCAGGAAAGAAGTTTCCCTACTTCTCAACACAGTGATTAAGGGTTTAACTCACCTATATAATTTACTGCTGTCTATTCAGTGAGCATTTTTATAGTTCCAAATTCAATACTTTCAATAGGAAAGAAATATTCACTATTTCCAAAAAATAGCTAGTCATGGAGCTCACTGCAGCCTGTGGAGGAAAGCATGATAGAGCAGATCTCCACATAGTAGCCCATGTAGGACCCCATAGTGGAGCAATGTCAGAGCCTGATCCAAAGAGGTGGTACCATCACGGTTATCACAATTTATTACTTGAAAAATCAACAAGGCATCAGTCTCAGAGGCCATAAGTTTAGTAGCGAGTCGCCATAACTGAAGACAGTCACGAGTTTCAAAGTTACATGGCAATTTATAACTTTCTGGTCCAATAAGCAATTAACACAAAGCTTTGTTTTGACTTTGTAACCTATCACCTTTGGTATTTTTTACTGCATTGTGTCTGTTTCTCAACCAATAATTTGCTAGCTCATGTACACACATGTACTTCTATTATAACATCTAAATTCTTAACTTAAACTATAAAATCACATTACTATGCTTAAAAACCCTTCACCATATCACCCAATACATATTCTTACTTATAACTATAGAAACACAGGTTTATAATTCTTCTGCTTAAAGTCTGTGTAGCTTTGCCACTACACCAACCCAAGCTCTTTCCAGGGGTGTAAATCAAACTCATTAGTGCCTGTGGAAGTTTCTACTCCTCTGTTTCCCACAGAAAAAGTGGACTATTTCCTGAAGGAACAGTGAACAATGGAGAGCCCATGCTGGAGCAGGTTTACCCTGCAGGACTGTGGTCCATGGAGAGGATCCACACTGGAGCGGGGGAGAAATGTAAAGAGGAAGAATTAGGAGAGAGGAGCTGACTACAGCCTCGCCAAAACCCACTTTTTCTGGCCTTTCGGGGTTGGAGCAAGTCAGGAGTCAGAAATGAAGAAGTGAAATTGAACCTGGGAATAGGGGGTATGTGACATGACATTTTCATTTTTTGTCTTTCTTCCTTTCCATCCAACTTTATTTTAATTGTCAATGAATTATTTTTCCCCAAATCATGTCTGTTTTGCCTGTGATGGTAATTGGTAAGTGATGTCCTTGTCTTGACATTCTCTTTTATCTGACTTTCTCTTCCTGTCCTGTTGAGGCGGGCAGTGAAAGAACAACCAGGCAGATGTCTGGTAGTTAGCCAAGGTAAACAGACAGTAGCAGTTTTCATGGCCTTTGCTAGAGGTGGATTTCTCTCTTCAGTTGGGACCCCAGTTACTAAAGAGATCCAGTCACGACATCATGACTTATCCCTAGGGTGCTGAGCAAATTATTTGCTTTCATGTTGCATGGGAACAGGGCTTGAAAACTTTCCCACACAACCTTAAAGAAGCTTTATGGAAACAAATGCATTATAAAAATGTGTGTACCTACATATTAAGAAGGAAATTTTTAGGTGGACTGCTTACCTCCCTGAACAGGAGAATCTATTTTTTTTAAATTTCAGCTTAGGGATATCTCCTCTTACAGTTAGTGCTTCAGAACAGAAAGCATTGTTTTTGATGAGATGTTAGATTTTAAAGGTTAAAACAGAGAGACTCTTTCCAAGTCACAGGCTAACAAAATTCTAGATGAATCTACATGCCTCAAAAGTTAACAGCAACTTTACTTTCCAGGAAGTACAGGGTCAAACCTGAATGGTTTAGACTGCTGTACAAGTGCTATGAAGAAATAGGAACATCTTCATCTTCCATTGACTTGTGATTTTTTTTTGTGTGACTAGAACAGACAACAATATATCTTGTCTCCTGCTCAGTGTATGTCCTGTTTTTCATGTATTATCTTCTCAAAACCATTTAGAATACTCTATATTTATGACATGAAGTTACTTCATCTAGCAGCTACTTGAAAAAAAACAGTCTTTTTTTGGGGGGCAGTACTGTAAAAGATCAGTGTAGACTGAAATAGCCAAAAGAAAAGAGCCCAGATCTTGCTCCAAGAACTTTGAGTCTGCAATTGAAATGACTTTTTATTTCTTCCCCATGCCTTTAGGAGTGTTAAACACTTCTAAACTATCTGCAAGCCTAAAAAAGCTACCCTCCAAAAGCAGATCAGAAGCAAACAAAGAAAAAAATCTAAATATTTCTTTCAGACACTTGCATATTTCACTTGTATAGTTCACTTCAAGAGAACTAGATTTCAATTTCTTTACCAATACTACATTATAAATCTTCATGGTAATAATAATAAAAAAACCCCAGTCCCTTCAACCATGCTCCCTTTATCAGCTTTCTCAGGTGAAAGAATTTTAGAATGGTTGAGGCAGGAAGCAAACTCTGGAGTTCATCAAGACCTATGCCCCTACTCAAGACAGAGTCAAGGACAGTAGGTGACTCTGGATGTTATCCAGGGTTTTGAATGTCTCCAAGTATGGGGTCTCTGGGGTCAATCTGAGCAATCTGGACACCACTGGCAAGACTCAAGCTCCAACTTCTTTAATCTCTCCCATCAGGTATTTAAGCACATTGCTAATACCCCTTTATTCTTATATTCTCCACACTAAATAGCCTCATTTCTCCTTGCTTCTCCTCATAGATCAGCTACTCTAATTCCTTGTGGCCCTTTAATGTACTAGCTTCAGTATGTCCATGTCTTATAGTGGCAAACGCATAACTGGACCCAGCTCCCTAGTCGCAGTCTTACCAGTTTTCTAAAGAAATGTCTCTACCCTTTCCTCAAAAAACTCACATCCATTCCAAATTGCAGTGCTAAATACTAGGTCACCTTCTCAGCTCATGTAAATGAGTGTAGTTCCACAGAAGGGAGCTACACTTTGAGTAGTTACAGACTAGCTGAAAAGCTGCATCAAAATATCATGATTTTATGTATTTTCAAGCTATTCCCTTTCTAGTCACCTTGTGTCTGGTCTGTATACAGCTTTGGTACATGCTAGAATATTTGAAGGCACAGGTATTTCTTTCAAGTTTTAAATGACCTCTTAATGAAGGGCTGAATTGATTTTCAAATGCAATTATGTTGTCAATTAAGCTGCTATTTTCTCCTCTATCCACTACGAGCTTCATACTTTCATATTCCCAGTTTTTGGTACAGTCACTGGACTTTCTGCTTTCCTGACCATGACAGTTACCTTTAAAAGCACTTGTAAAATAGCACCTCCAGCATTAACTTTATTAGATTATTTATGAAGCAGCAGTGGGTCAGTTTCAGCAGCATCATTCTGATCACCTCAACCAGCACCCTCAGGGCAGTGTTATTTTAGTTTTCAAAATTAACAAAGAAGGAGTGGGGATCTGCCTTTTAGTGACAGTGCTAACTGAATTGAACAGGTTGACTGTATTTTTTTCCCCGCACTAATCTCTGCAGACTGTTTGCTTAAGTCTAGTCCTTCCTGCTCACAGATTATGCTTCAATACCTTTGCTCTATCATTAATGTTTTTACAGCCCAAAGTCTTCATCAGTACATCTCAGGACTGTTGGTGCCAACTGTCTGTTGTAAAGAGGGAAAACCAGAATTTTAAGCGAGTAGTAAAACCAGGAGCAGGGTTCCATGGAGCAGGGATTTATACCGAGCATTTTGTGGATTAGTGCATAATTCACAAGTGCATTATAATGATATCTGTTATCACAAATTATATACTGGCACCTGGTTTGACATGTATGGGTAAGAGCAACAGCTAGGCTTTTAAACAAAATATGGTAGAATTTTTTTTTTGGAAATAGATTTCCCCTGAGGGTAAAATTTCATCTCTGACCTAAATTGTACTACTTACTACTACTGTTTCTTCTATCCAGTGGATAAGCACTGACTCCCAAACAGGGGACTTGGTGTTCCTTCTGATACAAACGTAGGCACAAAGAACTTTTCTCAAGGAGTTGAGTGGTGCCATTTTTATGAGTCTAGCTCAAAATAAAGATGGTCCTTGTGATTTGGAAGGAAGTTTAAAATCATCAAGTACTCTATAACCATCCTATATTCTACCTGTTTTGAAAATATTTGAGAGAATTTTAGTATTTTAATTTCAACACTCATTATATAACCTTTCTACAAAGAGAATAATGTTATAAACAAATTCTGGTTCTCTTGCTCTCATTAAGCAATATCAGAAAATCCATTTGCATACGGACACTCTAGCATGGAACTGGCAGACAAAACCTATCTTTAAGGAGTTAGAAAGAGGAAAGATTGTTTAAGACTGATACCATAAAAGAAAGGTTCTTTGTAGGGGATGTTCTCTAATGAGTCATCCATGACCTGCTGATCATGGAAAGAGCTGTTGACAGTTAAGATTTCCAGGTACTATAAATGTCAATGAAAGTTGGTAAAAAAACCTTGATTCTCAGATTATGGGCACTGCTTTTCCCCTTGGATTTCACTAGGGA
The DNA here is from genome assembly GCF_017639235.1 of Corvus kubaryi. NCBI lineage: Eukaryota > Metazoa > Chordata > Aves > Passeriformes > Corvidae > Corvus > Corvus kubaryi. The sequence goes on along the minus strand of NW_024581137.1, from coordinate 3,712,690 downwards.
GCTGTCAGTCCTCAAAACTTGAAACAAAAAAAATCAAGCTCATTTAATATTACTTTTCCAAGCAGTGAATACTTTATATGCTAGAGGAATATTTTAAGCATTAGAACTAGGTAGTCTGGAAAGAAAGGATAGGGAGAAACAACCTACAAAATAGAGTCATTACTAAAGTGTCATTTATAGAAGGTGACTCCTTGTTGTACAGCACTTCCTCCCTGTTATGGTTTAGGAATGGCACTCCCTAATTTAATGACCTTCCTGCCTCCCACTAGACTCTTGCAAACCAGACATCACTTGCTCACTTCCCGAAGAAAGCAGAGATTATGGGTTGAGATAACAATTTACTGGAAACAGCAATGAGATCAGAAAACTAACAGTAACAGCAACCACATTAATAACAAAAGTGTACAAAAGAGAGGGTGTGGAGCCCAACTCAAGCACAGCCACACCACCCAAACCACTCCCTCTGGCTGAGATCAGTGTTACCCCACTGCTCTGTTTGCTATGGTTGCTCCATCCAAAAAGAACATCCCCTTGCTTCCGCAATCGGCAGTCGAGAAGTCCCTTTCCTCTGCCCCTGGCCATGATGCAAGAGGATACCTAATAACACAATGTCTTGTACACTGCTCTCAGCTTTGTGCCCTCCTGGCTACTGTAAAACATTAACCCTGTCCTTGGCTGAAATTAGGACATTCCCTTATGTTGCTGTCACTCTAAAATACCCCAAAGGGAATCTTATGAATGTAGAATCCATAATCACAGAAATTTTGGGAAAAAAATCAAACAATGAGGCTTAGGCAGGAAAACTAATGGCATCATTCATTTAAGATGTCCAGAACTGCAATTTATTTTTTTTTTCAGATGCATAGCAGTTAAAGATTTTTTTTCTTTTCTTCTGCTTTCAATGGACATTTTAACACTTGCCAAAACTAATTAGCAGTTATGCATTAAATGTTACAGATGGAAGTTTTATTTTTCAGTATGTTTTGCAGAGCATCTTTAGGAGTGCAGTTTCTGTACAATTAAATAACTTGGTTAGACTTAACTACCGTTTCTTTTGAACTACATATTCCCAATCAGGTAGCCTTTGTAATATTCAGGACACTTTGATACATGCTTAATTCAGCAATATGCAAATTTACATAGGAAATACTAAACAATAGCTGTTGTTCTTTGTTTATAGTGTGTCCACATTCTGTTTACCTTGGCCTTTGCTTCCAATACAGATACAGGCAACACTGGAACAATTTCTTGCTCTAGTAAAGTGAGAAAGGCAAGCACTGAGATGTCACCACATGTTTAGTACACAGCTGTAGCTTTGCTGTAGGCATGAGTTATACAAAAGCAGCATAAATTACACAGAAAGATAACCAGGAGAAATTGAACCGGTGCATATTGTATTGTATATGCCATAACTAAAAATGCAGTGGCAAAACATCATTATACCTTGACTGAAGGGAAAAAAAGTTTTCTAAAACAAGCTAAGTATGTTGAAACATAAGCCAGTCTTCTCATCTGGAGAGGAAGGTTTTCAAAGGCATCATGTTTTAAGAGTAAATGGGGGCTCAATTCTAATCAAAATAATGGAGAGGTAAACAACCGAAGGCCAACTCTGAAAAAGGATTTAGGCCACATTTTCAATGTAGCTATAAAAACATGATGGCTAACACCACTGAAGTAGGCAGCCTAAATTTAATTTGTGTTTGTTTACAGTATGTATCAGTAGTTTAAAAACCCACTTTTAAAATCACTTTTAAAACCCACCAGTTGCTTTCTGTTTCTCTTCATTACAGACACACCTAAGCTGGCTTTACATTAGCCACCTGAGGTGCCAGCAGAACAACAGCCGTCTAGATTTCTCAATGTATTAAAAAACCTGACTGGTATTCTGAGGTTTCAACAAGGTGGAAACCACTGTCTTCTATGACAGCTAATGATCCAAGATGCAGTTGGTCAACCATTCAACGTGGAAAATGTGGATTTATGTTCTTTTGAGCAGAAGAGGAAATGGAGAAGCCTGGGTGCTCTGAGGGTTTGGTACTCTGGATTGGAGTTCTGAGTGTGGGTGGGATACAAGCCTTGGAGAAATGTAGCCCAAGGTAAACTTTCATATCAGAAACCAATAATGTTTTAGGTGGTTAAGCGGTTAAAATTTTCATTAGTTTAATGGAGAAGAAATAAAAAATCTGAGACTGAAGTTCTGGAAGGAGCTTGGCTATTAGATTAGAGGGTGAGAGCATGAATCAACAAATAAGCTTCAAGTGTTTGTGTATAGTCAATACATCAACATAGTTACAAGGTAAAGGTTTGACAGTGAAGAGTAGAATGGCTGTAAGTCACCTGTTACAGATCCAATGCTACATAAGACATCCGATATCTATTTTCAAAGGCATGTTTCTACTCAGGAATATATGTGGAAATGGTGCAGTTTTTCAGAAGTAAAAAGGACACATTTGAGGAGCTCCTTTTGCAATACTTTTCCTGCTTTTTCTACTTGATATCTGTCATTCATCTCTCTCCTGTTGATGTCACGAAGATTTTTTGCCTTTTCTTTTATACCTTTGTTATACCTTTTTTACAACTTCTGTATTCTTAGTGCTTTTTGCCTACATTCTTGGACTTGTTTGTCCAGCTAAGAGACTAAACATTTTAGAAGCTTCGTAGGTAGGGATCAGTGTGCCCCAGACCTCAAGGTCCTTTACAGAACACATTCTGTAAACTAAGATAGAACCATCCAGGGGAAGGCTCCCTGGGGAGGGGGGCTCACTTGAGCCTCTCATTGGGGAATCTTTGATAGATATGCTAATTAGTAAAACCTATAATGTTATACCCGATCATTTCGGCGGGGTGCATTTCGATGCATATGACCTGGACGCGTGCACCTAAGGATCCTTAAAATAAATACCAAGGTAAAATCCCTTTTCCCCTTCTAACCGTGTATGCCTCTTGATTTTAAGACCAGGAAAAGGCATCACTGTCAAATTGAACAGGTAGCAAGCAAAGTAAGGAAAAAGATTGCATTGTGTTGAAATAATTCCTTAATTTTATCACTGAAGAGTGTTAAATCTGCATCATGTTTGCTTCTGCTATTCAAACATACAATATGTTTTATAAAGACTCTAATAGCTTTCAGAATTTGTAGAAAGATGAATCTATTAAAGGAATCAGCATATAGGGATGTTTATCTAATACACAAAATGCATGTAAAAATTCTGCATAAGTCCCACTTCAGGTACCTACCTCTTTTATTGAATCCAGCTGTGACTCCTAATGCCTTTATGAATTTACTACTCTCAAGTTCAGAGAATTTTCCACTTCTAATAGCCAGGCCATAAAACAAAGACCTGCTACTCTGTGGGATAAACAGAAACAATAGAGGCAAAAATAATGTAATGCTGCTTCTTTTGACAGTTCCAAATGCAATGCAAATGAGCTACCTGCTACCCAGATTGAAGAAACATCTATATTCAATGAACAGGAATGAAAAGCAACACAGTTAAGACCAGCTAGGCTTACCGAACACTTATTCAGTATCTTTCATCCAGAATTAGTTTTTGTCCTGCAGTTCTGTAACCAGAACACTGAGGATTAAGAAGCACTTTTTAACGATAAACTAAAGCTTTGCTTCCTGCTTTGTTTTACCTTGCTGGAGTACTTAAAGATGATTATATTTTCAAAAATACATATGTTAGTTAAATATCATTCAGACACAGCACAGCAATATTTTGGTATTAGATCCAGGTTAAAAACCAGGCGCAAAAGGAGGAAAAAGCAATTTCACAAAAAACAAAGGTTAAGTTTGTTCATGGGAACAGCCAAATTCCCATAGTCTTGACAGACGCTTTTACAAAGAGTGTATTTGAACTCTTTAAGAACTGGTTTTAAGAATTGTCCATTAAGCTCCTGATTTCTTCATCAGGAAATTCAGAAATATACTTAAAATTAAAGCAGAAATTTGATCTGAGAAACTTTGTGTGGCTTTATTGTATCAATGTTGCTTTATTTTATCAATCGTTTCAAAAGCTGACAGAAGAGGCAGAGTCCCTGTTTCAGGCATTGTAAAAACTCTACTTCAAAAAGACTATTATTCTGTGAAAGGATGACCACTCAAGCTAGTAAGGTTTCTGCTGGGGACCTCACCACCATGTTATCAGTGTGCTCCCTCCCCCACTTCCCCTTAATAGCTTATTCATGCTGTTAGTGTGAGCCACCAAGCTTCTGGAACAAACCAGAAAACTAAGGCAAAATAATCGACAGACCATTAGAGTAAAGAAAGTTAAATTTTGCTACTAATTTAAGGATTACAAAGATGGGAATAGATAACATTATATACATCCAATTTAAAAATTAATTAAAAATTAAATTAAAAAATTACAAATTAAGAAATTAAAAAATATCAAACCAATATCTGTACATAATTAGGAAGTTAGCTAATTATTTTGTCTGTTGAACCAGTACGTTAGCATGATACACAACACAATCACATTTTAATAGGATGCTTGTTTATTTTCAACAAGCCCAATGAATGATTTTTTTTCCTGTCTAAGTGAAAAGGTTGCTTAGAAAGTGTAATAGCCTGTTTGACTCCTGGGATTACTGAACTGTATCACTAGGACTAAATACCTCCTTGCCCAAAATGAGGTGAGGACAATTGCTGAAAGAGTGCTGGGCTGGTTCAGAGCTGAAGACCTTGTTCAGAAATAGACCCAGTTTTGTCTTTATCTCTTACTCACTGTCTTTGCTTGCAATAAAATGCTTCTTTTCCTTTCTTTTTTTTTTTTTTTTTTAACTTAAGGGAGTTGTAAAAAGGAAATTTAGCTATAGTTGCTGAAATGGCTCTGAGCATCAATATTACTGTAACAGGATTTTTGTTTTGTACTGTGACACCTTGTCTTTTCCTTCATATAATCTGAATGAGTTTGGGCAGTTGCAACTCCATGAAGTACAGTTAACTTATAGAAATAGAAAACATAGAAATAGAAAAATTTATGTGCCTGTGTATTAAATTGTTTCTTTTGTAATACTTTGGATTGAAGTGGAGAAAAATCTCCAGTGAGCAGATAACTGCAGTAAAAGACTGAGTATCTTGCTTTTATACTTCACTGCTTTGTAGTGTACTGCCAGAAAGCTATTTTTAGATCTGCTCTGCAGTTGCACAGTTGTTGCTTATATCTTGTCTAAAGGAAGCAAGGTTGCCCTACTGAGACTTTGCCCTTCTCTCAAGGGTAAACTAAAATGCATTAAACTTACATATATGCTGTAAACCTGGCACATTAATGTATGTGATGGAAATATTATGCAGTTATTTATAAAAAGATATCCATTTGGGAAAGTGAAATAGATAGGCATATTTGAAACCTATTGCCTCTCTATTCTCCTAAAGTCATTGTCTTTGTGCCTAAAGCTTGAAAGTTTGTTTTGCTGGCACTAGGGCAAAGTAAGCAAATGTGTCTCCACAGAGCAGATCCCTGCTGCCTATAACCCCACAACAAATAGTTTGTGCAAATTAGCACAGACATTCAACCAGAACCTATACTGCCCCAAAGAAATCCATAAAAATATTTCTGATTACAGGGAATGTTTTTCAAACATATGCTCATATTAGCAGGAGATAAATAAATAGTAGATTTGGAGAAAAACTGTAATTTAATCTAACTAGATATAGATAGGAATAAACACAAGATGATAGAGATAAGCAAGCATCTACACATGCCCATGATCATGCACATAGACACAAATTTTAAAACTGACTGTAGACATAATAAAGATGTTTTATCCTGACTTTGCTCTTACAAATTGCAAAGATTCAGAAAAGTATTATTTAAACCTCAGCCTTCGTATTGATGTTAAAACAAGGAACTGAAGATGGAAGAAACTGGAAGGGAGGAAGCAGAAAATCTGAATGAGATTCCTTTGAGACCTTGTGTAACATATCAGCCATGCTGCTGTGAGATACAAGAGCCTCTGAACTAAAAGAATAAATTACAGAATCCTATTTCTTCTAGTATTAAGCAATCATTTTCTCTGGTCTTCTAATAGTCTTCTGAGTCTATGTTATTGTTGTGGTTTGACACTGACTAAACGCCAAGCACCCACGAAAAACTATTCACTTACTTTCTTCTGCTATAGCTGAGTGGAGGAGGGGGAATTAAAACTTCATTTTCAGAGTGAGATAAGGATCAGGGGAAAAACATTTTAAGGCAGAACAGGTTCCAAACTTAAACAGTATAAAAATGATTTATTATTAGCCAAATTAAAAGTAAAAAGGTAATAAGAACTAAAGCAAACTTTCAGAACACCTTTCTTTTCCAGTCCCTCCCTCTTTCCACCAACCGCGCAAGAAAACAAACATGGAGTTTTGGTCAGCATTTCACTTCTTAAGAGTCTTTATGTTTAAGGAAAAGAGTTTCTTCTGCTGTGACGTGGGATTCTTCCCACAGGAGATAGTTCTCTACGAACTTCTCTAGTGTGGTTTCAACTTTCACAAGCAACAGCCCTGCCCAAACCTGCTGCAATGTGAATCCCTCCCACGGGTCAAGCAGTCTTCCCACAACTGCCAGTGTGGGCCATTTTAGTTCATGGGGTTTAATCTTTTAAGGATGAGCTATTCCAGTTTGGAAGTGAAGGCTCTCTTCCTCTATCTCTAAAAGCAAGGATCATCCCTCTCTGTTCGAGTTCCTCACTAGATTACAGCTTTTCAGCATCCACGCACTCCAGTGTGAGTACTCCTCTTCACAGGCTACGCATGGATCTCTGCACTCCCCCCATGCACCTCATGAATTATAGGGAAACAGTTTGTCCTCACCACGGCCTGCAGGAGAATCTCAGCTCCGGCACTTGGAGCACGTCTTCCCTCTCCTTTTTTTTCACTGACTTTGGTGCCGCCATGTTGGTTTTCCTCATGTGTCCTCACTTTTCCTTTTTCTCTGACTTGGAAGAAAGTTGGTGTCTGCAAGTTGCAGGTTAGAGGCTGATCTCGTCCGGGCTCCGCTTTGGGGAATTACTTGCCATGTCTCTCACTGCCGGCTGTGTGGTGTTTCTGCCTGGTTCCACGGGGGGCCCCTCCGGCCTCAACAGGGGCCCGGCCGCATGGTCTTGGCCGCGTGACTGCTCGCGGCACTGGAATGGGCCCTCCTGGTGGCACGGCCCCAGCTGCACAGGAAGGGCCCAGTGGCCCTCTCTGGGAAGGGGCCTGGGGGCCCCCTCACCACCCCTCGGAGGAGAGCAAGAAAGAAGAGAACTTCTTGTAGTTTCTCCTTTCTCAAATAAGTCATCACAGAGGCGTTACCAGCTTGCCTAATTGGGTTAGTAACCTGCCCATCGTCAGAGCTTTCAGCGACTGGCTCTGTGCCAGACATAGACGTTTTGAACAGCTTTTTTTTTCTCTGCCCCTACAAACCAGGTTTTATTAAACCAACACAGTTATGCATCCAAATGTTCTTGAGTTAAAGCACTAGTATTACATCCAAAAGCAAGACCCGGTGATTTACAAAGATGTATCTAGCAGTGGTATTCCGTGCTAGTCTCTGTAGGCATCCTGTACAGTCCTCACATTAAATCCACTTTGATGGAATTTATACACACACGAGACGCAGGAACTGACCTTGCCAGTCTTTTAAACAAGCCATTTTGCCTCCCAATGAACTTAATCAGTCTGTGAATTTGTTCTTAATAGCTTATGAAGAAAAGCAGTGAGAGGTACAGTAACAGACAGCTAGTTGATCTTGAAAGATTTGATGAGGTCTGCAGCCAGCTGTCTTAATGTTTTAAAATGTTAAGAAAAACAGCCATAGCAAAATTCTTACCAGTAAGACTTGAAGTTCTTGTACTGAAATTGTAACTTTAATTCTTCTGGCTCAAAATTCTGAACAAGACTATGACTTCTCTGAAACAAAATAATACAGACAGCAGCCACATCTAGGTTTCTGAGTCAGGAAGCTGAACATGAGTCTTTTGCTTCATGCCTTACTATAAAAGAAGGCAGACATCATGAGTGAAAAAGATAGTAGTAGTAAAAAAAGTACATAAATGTATGTGAAAACACCTTGCCTCTCTTTTTTAATCACTTATTCCTGATCTCCAGTCTGCTTTAACCAAATCCAAGCACTATCTGCATTTTTTTACATATACCTGGGGGGAAAAAAAAGAAAAGGGAATGTTACATAATGAGCACATAGGATGGTATTGCTTAGTGTGAAAAAGATGACAAACCAGAGCAGGGCATGGCACTTGATGGATTTCTTGGCAGCTAGGGCTTATCATGAATGGGTTTTCTTTTTTTGAGCTTGGGACCACAAGTGACCCTATTGCCCTTTTAGCAGTAGGAAGAAAAACCTAGGAGGTAATTTTTATTCAGATAATTATAGGAACAAATCAAATGTATTTTTGAGAACATGCCTATCCAAAATTAATGTCATTAAACACAGAAAATCTTGAACTAGAATGACATATTCAGGATATATAATGATTTTTCTGAGTTTATGTTGATTTTTTAAATTCAGAGGTCTGTGAGAAAATGAAAAAAAAAGATGCTTTGCTGAATTTGAAACTGTTGTGACTTTACTAACATATATCTGTTCTGGCAGAGAGAAGCATGTACTTTAATATATTAATTCCCAAGATACATTTTGCTTGAAGTTCAAAGCCCAAGCTGTCACATTTATGTGACCATTTGCAGTGTCTGAAAAGCAAGGTTCATGTGCAAACAAACCTTGAGACAGGTACCTTGAAACAAGACAGGTAAGCGGGGACTAAGAGGAGTTTCAGAGATGCAAAACCAAAATATGCCAAAAGATTTAAGAAGTTTGTGTCAGCTTCTGTCCTACTTTACAAAACTTACCAAATTCAAACAAACTAGTGTGCATAAACCAAAGAAAAACTTTCTCCCCTCCAAAAAGGGCTCACCCACCCTAAACCCAGGAGCAGCAAAACCAATAACACTTTTGCTCCTTTGGCTATTTACTTCCTTTCTATTTAAACATACACTACAGACAGGATTCTGATTACCATGATTAGAAACACCATCATCCCATCATCTTCTTTCCTAGTCTTGCTTCCCACACTAAATCCTGTTCAACGCTTCCTTTGATATAAGAATGTATTTGTTTCAGTGGGAGTCCTCCCATTCCCCATGCACATCATATGTCATTGCTTAACACATCCCCCCAAGTATTCCATAACTTCCCAAGTGCTGTCTACTGGTACCTTATCTACTGTTTACATAACTGCATTTTTGGTATTGGACACTGCCTCTACTTGGTATTTCTAATTGTATAAAGGGGTGGAGTACAGTGCCCTTAAATTCTCCATCTTAATTTAAGAGTTTCCCTCATTGTGTTACACAGTGATCTATTCCCTTTCAACTTTGGAATTGTAAATGAAGAATTGTTCCAATTGGTCAGACTAAGACCTTCCACGGTAGAGCAAATTTTACCCAGACCAGGCCTAACCTACACTCTGGCCATCTGAAGCTCAATCCCATTCCCCCATACTTTGTTTTAAGGTAGTTTAAGAGGCAGACCCTCCAAAATTAGCTATCTCCCCTTTAGTTTTAACCACTCCATTTCCGCCAACAAGGAGAGACAAATACAAGTAGATATAAGTGAAAAAACAGTTTACTTAAAAATTGAAACAGCAGCTGGCAAAAAATAACAGTAAATAATCACTAGTTACAAAATTGCTGAAATCTCAGGGACTGCCAGGAGCAAAGAGAAGCTCAAAATGGTGGAGGAACCCCTCCCCCAGGATGGTGGCCTGCGCAGCCCACCGTGCGTGGGGAGACACAGAGGAAAGATGGCGGCAGCCCTCCCCCTGTCCTTATCGCTCTGGCGGCACCAGGTGCATCATCAAAGGTGGATGGCACATGCTGGTGGCTGGATCCATCGGTGTCGGCTTTGCAGCCTCCAGGCCACTGGTGTCAGTGCTGCTGTCTTGGGTCTTACCCAAATGGAGGGGAGTAAGAGAAATGGACTCTTGAGCACCGATGTGCCATGGTCTGATCCCAACCAGCTCTGGCTTCGTTCTGCCACCGGGTGTTGCAAAAATTCACTCTGAAACAGTCTCTGATTGAGAAATGCAGCTTCTTGGGGTGCTACTGTTGCCACCTGGAAACTGGTCTGAAGCAGCCCTCTGAAAACCAGAGGGGAACCTCTGCCTGCACTGCCTCTGTGCACTCTCCCTGCAAGAACCAAAAGCAAAGAGTCAGAGCCAGGAGAGCTCTGCTTGGGTGACCCGACTTTTTAAAAAGCCCAGGCACTCCCCCTCAGCCACACAGCTGGGGCTTAAAGAGGCAGTAACAATTTTGGGCACAGATAGATGTGGAATACAGTAACATTTGGGGTTACTTACCCAGGACACTCCATGACCTGATTTAGCAACTAGGTCTGCCCTCTGTGTAGCCTTATCTCTGTTATTTTAGACCTATGTTACAGGCAGATTGTCTCTAGCTCTGGCTTTTGCTGTTCCTCGCTGGAATTCCTGGACTGACCTTAAATGTGACTTGTTACTTCATTCTGGATGAATGATCCCTGGATTGCCAACAGATCCTGTAACTACCTCCAAGTTGGCTCAGCTCAGAGCTGGCAAGAGCCCTCTCAGTGAGCCCCCAACCTGCACTGGGGTCACTTACTTGGATCCCTCATGGAGCAGCCCTGTTTGTGTTGCTTTCTGATGGGATGGCTTCTGCTCTCCCCAGGCAACTATTCATTACTGTGGTACCACTAGAGCTGTTGACATGGAGCAGACACAAAAGAAGGTATCTCCTTTTCTGCGTGACCTAACCGTACTTTACTCTTGTGGCTCTGCTCATGGAGCTGACCATGTCCACTGTGCCATCACTGTATTGGAAAGAAAAAAAAAAAAAAAAACCAAAACCACAGAGAACTAAAATACCAGACTTCAACAAAGCAGTACACTGAAATGGCATGACCATCTAATGAGAACAAAAAGGGCATGTAGGACAAATAAGCACTATCACATTCTTATCAGTTTTGATACTTTGTATCCAAAACTTTGTCTCTTCTACTAGGAAGACCTAGTAGAGCTTTTGTTGACCATGCTTCTTCTGTGATGATACTAGATTAAGGAACAAAATAATTCCCATAACCTGCAGAAAATTTAAACATTTTCAAAAAATCGTTTTTCACAAACTAGGGAATAAATAAAGTCAGAATACACAAAATGCTCATAGTGCAGAAATCCTTCCTTACATATACAAAGTGAATTAAAATGTTTTTTCTCAGTAAATCATAATTGTCTACTTCAATAAGAATTGTTTTCCATTTCAGCTACCTTAAGGATGAGACTTTAAAAAAAAAATCACTTTCTACAACAAAGCAGGAATTTTTAACTTTAGCAATTGCAAACGGGAATTTTACAAAAACAGAAATTTTTTGTGGTAAATTATTAATATGTTTTCTGTGCTGCCAGTTGGTGAAGTCTGTTCTCTAGCACCAGACTTTCTTAAGACCCTGGAAAAACAGCTTAAGGCACCCACCTCAGCAGTGACAATTCCAGAGTACCAAGCATTTAATTCCAGAGAACCAAGCATTTAAAAACTTGAATGCAAGGATTAAAGATGCTGGAGACACAAGGGCTGTACTATAGTCCCCAAATGACCACAACTAACCATCACAGGGAAAGATTGAAGCAGTTTGTCAAGGACTTGCACACTAAGCCTCCTCTTTATAAAGAAATACAAACTCAATGACATGTTTCTTGTGTGAAGAAGAATCCTTTTGATATTCTATTCTTTGACATCTGTATGGCAATATCTATTCAAATACTTCATAAATGTGCCAATTTCTCTCCTGAGCAGAACATACACTGAAATCCAGCAATGAACAAAACAAGATCAGGAACAAAAAAAAAAAGGCAAACAAATAAAACCACCAAGATCCTGAGCAGTCTTTTCAGTCATAGGCCAGATATCCATTTAAAAGGATAAATATATAGTATTTTAACTTGGTTTTTTGTTTGGTTAGGTTTTGTTCCTCCTCTTCAGCATTCCATGCGGCCAATCTCAGGTCAAATTCCTTTTGCAAAGGTTCTAGTGAAGGTTTTTCAGGGTTTGGGCTGCCACTGTAGTTTCTTTGGGTTCTTGTCTCAGTTGCCACGAAAGAAAAGAAAAAAGACTTTTGCAGACTATATTTTTAATTACTAGCTTAGTTCTTTTTTAAATGTTATTTATTATTTAAAGCGCTTTTTTTGACTCCTGCTGTACTTGAGTTGCATTCAAGGCCTGTCAGTTAGGAATAAAAATTGGCAGTTGAAAGGCAGACACTGTTAGCTCTTAGAAAGGTTACCCATCCTTTACCTCCTTTTCTCTGAGAAAATACAACACCCAGGAACTGGGAAGCTAAACCAACTGTGCTCTTTACTTATCATGACTGATACCATGGCAGCTCTCTCCCACATGAGACAGTGGTACATCATTAACAAAGAAGTATGCTGAGAAAAACAGAACCAAAATGTCACAACTGACACCACAGGAATTCAGATGGGGCGGGCATTCACAAATCTTAGTTTCATGAACTAAATGCAAATATGAAATATTAATTTGTGCATTCATTCTCCAGAAAGACACACTCATGTAATTTAAGAAGCACCAGTGTATACAGAAGAAGGAACGGGAATCAGAACTTCTGTAATGGATTAATAGTCATCAGGAAGTGGTTTGGTGCAGCGATGTTGTTTTGGCAAAACATATGCTGTCAAATTTCTCTGGCATATGATGCCAATATATTTGATGCAAATTTTGCAAAACTGATCCTTCAGTGGAGAATGCCCTTTTACTTTTCAAAGTCTTTGTTATACACTTGCAAGAAATAGAAGGGCAAACATAATTTTTTGTAGTGAATAACAATAAAAATATTCCTTTTCTATAAGGCTCAATAGAATTCTATACATAAATTTTAAAAAACAACTCAACATTGTATAGAAATATATGCCAGGTGTCATAGGGAGAAAAATCCCTGTACCTAAGGGTTGGAAAGTACTATTTGTTGTTGTTACTTGAAATAACAAATTGGGTTTTTTGACAACAATTGCAACCAGTTGTTCTTTGGTTTGGTCTTGGTTTTTTGGGGGGTTTGTTTGTTTGTTTGTTTGTTTGTTTTTAAATGAAGTTTTACACTAGAAGACTTCTTTTGTGTGTGGTTCTAAATAAAAAATAAGTAGAGAAATTATGTCTGTCTTCACGTCATTTGAGGAGAATCATGCTGGGCTACTTTGTTGCTGGATCCTAGTTGAAGTGATAGCAAACAAGGAATCTCTCATGTCCTTTTCTTTCTTTGACACAAGCATTACCATAAAAAATGGATCACATGTGTTAAAGAGTTTGTTCTTACCACAGATTTTACCATTAAAATATACTCTATAATAAGACACCCTGAGTTTTTTCAAAGCAATTTTCATTGTTTCCTTCAAATATCTCAGGATATATATGCTATATAGGCTGATTGTGAAACATATTGCAAACAAAATCCCATTTGTTTTTAAAACTGCATATTTACTTCACATGCTATTGAGCACTTTCATTATATAGTTTTCATAAAAATGTAGGGAGAGGAAACTAAATTTTTACTAAGTTCTGCTTTGGAACTGTGGGACTCAAAAGTTTCTTGTCCTGCAGATGTCAAGGTTGCTTCTTATGTGTGGGCTAGACTATTTATAAAGTAACAGAGTTTTACAAAAACTTTTTTGAGCCTGGCACTAAAATCACCAGAAGTGGACAAGTGAGAAAAGAATTAGTAACACCAGAATCACACAGAGAACTGTTCATGTGTCATGTTCAGAGCAGTTACTACAGTTATTGTGGTTTTTTCATGATTTTTCTGAGGGCTAAAGCACAAGAAGGTAACTCCTTATATAAAGAACATCACATCTTGTCTTAACTCAAAGAAATCAAAATCCCACATAACAGTAATTTTTCTCTTTTCTAGCTGACCATGGAAACACAAAGTGACTTGTAATTACAAATATTGTGCTGTGCACTTGACATCACCAGTTTGCTGGTGAACAAAGTTTTACACATATTTCACCTTGATGATGGCTAAGAGTTTATGTAGAACAAAATTGCCAACATGTCTTTCCTTTCCTTTTGGATCCTGTTCAATGTCTTTAGCTTTAAATTTATTTCCTATTTCAGACTCTAGTGTGCAGTTTCCTGTCTTTAAGGGAAAAAGTGTTGGATGGAACAGATGCATATAGTAGGAATATCTTGGGTCTACTATTCACACCTACATCTGTTACAAAATGGTGATGGGAATTGCTGTTTTAAAGACTGTAAATGGCATGTCAGAATGACAATTTTAGATTTTTATCCTTCTTACCTAGTAAGGCACACTTGCTAATATACACTGAACTTCATTGGAGTTAGAAATAACTATTGTGTTTTGTTTTTTCCTATAAATGCTTTCAAAATATCTTAAAGTAACATGCTTTGATCAGGATACATTTTCTGGGAATGCCTCTATAACATACTTTCATTGACATAAATATGTACAAAGTAAAACCATAAAAGATGTGTTATCTTGTCATTTTCCTTGAACAATATTCTGCAGATTGCTCAGTTCCAAAGCCCTCATTTGGCTGTAGAGACTGACTTGTGCATGTGAGTAATTATTGTTACTGAGGAGTAAAAATCTTACATGAAATCAAATGTCTTTAGCTATTCTGGAATATAAGGAGGCAGAATCAATGAGAATTTGGCTCTATTTACTTACCTCAGAGTCAAAATTCAAGTAAATATAAGGAAACAGTCAGTCAAACTTGCCACAGAAACATGCACTGGCAGTTTCCCAGTACACATTTCTTCTTTTATTTAGGTAGATGCATCTGTATCAACAAAAAAAAAAAACAGTTTGAGCATTAGGGTCAAACCACATTTTTAGGCTTTTTGCAATTACTGTCCTTGCCTATGGCAGGGGTGTTGGAACTAGATGATCTTTAAAGTCCCTTCCAACCCAGAGCATTCTATGATTCTGTGATTCTATATATGTATGGTTTGTACTTTCATCCATGCTTTTGATTATTTCAATTATTTTGTGTATTAAAATTGAAAATTTTGAAATTTTGAAAAAGCAGTAGTAGGCTGATAGCATCTAGTGGCATGTTTACATTAGCCCTGAAAGACTGTGCTTTTTCTGCAACATCTAAATCCCACAACTCATTGTTGTGATAGTTAATTGAAGTCAACATCCTGTTATATTCATTGTATGTATTATTTGAATAATTTTATTATGTATTAAGATGCTTTTTCTAATTTATTCCTTTGCCAGCCTGACTACTACTACAATTTTATTCTCATTACCACAGTATGACTTTAATTGCTCAGAATTACACAAAAAATGTAAAACTTATTTTTAAGAGAAAGCACTTTCTCCTGGGATAATAAATTGACGGGAAAAAAATTCAAGCACCTTTCAAACTCTCAAATTAAGAAATTTTGTTGAACATGTATCAGTATATATTGTGAGAAGAAATAAAAGAAACATGAAGTTATTTGTACATAATACAATATTTCTGTCTTCACCATTCCAAGAGGAGTAGATGATTTCTCACTACTGTCTTTAGGCATTTAAATAAAGGCCTAAAACTAGAAATGTAGGATCACAGCATACTCAGGAGAGGCAGATGTCTACAGAATGTGGTTCCAGGCACCACAGTTGCAAAACTAGCTGTTGACTCTTTCCAGCACTCTAAATAACATCTTGGAGATACAAAACTCACTCTGTGAAGTGATGGAAGATATTTGGTCCCTAAAGTAGGCGCTTGTTTTAGGTAGTATACATACACCTCTTTCCTCCACCTAGTGTTAAAGTACAGACTTCTGCTTCCGCATACTAGACAAAATGTTGCACTTAAAAGTGTTTGAGCGAGGAAAGAGGGATTGTGAATTTTAGCTCAACGGGTTAGCATTTCTAGGGTAAGTAGTCTCTCCTCCAGACCTAATTGATTCACTTATTCAGATAGTCATTGACAGACCTGCAGGCCAGGAAGAGTCCACACTGGGGTATGTTTGTCCTGATGGATTGTAGTCTACCACAGTTGAGCGAGCAGGTGAAAAGCGTGAGTAGGCAGGAGTGGCAGAGAGCAACTAAGCTAAGTGTTGAAGCTGATTTCTTTAAGGGGATAAATTTAATCCAGTGGACCTTGACAGGTTTAAGGAACGAGCCCCTCTGAACCCCATGAAATTTAACAAGTGTAATGCCCTGCATGTGGGTCAAGGAAAAACTCAGTATCAATACAGACAGGGGAATGAATGGATTGAGAGCAGTCCTACAGAAGGCAACTTCAAAATACTGGTGCATATAAAACTGGACATGTGCTGGTAATCTGCACTTGCAACCCAGGAAGTCACGGGTTGTATGGAAAGAAGCTTGCCCAGTGGGTACAGGGAGGTGGTTCTTCCTCTCTGTTCTCCTCTGATGAGACCCCCCTTGGAGTACTGCATCCAGCTCTGGCATCCCCAGCACAGGAAAGACACAGACCTATTAGAGCAGGACCAGAGATGGGCCATAAAAATAATTAGAGAGTTGGAACACCTATGAAGAAAATCTGAAAGTGTTGGAGGTTGTTCAGCCTAGAGATGAGAGTTTTTGGGAGACCTTATTGCAGCCTTTCTTAAAGGGGCCCTAAAGGGGTATTGCAAGAAAGCCAGGAAGAGGCTTTTCACTAGGCCCTATAGTGACAAAAAGAGGAAAAATGGTTTTAAACTGCAAGAGAGTAGATTAAGATTTGATATAAGGAAGAATTTTTTTATGATAATGGTGGTGAGACACTGGCACAGGTTGCCCAGAGAAGTTGTGGATGCCCCATACCTAGATGTGTTCAAGATCAGGTTGAATGGGACTTCAAGCAACGTGGCCTAGTGAAGGATGCCTCATGGCAGGGGAATTGGACTAGGTGATTTTTGAACATCCCTTCCAGCCCAAAACTTTCAATGATTCTATGAGTCTTTTAATTCAACTGTATTTTAATAGGCAATAAATTAATTTTTCCCAAGTTGAGTCTGCTTTGCCCATGATGGTATTTGATACTTGATTTCCTTTTGATTTCCTTTGGCAAGCTTTTGTTTGTCTTATTTTCTCCCTGTCCTCTTGTGGAGGGGGAGTGAGAGAGCAACTGTGTGGCTATCTGGCAGCCAGCCAAGATCAACCCACTACATTATACCTCTTGAAAACAGCCTAAATTAAACTTAACTGATATGTCTGGAATTATAAATTTCAAATAAAATTTTGTCTGCAAAATATTAGTAAGAGTTTTTCTCTTTTATTAATAAACTTCTGTTGCCTGTCATGTCTCTATTTTAACTAATCCGTTGTGCCTTATTGTTTTTGTCAGAAAAGGTTGCACCTTTTCTGCCTATAGGGAGCTTTGCCACCTATATTGAGATTAACTAATATTGTCCAGGATAAAGCAAATCCTTAAGGAAATCCTTAAGTGGTTGATGACAACCCCTCCATGGTTGTTGTATGATGAAGCTGGAGAAAACGGCATAACACATGGCTGTATGTAATGTCACTGAATGAACCGATATCAAGAAACTTAACTGAGATTGGCAAGCATTTAAATTTAATTACATTTAAGCACTTCACTTTCAATCAGTAGTCTTTCCTTTTTTTAAAAAAATCCAGCAATATCTATACTTTTATAAACATCCAGAAAAGAAGCCAGTGAAATTCTAAAGAAATTTCAAAATCAGGGAATAGTATTTTTCCATGAAATTATCTAGTGTCCTCTAAAATTCATATGAACCTTCAATTTCATGGTTTTCCTTATGTTTTTTGCTAATATGGTTGTTTCTTCTCCTGAGGAGAATGTTGCTGTGGAAGCTGGTTTTGTATGTATTTGTATACACTCAGCTTTTTTCTTTGGGCCCTTTTATAATTCTACAGATATTTCAGTCAGATGTGTAATTTTATTCTTAAAATTGTATACACGTGAAAACAAACAAAAAGGCTTATATCGACTGTTCAAGTTAAAGCTCAGCCTTCAGGCATGCCTTCAATGTATATTAATCTACTCATGATTACTCCACATTCCTGTAGCCATCATGTTTATACTAGCTATACTTATTCTTGCATCTTTTTCCTGTAAAAGAAGGACAAAACCAAAACTTAAAAACTTAAAAACTCTTAAAAAACTACATATTGAAGAGATTCACCTAATTTGAGTCTACATATACCACCTGCCATTTATTTTAGGTTCTATATGAGTAGAAAAAGAATGAATGTAATTGAATGCATGAAGAAAGAATCATTTTACTGAGCTAAGCATATGATAGCAGGTGCCTGGAAAATTGCTATGACAGTGTACCAAGGAAAATATGAAAACTGCATTCTCTCATGTAAATTAGGAGGCAGGGAAAATTGATATTAGTTCTCTTATCTAATCTTTCTTCTCATAGATGATTTGCAGGGTATCTTTCCAGGGAATTGAAGGCTCAGAAAGAATGTACTGGCAAGGAGAGGACCAAAATGGATGTTTTCTCAACAGTAGAACTGTCACATACATTGAATTCCAGGTTAGCAACAGGCAAATACTAAAAGGCTTGGCTTAGATCTTCTCTTTTGCATTTGGGAACTGATTCAAATCTGCCTAAGCCAATGTGAATAAAAAAATCAGTGTACTGTGGTTCAGTTCTTTAAAAAATCCTTTCATATAAGAATCTCAGTATAGTTTCCTCACAGCTTTTATTACATACACTGGAGATAAGCACTGGGCCTTCAAAAATTAGGTTGATCACAATGCAAATATGTAGCTTTGGATGCCCATATTTTCAACTTGTTCTTTCATCCAAAACCTTGGAGTATGATTTTCAGAAGCATAATTTTAGATCATGTCATTTGAATAAATTTTTAGTTCTTCTGTTGAGTGTCTTCACTTTGAAAGCCACAATTTCCTCAAATTCTAAGCAGCAAAATGAAGTATTGGCCTACAGAAACTATTTTTAGGCTTGCATGAACTTAGATGTTCAGTAAAGACCACAAATAAAAACAACATCTCTCTAACATTAAGCCAGCATAAGAATAGGTATGGAAGAAGGTATGTGAATAACCTCAGTACACCTACTCATTGCGAAAACATCAGTATAAACCTAATTAAACATGTAATTAATCTCTTCAACCACAGTTTTAAAGTTATTTTGTAAATCATCATACCCAGTGTTACTTGAAAAGACAGACCCTCTCTTTAATCACATATAATAGTGAAACCTTTCTAGCTTGAGAGTGGAGGTGAAGAATGCCATCTCCTCTTAGAAGCCACAGCTCTGCCTCTTTCCTACCCTGGACAAAAAAAAAAGAAGCTGCCCAGCACAGTGCAACTTTATCGTGAAAGCTGTGCTCTGTGTGGTAGAAGTTTGGTTGCAGCCAATTCTGTAAGGAGAAAGTTGTTGTTCTGCTAGGGAGGGAGGGCAGAATTTCACAGAGACTGTGAGAAAGCATCCCCAAATGAGTTCCTGCCTGGGATAATACTACACTGATATTAAGTGTTTACTTTCAGAACATGTCTGTTGTTTCAAAATTCCTTTGACAGGTTGAGTTATTTTTAAGTTACAAGATATTACATTTCTTCATAACCCATATAGTTTCTGTCTACAATTCTCAGTTTATTATGATATTCAGTAGTTGTTAAAAACACTGTGACTGGATATATTAAAATTTTAGTGAAATTGAGTCTCTAAGGGAATCAGACGTTTCATCTGAGACATGGACAAGTCATACAAAAATCAAGGGAAGCTATTCCTTCTCTCCCTGTCCCTATATTTCCCATCACACTCATACACACATCACTAACACAATTTTTATCCTACAGATAATTTGAAGACATTACTATTCTTTTGTTAACACAAGAAAAGTTAGTTTAAAAATACATATTCTAATACATAATAAACAAGTTTAATTTTCTTTAATATGCCAAAAGCTAAGGTTGCATTGCTAGCAAGTTTTCATCGTATCTCAATCAGCACATTTGGCTTGCAGCTCCTTAGAGAGATAATTCACTGAAGAAAAGTGAATTTCAATGGCCTCAGCAGATGTTTAAAGTTCTGCATGTATGGAAAGTGAATAAATATTTGCATGAATGTGGAGTGTTATAACAAAGAAGCTCTCAGTCAAATTTTGGTCTCCTTACTAGTATTGGTAAAGATAACAGGACTTTTAAATATTCAAAGGCAGAAAAAAAGAACTTTAGGAAATCTAAGAGTTATACATAACAAATATAGAATCTTTCAAATGAAGCAACTTTCAGAACTCCTAGGAAACCTGTAGAGCAAGTCAATTGAAGCAACAGGGATGGCAGTGCTTGTTATCAGGAAGACCATGATTAGTCAGATAGTGCCTTATCCTACACTCAGCCCCATAGTGTGGTTTTATGCTATCTGTTCTGAAAAAACAGAGTTGTTCAGAAATAAAGACAGGGCTGCTGCATTGTCTTCTATCAAATTCTTCTCTGCCTCTGTCAGACCTGATGTTCTGGTTTAACCCCAGCCAACAACTAAGTACCACATAGCTGATCACACAATCCTCACTTCCTCCCCCTGTTGAAGGGGAGGAGAATAGAAGAGAAAAGATAAAACTCCTGTGTTAAGATAAGAACAATTTAATAATTGAAACAAAAACCAAACAAAAAACAACACAAATTTACATACTGAACCTGATATTCTACAGTATGGAGTATCCTTTTGGTCAGTTTGGGTCAGCTGTTCAGCCCATGCTCCTTGCAGCTCCTTGCTGCTCCTTGTGCAGCTCTTCACTGGCAGAACACAAGAAACTGAAAAGTCCTTGACTCAGGGTAAACACTACCAAGCAACAACTAAAATATCAGTGTGTTATCAGCATTATTCAAATACTAAATTCAAAATACAGCAATGTACCAGCTACTAAGAACAGAACTCTGTCCCAACTGAAAACAGAAAACTTGTAGATAGTAAGACATCCAAATAAAGAGTTAGGCTGTTTTATTTCCTTATGTCCAACTCTATCTATCTCATGTATTTCATTTGTTCAGCCACTGCCCACAATCTTGCAATTAGATTTTAACACTTGGAAAAGGACAGTAGAACAAAA
Organism: Corvus kubaryi; assembly: GCF_017639235.1. Classification (NCBI taxonomy): domain Eukaryota; kingdom Metazoa; phylum Chordata; class Aves; order Passeriformes; family Corvidae; genus Corvus; species Corvus kubaryi. The sequence continues at coordinate 3,691,622 of NW_024581137.1, read as the reverse complement.
CAGCAGTTTACTCTCAGGACAATAGAACACAACAACATAGCCTTGGAGAAGTAGATAAAGAATGTAACTTAAGCAAACAAAAGTTATGCAAGACAAGCAGGATGCCAGCTCAGCTTTGTGAGGCTGACCAAGTAGAAGTTATGCAAAACAATTATATTGTGCTTACTCAAAAGCAGGGCTTGAGGAACAGCTGCCTAAAAAGGACACTGGACATTGAACACTACCAAAGAAGATCCTCAAAGAACCATATTGGGAGTTCCGATAGGGGGTGGGACTATGTAAAATAAAGTAATGCGTATACATCAAGGGCATGGGGAGAGCTAATGAATATGTAATGAATGTGTATGATGAAAACTCTGTTCACCCAACGCTTGGCACACTCGAATAGAGGAAGGATCCTTTGAATGACCAGTTCACTGCAATAAAGAATGCCTGCTTTTAAATACTCAAAACTGTGTAAGAAAATTTCTATCTGGCACATTTTGGTATCAACTTCAAGTCTAAAAGTTACAATTCCGGATGCAGCTTGAATTCAGAACTCTTAAAATCTTCTCAAATTTTATGAATTCCATCACCAGTGATGCCTCGGAGTAATGGACTGTGGGACTTCACTACCAGATACTGCCCTAATCCTAATATTTCATGGCTCTTGATATTAAATGCTGCCCACCAGGTGGTGTAAACTTTGACTGTGTCCATAGGGAAGCACGAAGGCAGAGCTATTTCTTTAAAGAAATTGGTTATTCAGAACAAGTGGGGTTTTGCCAGGTCTCTCCTGGCATGCAGCAAACGAAATACTCCAGTTTTAAACAATTACCAGTTCTGCTAGCTCTTATTTGGTATAATAAACTGTAGTTACAGGGGAGGTTTTTCTACACAAATTGCCAGACTCAAGCAACAAAAATCTGTGATTGTTTTGAAAAGCAGGGGTTTCTGAATTTTCTTGCAGAACAACACATTTTTTATATGAATGATTACTTATGCACTCATAGAAGATGAGCTTAAAATCCTTCAGAGAGACTAGATCTTACCATTCCAGCCCCAGGAGAAGTGGCAAAAGTAGTGCTATATCATGTGTCGTCATTTTCTTAACGTAGCTGTTAAAGCCGGTATCCATAGGTCCTGATAAGGAATGTCTGAGGTTTTCTCACTAGTCATTTTCATTTTCCATTTCCCTAGACATTTTTGACATTGAGAGTTTTTATTCACAGGTTGCCGTTGTCTAGGAGATGGGGTATAAGCCTTTTCAACAGAAATTGTGAAAAAGAGAAAGAGAGAAAATGAGTAAGAAATTGAAATGACAGCTTTGGTGATGGCTTTTTGTTCATTTAGTCAACTGTGCTATAGTGCTGCTGAATGAGCAGTTTCCACTGTATCTCAGAAAAAATATGAAAGAGCAATGAGTATGTATTTCTTTCCTCCTTGTAGTGCTGCATATGATGTCTTTAATGGTGTTTCAACTTGCTGAAATAAAATTTCTACCAAATATTCCTTATAATAGAAGTTGTCATTGTCTATGAAATTTTAAAGTAGTAGTATATATAAAAATGTCAGCATTTAACCTTCCATGATACCACAAATAATCTAAGAGAAAATATCAGTATGAATAGCTCCTATCATGTCTTGCTCAATTCAATTTTTACACTTCTTGTATCTGTTCAACTGGATCAATACAGTATAAAACCATTTGTGTACATGCATTTTAAACTGATTTCCAAATACACCTCTTTGTGTGTCATACTTACATTTTGAAGAATGTATCGAGTCATAGAATCAGGGAATCGTTTGGGCTGGAAGGGACCTTAAAAATCATTCGGTCCCCGCCCCCCTGTGATAGACAGGGGGGGTCTTTTCATTAGACTGGTTTGCTCAGAGCCATGCCCAGCCTAGACTTCAACACTTCCAGGGATGGGCATCCATAACTTCTCTGGGCAACATCTTCTGGTGCTTCACCACCCTCACAGGAAAGAATATTTTCCTAATATCTAATCTCAACCTACCGTCTGTCAGTGTGAAGTCATTCCCCCTTGTTCTGTCGCTACATGCTCTTGTAAAAAGTCCCTCTGTATCTTTCTTGTAGGCTTCCTTCAGGTACTGAAAGGCTGCAATTAGGTCACCCATAAGACTTCTCTTTTTCCGGCCAAACAAACCCAATTCTGTCAGCCTTTTCTTACAAGAGAAGTGCTCTATCCCTCTAATCCACTCTGTGGTCCTCTTCTGGATGCTCTCCAACAGATTGATGTCGATGTCTTTCCTGTGCTGACAACCCCAGAGTTGGATGCAACACAGGAGGTGGGATCTCACCAGAGCAGAGGGGCAGAATCACCTCACTCATCCACCAGCACACCCAAGTCCTTCTCAGCAGGTCTGCTCTCAATCTGTTCATCCCCCAGCCTGTACAGATAGCAGGGGTTGCCCTGACCCAGAGGCAGCAGCTTGCACTTGGTCTTGTTAAACCTCATGAAATTCCTATGGGCCCACTTCTTGAGCTTGTCCAGGTTCCTCTGGATGCCATCCTGTCCTTCAAGTGTGTCAACTGCATCACTCAGCTTGGTGCACTTGCTGAGGATGCACTTTATCCCTTTGTCTATGTCATTAATGAAGAGGTTAAATAACACTGGTCTCAATATGGATCCCAGAGGGACACCCCTTTTCAGTGATGTCCATTGGGATTCTGAGCCATTGACCACTATCCTCTGGATGCGACCATCCAACCACTTTCTTTTCCATATAACAGTCCACTCAACAAATCACTTTCTCTCCAATTTAGCAAGAAGGATGTTGTGGCAGTGTCAAAGGCTTTACATAAGTCCAGATTAATGACACCTGTACCCTTCCCTTTTCCACTGATGTAGTCACTCCATCACAGAAGTCCACTAGGTTGGACAGGCGGGACTTGCCCTTGGTAAAGCTGTGCTGGTTGTCCCAAATCAGCTCCCTGTTCTCCACGTGCCTTAGCATGGCTTTTAGGAGGACCTGTTCCAGGATCTTCCCAGGCACAGAGGTTGAGGCTGGCAGGTCAGTAGTTCCCACGGTCATCCTTTTTACCCTTTTAAAAGATGGGTACAATGTTTCCCACTTTCCGGTGACACGGAACTTCACCTGACTGCCATGAATTTTCAAATATCATGGAGAGTGGCTTGGCAACTGCATCAGGCAATTCCCACAGGAGTCTAAGATACATCTTATCAGGTTCCATAGACATTCAGACTCCTCAGGCAGTCATGAACCTGATCTTAACATACAGTGTGAGAGACTGTCTCTCACACTGTATGTCCATCATCTCATTCTGCTGTCCATCCACTCGAGAGGTGTGGGAAGAGATGCTGCCATTGAAAACTGAGGAAAAAAATGCTGTTGACTACCCCAACCTTCTTCTCATTCATTGTTACCGGTTTTCCAGTGTTGTTTATCAGACGGTGTACACCTTCTTTCACCTTTCTTTTCTGGTTAACACACTCGTAGAAGCCCTTCCTGTTTTCTTTGCATCCCTTTCCAGGTTCAGTTCCAGCTTTACCTTAGCCTTTCTCATCCCATCCCTACACAACCAAACTTCATCTCCAGGTCACCTGTCCTAGCTTCAACTGTCTATGCATTTTCTTCTTTCCCTTTAGTTTGACCAGCAGATCTCTATTCAGCCATGCTGGGCTCTTCCCTTCCTTGCTGGATTTCTTGCTCCTGGGGATTGCTAGCTCTTGTGCTCAGTGAAAGACTTTCCTTTAAGATCTGCCAGCTCTGTTCCAGTCCCTTGTCCCTGAGGACAGCCACCAAGGGAATCCCACTATCTCCCTGAAGAGCTGGAATACTTCCAGCTAGAATTCCTAAACTTCCTAGAGTTCAGGGGCTTAACTTTAATCCTTACCTGATCCATATCCCTCAGGACTAGGAACTTCACCAATGCATGATCACTGCAGCCCAGGCTGCCTCCAATCTTGATGTCCCCAACTAGCTCACTTTCACTGGTGACCAGCAGATGCAGAAAGTATTCAATATGAGGGCCCTACGTTCAAGTTGCAATGAATACAATCGTTCACTAATTAAGAAGCTGATTTCAATTTACATCTCAGTATTCAGGGATTTCAAGAAATCTTGGAGCTTACGTTTGCTTGAAGGCCATGTATAAAACAGTTAAAACCAGCTGTATTTTCTACTTTCCATACACAAAATTTCTTATTAGGGAAAATAAGAAGCTTTGCATATAGTTCCATGTATAGCAATTATATTGTACATATGCATGCATTAACTCCTGGAAATCCTGAAAAATCTATAATAAAAGTAATTCTAGGCATTTGTAATGGTTATGAGCAATCTTAGACTACGTGATCATAAATTTTGATTACATTGGTTAAAACGTTTCCTGCAAGACATGAAGACAGGAAGCAAATGGTAATGAAGAGCACACAGAAGAGAGAATGGAGACAATCCCAAATCAATCCAATTTCCTTTTGCTTTTAGTAAGGTTATTTAGCTTAGGCAGATACTTCAAACAACCTGTGTGCTCACATACAGGCATTATGAAACCACTCACACAGAAAATGGGATGGCACAGTAAAATATGTAATAAACACTGAGACCCACATCCATAAGCTACACTGAGATCAAAGAGCATATGCAAAGCTGCTGCCTGTACTTTGATAGATGCAATTTATTCAAGTTTAAAATTTAGCTCTGTGGGAATACAGAGGGGCCAATGCTTTTCTGCCTTTGTGCTACTGTTGGTGCATGCTTTGCTTCAGAGGTTATAAGGAAGAAATCTGAAATTTTGTAGAAAGCCTCTATTTCTATCTGCTTGAGCTTTGATTGACAGAAACAAAATCTAGTGTTTGCTTCTTAATTCTACATCATACCTGATCAGGCATGAATTTCACATTTACTTTATGACATCTAGTACATACAATACTGTGAATTTACTGCATGAGGTGAAGGCTGAGACAATGTTCTCCTTATAAAAATACACACACACCATTTGCGTGTGTGTTTGGCCCAAGGTACTGGATGTTGTTCTGACTTTCTCAAAGAAATTGTATTTTTGTGACTGATTTTATAAAAAAAATGATCATTTTTTCTAAAATATAAGCTCTGATTTCTTCTGGCTTCAAGAAAGACACTAAAATACACAAGAACTTTGCATTCACTTAACAGTACAAAGCAGCAGAGTTAGCACAAGCCAAAAAGAAATCCAAAAGCAAAAAGCCTTAATCTCTCTACAAAAAAAGGAATATATTGTTTGCTTAGAAATTCTACTAAAGTTAATTTTTCCTTTTTGTTCTTTTCTTCCTATCCTTTGGGAATATCCCTTGGGTTTAGTGGAAAAGTGAGTTTTGATATGTGAGAAATAACCACCTGCTAGAGATCTACAATCTTCTTGGAAAAATACCATAACCTTATTCAAAGGACAGGGAAATGGAGGCACCACAGCAAGCTGGTAGCTCGCCCCATGGAGTAGTATCAGGAATAGAAGTGGGCATATCCAAACCACAGCTCCAAATCCCATCAGCTAGGACACTTTCTTGTCATGTGTAGTGACACACAGTCATGCATTTTCCACTTCATTTTTTTCTTTAGATAAATTCCTGTAGTGTTTCTACTGTTATCCCTTGAACCATTTTCACAGTGTTGTGTTTTTTACCCTGCTCTTAATACACCAGTGTCATTCTTGGTTACACTGTAGAGCTGCATCCCAGCTAAACATTGTTATGGGAAGTCTGATTATGAGCACACTGGAACCTGCTCATTTAATTTATAACTTTAATGTTCTTTGAATGCAAACTTTTATAGTGAATGAATATTATAATTGATCCACTGTGAACAAAATGCTTGAATTAAGTTCATTCCTGCTGCAAAGCCTTGCCTTGAGATTTCAGGCCCTGGAATGAATAGATAAGTAAAAAGGGATTTAAGAACATGCTAATGAACAGATCAATAATATGTGCATGCAAAATGAGTACAGGGTAACAAATTCTGTACAACTTAAACCTGGGATGCTGCTTCAGCTGCAAGTTAACACAGAATGTTCTTGGATTCTCTATTATGTCTTGTCTACATGAAACAGAGACATGGGAGGGGGTGGTGGGTGTGAAGGTTTGGTGACCTCTTATTTGTACAACACCAGACCCTCTGAAAAAATTAAGCAAGTTGTAACCAAAGTATCAAATCAAAATGCAAATACTTATTTAAGTATTCCCACTGTATCAGGCCTACAGAAATTGCCTATTAGCAAATGAGATTGCCTATTAGCCTACCAACTTTTACATTTTAGAGGAAATTGTCCTCAAAATGAAAGTCTGCTCAAGCCATAAATTCACAGGCATTCCCATGCTGATAAAGGGACTTTCTGTTTCCCCATCCCTAAGAACCCAGAAATGTAGAATAAAATTAAATAGCTTTATCAGCTAGTGACCTTTCCAGCTACTCCTATAAATTGCATCCATCTATACTGCAATGAATGCGAAATTACATTCAGCCCCTACTTTGGTCAGCCCCTATCTTCCCCTTCTAAAATTATTCTTTCTGTCCCTCTGCACAGCACATTAAAACTGAGCTTTGTGAACTAAGCCTTATTTTTTCAAAAGCAATTGCAGTTTTTTTTAAACTTTAGACAGAAAGAAGACCCAACCAAAAAAACCCAAAACACTCCAGTCCTAAAAAAAAAAAATCACTAAAGAGTGCTTATGAGATATGACCGGAGTTTGAAATGAAAAGCTCTTAGGAGACCTCCCATTTTAGCTCTGTGAGACTTCCCATGGTGGAGCTTTAGATTAAAGCTTTTAATGAAGCTCAGCTGTAGTGCACAAAAAATTCAGGTCTATTATTGCTGTTTTGCTGAATTACCATTAATTTCATCTGATAGAAAACCAGCAAAGAACACTGGATTAACACTAGCTACAAGAGGCCAATGTAATTTCAGCACTACTTTACACATTTTCTGGTTCCAGCTCTCTAATAAGTGTGAACTCCCTGTCTTCTCTTTTCAGCAACCCCATCCATGCTGGGAAGTACCAAAGCTCTTTAAGTAGGTAATGGCTGCTACATGAAGAGTAATGGTTTCTATTTCCATTACTGCTTCTTTAAGACAGAAAAAAAAGTAAACATAAAAGTTACTTTTCATTTTATTAAAATACTTGTGCATTTCCAACATTGTGTTTATCTGATGTTCCTCCAACCAAGCATAGGCTCTGTAGGAAACAAACTTTCTTTGATGTTGAGGTGACTGAGCCAGTGACTGTGATGGTTGAGGGGCCAAGGAGCCCCAGAATACCAGAGGCCTGCTGGTGGACTGATTCTGAGGTTTAAGAACACCCCTTGACCTCACGGTGAGAAAGGAAAAGCCCCTCCCATCAGGCTTTGTGGTGCTATGCAGCCTTGGTCTGTTTGAATGGCTTGCTATCCTACATGCCCCGAGAGCTTCCCCACTGGCTCCCTTTCCCTACTCCTGCCTTTGTACCACCCCTGGGCCCTCAGACCATTGGTCCTGATGCTCCCTCCAGTCCCCTACATAAACCCTGGACACCCCGTGGTTTGCTCTCTTTCGTCTCTGGTCTGCCTTCGCAGCAGGGTGCAATAAGTCTTGTCCATGGAATACCAAATGGGAGACCCCCCCTGATTCCTGTGCCTCTGGTAATGTGTGAGCTATCCAGCCTGAGTGTGTGTGTGAGATTCGGCACCTACAGCCATGCGGGTGAAAGGAGTAAGCTTGCTGGAGCGCTGTACTGCACCCACCAGAACAATCCCTGGCCAGGGACGTTTCAGGAAAACGCAGCTACCCTTCACGGACCCCACATACTGCGTTAATTTGAAACAAATCTAACTTACTAAATGTCTTTAGTCTTATCTTGAAAGATCACAAATAACTTTATAAACTGCGAACATATAACACCTCCTTACCTCTCAATTCTGGAACAAAAATTTTAAAACGCCGAAGATCATAACAAACAATAGTGTATGTTTTATTTGTTGGAAACTGAAAACACAGGCTAGGTAGGTAACATGCAGTTACTCAGTTGCCTGGAATATGTGCAGTGGGCAAAATGTATAGAATCTGGCTGGTATTGAGTTAACTGTCTTGACAGCAACTCCTGTGCTGCTGTGGGTTGGATTTGTGCTTAAATCAGTATTGATAACACATGAGTATTTTGACTACAGTTAAACCATGTTTGCACAGCATCAGTGGTTTCTCCTTTCCCATTGTGCACCCCCATCCCTCCACAGACAGTAAGCTGGGTATCAGAAAGGAGTTGATAGTTGACTGGGACAGCAGTCCCAATTTTTTCAAAGGGAAATTTCATAGCATATAACATCATAGTTAGCATTAAAACTGGGATAGAGGAAGAAAGGTGTGGAGCTCCTTGGCTTCCAAGGTGGCCATTATGTGGAGGCTGTCTGGGCATCAGTACGCTCATGTGAAATGGCAAATGATTAGATGGCATTGTGCAGCTTTTTTTTTCTCTCCTTCATCTGTTAAGCTGTCCATGTCTTGATCCATGAGTTTATTAGTTTCAGTCTTTCTGTTCTCTTCCCTGTCCTACTTGGTTGGGCTGCAGGAGGGAGCAATGAGTTTCTGTGTGTGCTTAGCAGCTGGCTGGGGCCAACTCATCACAAAAGGAAAGGAGGCAGAAAAAAGTAGAAGAAAAATTATTCATTTTGTAGAAACAGTCCCTTTCAGCTAAAAGGGGACAAGTTCAGAGCAGTATAGATTAAATCCTGTGTAGCAGAATGGACAAATACATCAAATGAAAATCACCACAAAAGGAATTTCTTTTGCCTGGAATTTTATTTCAAAGAAAAAAAAAACCTAAAAACCAACCAAAGCAAACCAAACCCCAAAACTGAAACACCAAAATGTCTGGTTACAATATACTTAGGAGAAAATTATTTTGTCCTTTCCCAAATTATCTCTGGTATTTTGTAATTCCAGTCTTGCATTGTACAAAGATTTAAATTTGAAGTCCAAATCCAAGCAAAGGTTTTGATAGCTCTGTCTTTTTACTGCTGTTTTTGATAGTAATGATTTTAGAACATCTTGTTGTTCATTGAACTTTGGAAGGAAGCCAGTACGGAATTCACTTTGAAATTAGCAGATCTTAAAATGAACAGCAAGCAAGTTTTATACTGGCTTACTTTAGTTTCATCTGTATTGGTCTTAAGTTTCCCAATTATTTTCAGCACTTTTAAGTATTAAAAACTTTTATGGTTTTAACAAAAAAAAAATTTCTGGAGAAACATTTTTTAATTTAAAAATGTATTTTTTTTACTTCTACTTCTTGATTTTCGAGATTTACTGTGCTGTATTTCACTCAATGTCTTCCTAACTGGCTTCCCTGTCACTTAAAAGTGGACTAAAACTCAGACAAGAGTCTTTTGTTCTTGATATAGACAGAATGTCAGTGTCACGTAGTCATGTAACTTATGAAATAAGTTTAAACCCAGCTCCACTAACATCAGTGTGGCAAAATTACCAGTGATCATTACTCCAAATCACAAAAATTCCCAGTTCATACTCATGCTAGCTCATCTTTAGTATGAATGTATTAATCTCCAGCATGCTCAACGGGACCTCAGCTGATTCTGTGTCCTTTCATTCCAAGGCTTTTCAGAATATGGCTAGTTTATTTTTGCCTGCTTCTTTCTCTCAATCTAAAATCCTAAATACTCAACAGTGGCAGTTTCATGTGCTGGTACCACAGTACTTCGTAGGGAACTTCTGTGTATTTTTCTAAGAGGTCTTGGAACTTCAGTGGTGTTTAACCCAGTCATCATATCTTCACTCATTCATGGTGTTTAACAGTATTTCTGTTCCCTTAAATTCTTCCGGTATGCAAGATGTAGTTTTCCAAGAACGTCTCAGAGGTCTATGTCTTATTGAAACCCTTCCATACAGGAAATATCAGAGTGAAAAATGTTGTCATACTCCACTGCACAAAATTAAAGAGGAACTGAAGGATATACTGGGAAAGATTGATTTCTTGGTTGTGAATGGAAACATTATATACTGAGATACTACAATCACAGCCACATACCAAAGCATATCTTCATATTAATCTTCCAAAGAGCATTCAAAATTAATTAGAAGTTCAAGCACTACCATTCCTTCTGGAACATAAATGTTTTATTTCAGCTGTAACCAGAAAGATAATAACCAGCACAAGCATTTGAAGGGAAATTCTGTTTCGAGATTATATTCCTCAGAAGCCCCAGTGCCTTTACACTGCTGAAGCAGAACAAGATTTTTGTTTCACATGGCAGTCTGGATGAAAGCCATTCCTTGAAAGAAGTGCATTTTGAACTAGTTCAGTGTGGATGACTGGCCTTAAACATGATTCATGTTTGTGTTAAAAGTTCTGGCACATCAAAAGGTTTTGCTTCCAACTTTTTGCCAAAAAAAGTGGTTGACACTCGGCTGCTTTATTTATTTTATTTCCACAGTCATAGTGTGAAGTTTTAGGGAAGCTCTTCTGAAGTTGAAGCTTTCAAAGTCTAATTACAAGGAAAAAGAAACACTTTTCACATACTAGCTCACATTTTTGACTTCAACTACTTGCTAATCCACACACACAACAAATTAATCTGCTTAATTCATGTAGGTCAGATACCAACTTGGGCAAGACATAGAATAAGATTAATCCTTTTCATCAGTGAGTGACTAGTGCAGAATTGTCACTGTCAGCTACTGACGTCAGTGCTGTTGTAGTAGATTGGAGCAGCTCAGGGTACACCCTCTGTTAATTTGACCAGTAAACACCCAATGTTATAAATTTTTAGGCTTCAGTGAAGGAAATCCTGAAAAATAACTTATAATACACTTATCTTAGAATGACATTTATAAGATTACCGTTTTCAATACTTGTCAGATTTCCAGCTTTCTTGGGTACAAGGAAAATTGAAGTGATAGGAAATTGCATAGGGAAAAGTTTACTTGTGGAGTTGTGTGTATATCCTTATTTCCAATGCTGAAGAAAAAAATCTGTAACTATAGCTTCACTAATGGAACTTCAGCATTGCTGCCTTAGCCAGAATTTCAAGTTACTAGTGGGTAGGAGTAGGGAAATCCTTGGAAAGAGGAAATAAAAAAGAGGGGAGGGATGCATTCCCCCAAGCATTTTAGAATTCTTGGGAGCCAGCATCTAATCTGTGTCTCCCATCTCTCTTCCTGTCATACTTCTATGTATTAATTTCTTGATGGATATGGTTCTCAAGGCTTTAGCCATTTGAGAGGAAAGAAAAAGGAATGGCATATAGTTTCACATATCAAGTTAAGCATAATAATTAACAGTATTAATTTTTTTTAATAGTATGTAAGACCATCAATTTCAAAGCTTAGAATTTCACAAAATATACAATTCAATCTCTGTGAAACCTCTTCCAGCAGGTTTCTGGGGTGATAAAAGACAGAATCTGGGATAACAATTTGAATTATATTCTACTTCCAGGTTTACCCTTTGAATGCCTGTAGTGCAGACACAGTGGAGGATTACTTCCTTATTCATGAATAGAAATAATTATATTGTCTGTCAAAAACAAACACAGAAGAAATGAGTTACATAAATTATTATCAATATGGGGACAGTTCAAAGCCAGCAACAAAATAGGCATTTTGCTGCTATTGTTATTGTCAGCTTCAATAGCTGTTAACCCCAGTACTTCCAAGTATTCAGGTCTTCAAAACAACATGAAGCACACTGGTTTACAAGTATCAGGTTCTGATACAGCAGCAAGGACATCTCTCAGCCATATCTTGGTCCTGCGATAAGCAAGAGTCTCTGGTTCAGTCTTGCTGGTTCAGCAAGCAGAGTCTGCAAAAACCTTCATAGCAAGGGATAAGGAGTTTGCCTTGCCTCATGTGCAGCCCTAATTCATCTCAGAAGAGACTGGGGACATTGAATGCTGAATGTTTTTGTTCAGTGACAGAATGCCTACTTGGTCACTGAAGTCCTCTATTTCAAGATGGTTGCTAACTAGAAACATAGATATTCCCCTTGAGTTTCATTAGTCTGAAGCGAATGTATATTTACTTGACTACTAAAGAGCCTGACTCCAGTCATTAACTTCTGCCTTGAGTTTGCCTTCCATGGTACTGGGAACTGCTAAGCTCCCAGTTGCTGTGCAGTACCATAGCACTCTGTCTCGCTCTACCTCTCTCCTGTTTCCAGAGATGGAGCAAAGGTACAAAGCTCTGCTGCTGTGAGCTGGGTCTGGCTGGGATGAAGTTTACTCTCATCACATCATCCGATATGGTGCAGTGGTTTGTATTTGTAACTAGAAGAGTGATGATAACGTACCAATCTTTAAGCTGTTGTTAAGCCATGTTTGCACAGCATCAAGGCCTTTCTTTCTGCAATTCTATAGGTGTGGGTCAGGGGTCTGCAAGAGTCTGAGAGGGGACACAGCTGGGACAGCTTGCACAAACTGAGCAAAGCAATATTCCATACCTTACAGTGTCTGCTTAGCAATGAAAACTCAATGAAAGGAGGAGGAAGAGCTGATCCTCAGTGCTATGGTGTCAGTCTTCCTAAGCAGCCTTTATGTGTGCTGAGGCCTGGCTTCTCAGGAAGCAGATGGACACCTACCTTTCAACAGGAATAGTGAATTAACTCCTAATTTGCTTTCCTTGTGTGTGCAGCTTTGTTTCACTTATTAAACTGTCTATCTAAGCACACAAGTTTTCTCACTTCTGTGTTTCTGATTATCTCTTCAATCTCAGTGTGAGGGAATAAGTGAGATACTGTTCAGGGAGGTAGCAGCTGGATGGAGTCATCCCACCACAACCTGAAAGAATACATTATGAATATATACTTCCATACACACATCCTCCCTCTTCTGCCCACCTCATTTCTTTAAAGTTCATGTCTCCAAATAGCCCTTTCTACTCATGGGACACATAGATACAGTGCAACAGGAGAAATCAGCCTATGCAATTCAGATCAGGGAAGCTTTCCATCCCATTCTGATGTAATATGTGCAACCAACTTTTCTTCACTTGAAGAATCAACTCAAACAGCAGCTTAGTTCTCCTAACAGTAAATGAATGTGTACTTCTGGTTGACAACTGAGCAGCAGAGTTATTAAACCTTTTTGTTAGCGGCTTATTTCTCACACAAGCCAAAAAAAAAAAAAGTGGTAAAAGAACTTTAAGTTCTGTCTGTCTAAACCTTCTGATTCTGTCTGTCTAAACCTTCTGATTCTGTCTATCTAAATCCTACTATCACTGTCCATTGCCTATCATATACTCAAGTAGCTGTGTATTTTTTACAGCTTAGTATAGCCTTAAGCATATGATTCCTACAAACTCATTTCACTCAGTCATTATTATACATGCCTAAAATGGAAGAATAGTTCTTAAACAAGAAGCCTCCTGAAACAGGGTTTCACTTCACGCTAACTGCTATATGGGCCCTGGTACAAGACTGAAATTTTTGAGGAGGGTTCTTACTAGAAGCAACACTACAAATGGTGGCAGAAGAAAATGTGATACCAAATTTCTTCATAATTTTTATTAGGAAATGTAGTTTTTGTAAAAAGTTGTTAGAAATTTGTCCATTTGCTAGTTATGGGGAATTATAAGAGAGAATTGAGTTGTGAGCTGTAAAACCTGCCTGCAGAGGCACATGGCAGCACAAAGGAGCACATGGAGGCACACAGAGGCTTGTCTCCACCAGACCCTGAGGTGTCACACAGCAGACCCCTATGAAATGTGTTGCTAATGTGGCAACATGGAATAGGTCATGCCATATAAGGAAATACTGTGCCTTAGGAAGGTGTAGAAAACCAACTCGCTCCTTTGAATAAATGATTCAGATTCCCTGCTGGTCTGGGTCCGAAATTCAATCGCCGACAGCTAGTGATGGTGTTGACTCAGATTTTTTATTTTTTAAAACAGTGTACTGATTTTGACTGGGATAGAGTTAACTTTCTTCACAGAAGTTTGCATAGTGCTATATTTGGTATATGTGATCAAAACTGTGTTGATAAGGCACTGTTGAGCACTGCTTACATAGCATCAAGGCCTTTCCTGTTTCTCATATTGCCCCTCCAGTGTCTAGGCTGGGGTGGGCAAGGAGTTGATAGGGGACACAGCCAGGAGAGTCTTTCCAAACTAATGAAAGAAGTATTTAGTTGCTGAGTGATAAAAACTGGGTGGGAAGAGGGACAAAGGGGTGACATTTGGAGAGATGGTGCTTTTATTTCCAAGTAACCATTATTCTTGATGAAGTCCTGCTTTCCTGTGCATGCTTTGGTTACATGCTCAGATTTTTCTTTACCCACTAGTTTTCTCACTTTTACTCTCTGCCATCCTGGTGCATGGGAATGACCAAGGTACTGTGTGGAACTGAACTGCCTACTAGGGTTAAACACAACTAATAATTGTTTTACATGTATGAGACATACATCATCCCCAAAAACTGAAGAATTTATCCAAAAATTTTTCTTACCCTCTACTGACTTGTGTGTTGCCACATACCTTCAGAATTTAACTGCAGCCTAAAAAAATTTATAAATTTTTTTCTGTGTCCAGAGGAAGAAAGACAACATAACCTCCTTTAATCTGGTCACTCTCCTAATACACCAAAGTATCGTACCAAAAATTTTTGCCACATCAGTTTAGCAGAAGTTCATGTTAAATTGATAGTCTCTATGCCCTTTACAAAAACTTTTCCAGGATAACATCTCCCAGGCTTCATGTATAAATATATTGCTTTGCATATGACTACATCACATTTGAGCATAGATTTTATTACCTTTGAATACAAATATTCTATAATGAGCATGCTCATTTTTGATCATGATCATAAAGCAATAAAACAAAAACCTTCAAAAAGTCAACCTGGTTAACAGTCCTAAACAAAACTTACAAATTTCAAAGCAAGAATGAAAAATTTAGAACCCTATTTTTTTTATAAAACGTTTGACTACTGTCAGTTGTTTTCCTTTTTTCTTTCACATGAATTGTATATCAGCTAGTTTGTTGTTTTACTTGGCTAACAACCCTGTAGAAAATCAGATAATTTTCTCCATCCAAAGAGACGATAATCCAAAGAGATATATTTATTTATTGTTTGGACAAAGAGTGGCACAAATGCAAGTGGAAGGCTTCTAAATCCAGTAACAGCTTCTGCTCATGTCTAGACATGACTGAAACACAATGAGAGATGGATAAGAAGGTCAAGCAGTTTTGCATTTCTTGTATGGAGCTGTTACAGATTTGTGCAGGTAAACTAGTATCAGAATGTAGAAATATAAGAATGAAATTTCAGAAATAGTTACCTGAACTTTATAATGGGAGAAATCTCAACATCTCTTCCCCTTAATATCAAACCTGCCTCTAACTTATCTTGGCAATAAAACTGATGGTAATCCAATCATTTTGCTGAATGACAAAGGTGGCTCAAAGAACACCTGCTTTTCAAATGTTTTCAGTTATGCTGATACAAACATTAAAATCCTGGATCAGTTCCTTGATCTGTTTGACCATGCGGTTCTATAAAAATTAAACCAGCACAAGTGAGACAGTGTAAAGAAACATGGAAACAGAGAAAAGACAGAACAGTTCAAAGTGGCCTTGACTCCAAGGAAAGAATTCTCTGTAATGATATTCAATGAGAACAATGGGAATTGATGAGTTTTTCCCCCTAATTGAATCCAGAGTTGATTTCAATTAGAATTCATAGCCCATGGCATTAGTGTTGTCATCACTGCAAAATTACATTACAAAGGGCATAAGTTATTCAAACTAAGATTCAAAGTTTTCCATAGTTTCAAGAAGGCGACTGTAATTAGAGTGCATTACTTGGAGGCTATTAGATTAAATTACACATTCACATTCCTTTTATAGTTGGTGGATTTTCTAGATTGAAAGAAGATGTTAGATTCAATGGTAATGAAGCAATATTAACTAGGTAGTAGTTAGGTAAGAAGAGTGAACAAAATGATTATTATGTCATATATTCATTTACTGGTGACAATCAAGACAAAATTTAGAAGAATTTATCTGTGGAAGAGCTTCCCTTTTTGATCAAATCTATTCTGCCTTTATAACATTAATTCCTTAAAAACACAGAATAAGCCTCCCTAGAAAAGTACTTATTGAAAATTTTCTGGCTAAGTAAAGACATTGGCATCACAGGTTATTTTTTCAAGTTGTACTAGTTTGAAAACAAGCCAGTGGGAGGCACTAAGTCAGAATAACAATTTAATAGGGGATATTAAAGAAAAGGAAAAAATAAAAGAAAACACTGGTTCAAACTGACAGAGTCAAGATACAACCTGACACCCTGTTAGTCAGGGTGGTGGTAGCAGTCTGGTAGAATGGTGGCTGCAGTCCTCTGAAGTGGTGATCCTGTAGAAAAAGGGTCTGCTCTTCCTCAGGTCCAGTGGTGGCTGCATAGCTCCTGTCCTCTGGAAATCCAGTGGAAAGGTTGTCTCTGGTGTTCAGAGTCTCAGATTATATCCACAATGGGATGCTTGGCTCCTGCCTCTGGGTGGAGCATCTCACAATGGGGTAATGAGTCATGAGGCCAAGTGTTGATTAGGCTCATTAACAGAAGATAGTCCGGAGGGAGTTATCTCTGAGTCATGCGGCATGGCATTGATGGGCCATTAACAGCAAGATAGTCTGGGTGGAGGAGGCAAGGAAACACTGCCCCACCTGATTTCAACAGCTCATGAGGATGGTAATAGAATACACTGCAACCCAGGACACAAGTTAAGTATCTCCAGGCCATAAAAAGTAGAGTATGTTAGCCATTTTTCCAGTACCACACATCAAAAAAGCGCAATTCAGAAAAGTTTATCAGGAAAGAATTAAAGATGAGGGAAAAAAGCGCCATTTTCAGAAGGAGACTAACAATATTCTCAGTTTAAAATATTAAGAATATAAAGAATATGTAAAAAGCCCCCTACCCTTCTCTAAATTCTGTTTGCATGTAGAATCACACACTGAAAACAATTTGGATGCCATGTTTTTTAGTTTGGAGGCTGTTGTGGGTTTGTTTGTTTCTTTTGTTTTGCTTTGCTTTGTTTTGCATTTTACTTTGAAGACTTTAGCAATACTCGATTGCTTGTTTGTTTATGCTTCTAGGAATCACAAATACAGCTTTTTTTTTAATTTTAACAAATACTTCATTGCCAATTCGTCAAAATGATACATTGAACTTTTTGTAGTCTTAGGGGCATTAAGTATAAAACAAAATGCTAACAGGAAATATGCTTGCAATCTCACATTGACTGTTACATCTTATGGAGATATTCCCTAATGATGAGTAGGAGTTTACTGAATATAAACTTATGTTGAGCTATGTGTTACCTGGAAGTTTAGTTTTGATCAAACAATGTCATGATCAACTCTATGTCTCAACAAGAATGCAGAGCAGGGTTATTAACTAATTATTTAAATGGCATTTTTCTGAAAAAAAATTAAGAGGAAGAATAATTAATCTCAGTAGTGCTCACAGAAAGTGAAATGATCAAATGACAGTAAGTAAAGAACTATTGCAGAAAGTACAGAAAATAAAATGATGGAAAAATGAATTATTTATTATATATTGTTTTGAAAATACTCTTTCCCTGATAGACAGACCAATTCCACTCCCAAAATTTAGCATTAGCAATTCTCTGTTTACTTAATAGAAGCTATCATTCATGATGACAGGTAGTACAGCACTATTTTGGCTGCAGTTCTCAGTGGAACCATTTTCAAAATAACTTAACTGCATGACACTAAGGAAAACACTGAGTACCTCAGCACTGCATACCAAAGCAAAAAGATAGGAAAGACTTTTTGCTAGGGTAGACAAGAGAGACCCAGGCCAATTTGGGAAACGTTGGAAGAGTAGCAAGAATTATACATTTCCTTGTATGCAAAAGTGAAATAAATGTTACTTGTTTGAGTTTGGCAATGTTTGGAAACAAGTTCTGAATGCACACAGCACTGTTCATCACATTAAGTGTCCACAGAGAGAAAAAATGTGCTTTGTGTTCAGAATTTGGAAAGTATTTTGGCTTACTGCTCCTTTTTCCCAAATCTACTACAAGGCTACCTATTTTGTTTTACAGTTACTTTTCTAAGTCTCAGGGCATGTTTGCTTTTAGAAATAGACACAACAGAAAGGGGAAATAGTATTCCTTAGATATGGTGAATCTATGAGTGTCCTTACATCACTGAGGGTCAGTGGCGTACTAATGACTGCAGCAGCCATTCTTGGTGTTTAGTGGCCTCTGGGGGTCCACACTGGGTCCAGTCCTGCCTAATATCTTAATCAGTGGACTGAATGATGGGACAACATGTACACTCAGCTAGTCTGCAGGTGTCATAATACTGGGAGAAGCAGTGATACCTCAGAGAGTTGTGCTGCCATGCAGAGAGGCTGACAGGCTGGAGGGATGGGATGACAGGAGACACATGAACCTCAGCAAAGAGAAGTGAGAAGTCCTGCACCTGGGGAGGAACAGCCTCACACACCACTATATGCTGAGGGACATGCACGTGGAAAGCAACTGGGCAGAAAATGTCCTGGGGTTCCCGATTGAACATGAGCCAGTGATGTGCCCTTGCACCAAATGTTACTGGTATCCTGGGCTGCATTAGACAACTGATAGCCAGCAGATCAACAAAGGTGATCCAGTCCCTCTGCTTAGCACTGCTGAGACCACATCTGGAGTACTGTGTCTGGTTCTGGGCTCTGCAGCACAAGAGAGACATGGATGTGTTAGATAAATTCCAGAAAAGAGAAACGAAGATGTTCAGGAGACTGGAGCATCTCACTGGGGAGGAAAAGCTGGAACATGTGGGACTCTTCAGCCTGGAAAAAACGGGGCTCAGCAGTAAGGTTGCTAAACACCTGAAGAGAGGGTGTAAAGAAGACAGAAACAGATTCTTTTCAGTGGCGACAGAACCAGAGACAATGAGCATAATTGGAAACACAGGAGGTTCTCTATGAACATCAGAAAACACTTCTTGTCTGTGAGTGTGACTGAGTACTGCCACAGGCTGCCCAGGAAGACTGTGCAGTGTCCCTCTCTGGTGAACTTCAAAAGCTCTCTGGGACACTGACTGCCTGTGACCCTGCTTGACTGGGGACATTTGACTGGACGGCATGCAGAGGTCCCTTCTAACCTCAACCATTCTGTGATACTGTGATTCTCTGACTGTTTCTGTAGCTCTAGGATATATAAATTCTATTACTCTCAAATAATTTTAGGTTATTAACATAGTAGTGATTTAATATTGGATATATTTTCCTCTGCAAGAGGTTCTTGAAAATAAGATCTATTAGAAGTTGAAGAAAGAGATCTAGTAATTAAGTTAATTGTGTCTGAGGCTTTTAAAAAGGACACAATTCATTTCTCTTCATTTACCAGAAGACACTAAAATATCTGCTATTTCACTTCTTTCTAGCAGATTCATTAATATCCTGAACTACACCAGAAATTTCAAATAGCATCTTCTCCCAATATGGTTTTGCAGTTTCTACCACCTTATCAAAAAGACTGCTGAACACATTGACCAGCTGCAATATATTCACACTGATGCTGACTGCTCCAGTCCCTTAAAATTTTTTACTAGATTGTACAAAATATCAGCATTAAAACCAGACATTTCAAAAATCTAAGCCTGCATTCAGAACCACCTAGTCATTCTTTGTGGCCTGACTTCCTATGAAAATTTGCAAGGCTTTATGGGATGGAATTTTGTTGGTGAAGGGTCTGGTAGACTTCACAATAATACATTTGAAAAAGTAATTTTGTATCATGGCAGATAATTAATAGTTTAGGATGTCTCAAATACCAGTAGCAGTTGCAGGATAACAATGTTATCTTCTATTTCTAGGATTTTCAGGAGATTGATGGTTAAATAGTTCCTCCTACGGATACGATAAAAAAGAAAAAACATACTCTCAAATCTTCTTATTGAATAAACACAAATGTAAGCAAAATCAATAAAGAATCATGAGCCACTCAAGTGAAGTCACTGAGAAGTCCAATTACTTGAGAACAGTTAATCATCCAGAATGGAACAGGACATATGAATGGACATGATGAACATTTTGTCTTTTAGGGTGGTCATTTTGAAGATCCACAGAATTTTACTATGTATAAATAGACCTATTTTCTTGATTTTTTTTTTTTTTCACAGCAATGAGAGTACATTGTATTCGAAAAGGCTGACACATTAGAGGACAAGTCTAGAAATCAGCCTGATTTTTTGCCACAAAATTATTATGCAGCTCCAAGTGGTTCTGGTTTGGGCAATTTTCTTCACAGTAGCTAGTATGGGGATATGTTTTGGATTTATGCTGAAAATAGTGCTGATAATATAGAGATGCTTTTATTATTGCTGAGCAGCTCTTTCACAGCATCAAGGCCTTTCCTGCTTCTGGTACTACTCCTCCAGCTGGGAGGCTGGGGCTACACAAAGAATGGGGAGGGGAAACAGCCAGGACAGCTGACCTCAGCTGACCAATGGGTTATTCTGGACCCTATGGCCTTGTAGTTACTGTGTAAATCTGGGGGAAGAAGAAGGAATCAGGATGTTTAGAATGATGGTGTTTGCCTTTCCAAGTCACCATTCAGCATGATGGAGCCCTGCTTTCCTGGGAATTGCTGAACATATGCCTGTCCATACGAAATGGTGAATGAATTCCTTGTTTTGCTTTGATTCTGTGAGCAGCTTTTTCTCTACGTATTAAACTTTTTTATCTCAGCCCATGAGTTTTCACATTTTCACTCTTCCAACTCTCTCCCCCATCCCACCATGATGGAAGTGAGCATGTGGCTGTGTGGGACTTGGTGGCTGGGGTTAAACCACAATATGACTGAAAAATACAGTTTGCAATTTTGCCTGAGAGTATTATACTAGGCCACTGATTATACAAAAATTCAAAATGCCATCCTGATACAACAGAAGAAAATACCATAGTGAGAATCCTTTTCAGTAGCCATTTCTATAAGAAATGTAAGGCATATTTGATGAATATTTCCATTCTACTGAGTAGTTGCTAACATTTCTCTGAGTATCACATCCACAATTAAGAAAGAAGTGAGCCAGAGTAGTCTAGAAAGGAAATACAGAAAGAATGAGGGACACAGTTTAGTAAATGGAAAGCTTGACTTACAAGGAGAGACTAAACTACCAGATTTTTCAGCCAGAAAGGAAAATACCAGCAAGAAAAAATTATAGCAGCTTTCATGGACCTAAAAGATTAATGAAGCTCCATCACCCTGTCTTTGGGGAACAAGTCAAACTGTGGTTGTGGAAAAAAGATATTTGTAAGGTTTTATTTAATACTAGTTTACTGGGAAGCACTGGGCTGGTTTGCAGAGGAAGTCTATGGAATTGCATCACAAGGGCCTTGGGATTATTATTCCTTTCTCTAAGACCAGGTCAGGTAAATAACTGCCAGGAAAAAGGAAGCATAATCCTTTTTAAGATAAAGATGTGGTGCAGATGACCTTTGGAAATCCCTTTTATTTTTTTCCTTATGAATCCATGCTTCTACTTCATTATGCTTTCACTTCAATACCAGAAATTCTGACAGAGCTTAAAAAAAGTTAAAAAGGGACCTTACAACACAGAAATATCACTTTTCCTAATTTTGACCCAAACTGGAATCTGTGTGACAGAACCCCTGTCACAAACTTGTTGATTATCAAGCTTAAAATGCATTCCTGCGCCCTGGCGGCTAGAACCTTGTATCCTCCAAGTGGGTAAAAGTTACTAGTTCTTACTGCCAGGAGTCTGCTTGATTGTCTCTAAGTGAATTCAATTTTAAGTCAATAGCTGCTCTAGCATAGAAATAGTAGACCTATATAGTTCATTGTACACAAAATCAAACAGGTTTTGTTTTGTTTTGTTTTATTCTCCTTAATAACTTCAAAACAAAACCACATTTTAATGAACAGTCACCAGGCAAGACATTGATTTATTTTATGCGATATTGCAGTTCTTACATCCCCTCTGACTGTCGCAGGTGGAGTGGGAGTTTCAGAAAAAGTTTATTAGAGAAGTTCTCCCACTGAGTCACAAGGTGCAGAAAGGATCACCTTTGTTTTCTAAACTCCTTCTCAGAGAGGAGCCTGGGTGCAGCTAGATCCAATCTTAGCCCCAGACTCTGTCAACAGTTTAAGTCTAAGGAGTTATAGAGGTGTGAGGAATATTTGTACAACTTTGTCCTTCAGAATTAAGGATCACAAACTGGATATATTTCTACAAAAATTAATGATTTAGTGTGATAAACGATTAGACAAAAAGATCATAATCAGAATTATTTACTGCAGAGTATAGAAGTTAAAACTGCTAGCATAGTATAGTATAGTGTATTATGTCAAAACAATTAAAGCAATCATATTAAAGCTAGCAAAATCCCCAAACCCCGAAATTTTAAGTAGAGATTTATGCCCATACCAACGACTGCGGCAAAATCTCTTTCTCTCAGCCTTGAGGAGAAACCTAGAGGGGCTTCGTCATCCAAAGGAGGAATTTACACACACACTTCAAGAAGGGCTATGTTAGAAGAAACTGCCATTTGAAAGTGGAACTAGATTTTTGGAGTATAAAGTGGTTGACTGACACTTGTATGTGTCCACACCAGCTGTGCCAGATTAGCATTTTTAGAAAAGGATGCTTTACAATATCTGCCCCATCTTCACCTCACTATCAAGATGTTTAACTTCGGGGTTGTTGAGTCAGACTGGTTTTAGCATAACTCAGCAAGAAAAGCAGCATGCCACCCCTTCTCAGTTCATCAATGATAGCTTTGCAAAATAGGACATTTTTTGAGTTGTTTTACACCATTGCAGGCAGAGCATCGTGCTACACTGACATTGTGACAATAGGGCACTTTGTATTAGGCAGAAGGTTTAAGGTCCAGTCTCAAAACTGGTCATGCTTTTACACACCATCATGTGGTTTTCTCCATGCTGTGAAACCACTGTGACGTGCAGAGATAGCATGTTACTGTGAACAGTTGTGAGACTGCCATGGTGACCAGTGATCATCTTGCTCCACATGCTCTCTGTTCTGGTGGATTTTTTAAGAAGCTGAGAGCTGGTGTTCAGTGTTAATAAAAGTTCTTCAGTGAAATGTTATTGATCATGGCAGGACTTTTGAAAGGTGCTTTTCTCTGTGAAATATTAAAGGCACATCCAGCATGGACTATCATCTATTAGCGTGTCTGAAACACTTTTTTTTTCCAACTTTGATGTTCAGAAATGCTGAAACACGCTTTGAAGCAGAACATTGCAGGAGAGACCAGTCAGGGGAAGACTAGCAAGATGTTAACTAGTATTTATGAAGTTTTAGAGACGTGGGCTTAGACACTTCACATCCAGTTTTAAATAAATACATAAATCAGCATAATCCTTTTTCCAGGGGAAGTCACAGAATCAATCTTCCTCAGGGACATGGAGCTCCACCAGCATTTTACCATGGCAAGACTGACCACTAGACTCCAGTATGAGATGCTGTCAATGCCACTAATGTCATATTTGCATTCCCAAAGACCTATTGCTAGCTGCATCTTTTTTGCTACAACCTTAATGGGTAGCCAGTATGTCACAGACAGCATCAATCTACACAAAGCTAGCTGCTCCCTGTAATACCTAACATCTGAGCATGTACATCATTAACTACAGCACTGTGTAACACAAGCTTCAGCAGGCTGTGCTTGAGTACTACTTGGGAATGCCATACCATGGCATGACTCTGACCTTTGTTTCGTCTAGGCTATTCTAAACCTGCCCGATCTACAGAGTCATCTTTTAGAACAGACTTCTTAGTAAAGTTTTTATTGATGCTAATTGGTGCCATTCTAAAATAAAAAAGAAATAATAAAATAAAATTTTATAAAATTAAAAGATTCAAGGAAGAATGTACTGAGTTTTCCCTTCTCACATTGTAGATGGAAAGAGCAAGTCTTGAAATGGAGGAAAAAAATTGCCCTTTTAGTAGCCGAATTCAGTATCCTCGTTTCCAGCTATTTTTGACATTTTTTTCTTTCTGAGCAGTGAACATTTGAAAAAGTTACTCTGTTTCATCTTACACTATACACAGTTTTCAGATAGTTTCACCACTCTATTAGAAACTGTGGTGCTATGCTATGAGATTAAAAAAAATATAATCTGGCCATCACTGTGGGCATTGTTCCCACATTCTATTACTGGTTGGCAGGTGGGCAAAACACCCGGTAAGAAACTAATATAAATTGGAAAAAATACTTAAAAGGCACTAGAAGTCTCAGTTATGCTTTAAATATTTTACAAAATCTGTGATCCATAGGCTCTGCCTCCAGCCAAAATCCACTCAAAGCGAAATAGGCCTAAAAAAACCTCTCCGCAATAAATAGATACCTCCTGGAGATATTCTAGCCAGCAAATCTCCACCTTTGTGTTTTGAACAAAAGCTTCAGGAAAACTTTGAAAAATCCTCCATGAAAGATAGAAGAAAATGGGAGAATATTTTTTTCTACCTCTGTAAGTTTTTCTAGTTTGCCTCACAAAAGATCTATTTTAATAGCAATGTCAGGCCAATGTGGTGTCAGCACCAAGTTCTGAAGTACACATTCTAAAGTGCTGCTTCACAATTGACTTCACGCTATTCTCATAAGAAGTAATTTGTCAAAAAAACATAAATGCTTTTCTTGATCTCAGCACAGTGAGAATGAACTTTTGGGAAAAGACAGCATGGAGAGAAAATAAATACATATATATTTATTTGTATTTCTATTTGGTACATATACAAATTATAACATTTACAACAGACATAATGATAAACCTAGATGCACTTATGTTGTAGGGGTCTCTGTTTTTTGTTGTAGAAGATGGAAAATTCCTGGCATTTTAAATTTGAGGTTGAATAGCAGTATTTTAAAATTAATCCAAGTTAGATGAGGCACTATGTGATTGGGGAATAGGAAAGGGTAAGAAGTGATCTTCTCAGCTAAGGATCTGGTTTTTTGCTCTGAAGAAAAGGTAAAAATTCAGCAAATTTGGAGCTAAATGACAGATGAGATTTAATAAAAGATGACTGTACTAGAGAAAGATAATTCTGACATGATGTACTTACTTTCTTCAACATGTAATTTCTGTGCATTCAGGAAACTAGAAAAAATAATCTCCTTGGACATCTACAAATGTCTCCTATCATGCCAAGTGGAAAATAATGGTGAAATCTGGGAAGTACGGGTGTCAGATGTATGAGGTAAATGAGCAATTGGCTGAAGGAAGAGCCCCAAGTGAGTTATACTAAAAATGGCATTTTGAGACTGTAAGCCACATACCCAATGAACTTCTCTAAAATACAATTTGGGATCAGTTTTATTTACACTTGCATTTAATGATACTGACAAATTAGTCAATATACACTCATGAAATTTGCCATCACTGTGGACTTGGTGAGCTGTCTTGGAGAGAGAATAGCTGACCTTGAGGATGGTAGCCATATTAAGTGGATAGACCTCTTTGTTATGAAACAGAGGTTCACAACCTTGTGAAGAAATAATGAGCTGAGAGCTCACTAACTGGTAGCAGGAATAAAAAAGTATACAGACTTCTTGAATTAATCACAGGAGGTGAACTGATGAAAATAAACTTGGCCCTGGCTATTAAAAAAACCAAATACAATGCATAACTAGGAGCAATGCCTAGCAGGCATAAGGAACTAAGAGAAGAAGTGTAGGAGAGAAAGAAAAAAACAGAGAAAGCAAATGGGGAAATCTCTTTGAACCTTGTCTTAAAATAAGAAATCCAGAACGTCAAATGAAATTATCAAAAAAACTCAGTAAGAATACACATTTTCACAATATGCATAATTAATATTGTGGATTTTATCACACATGAATGAATTATATGTGCTGTTGTAGATGTCAGAAATATGAATGGAGTATAAGTTAGTCAAACTGGATGCTAGATCCCAAGGAAAATTCCTTTACCTATGCTCCTAAAGTCACACATTTTTCATGTCTTTCCCAGTGTTTATGTTCATAGCCCATTCCTATTCTATATTTTAAAATAAAAATCTGTGCATGTTAATTTCCATTTTAGTTGTAATATAGTCACAGATGTATACACATATATGTATAAGTGTCTATATAATAGATATTAAAGTAAATCCACTGTACACTATTTCAAGAAGAAATTGAATCACAGATACTGAAATCTAAAAATCTTATGAATCATATTAGGGGGAAAGTAGTCTACAAATGTAGATTATATTTCATAATTTTAAAGGAAATATTAGTCCTTCTACTAAGCCTCATTAAAATAAAGCTCATCTCATCTTGCCCCTAACAAAACAAATCAAACTGCCGTAACCAATAGAGGAAAGACAAATACAGAAAATAAAATACCAGAACACTAAACTGACCATCAGACTATTAAACACAGTACTAGTATCTTAAGTAGCAAGGCATATAATTTGCTATATACAATATTATTTCCTCCTTCACCACAGAAGGTGTTTCAACAAAAGTGCTGAAAAGGTTTTTGGTTTTTTTTTCTTTTCACATATATATCTAAGACTGTCCTGTCCCCTTATCCCACTCCTCTTTACAACACAGCTGTGTTATATTTACTAGGTTTTGTGTTATACACAATTACATGTTTCCAAATTAGCTCTCTATATCATTTTCTACTACACTCACAATACCTAGTTGAACCCATCAACACACCCTCTAAGAGTGTCTGTGCTCCCACTGCAGGCTTTGATTTTTTGCTTGGAATAAGTATGTCTATGATAATGCTTGCTTGCTTGCTTGCATTTTGTTAGATGAGGTTGCAAATTTCCTTCCAAACTGCAGTGCTTGCAAGTAAACCCACATGCTTAAGCTGATAAATGAAATGCTTACAACACATGATTATTATGAACAATTTCAATGAGTCAAAATTCAGAGGAAGACCAAGCAGTGCTGCAAAAGTTCAATATATGTAACACTGCTGCCTTCAAAGGAAGCTATGAATGTGTTGCTTAGAAGGAATCAAGATCACAACAAACACAGTGAGACATCTTGATGGGTAACTCCCTTGCCCCTCCTGATCCAATAGAGTTACACTGAAAAGTAAAGAAACATCAGACTTTAGACCAGAAAGTATAGTTCTTATTCAGTAAGAAACACAGCTCTGTTACCATAAAATCCACACAACTCCCCAAAGCAAGAAGTGGGTAATACTTTACATACTTTACAAACCTCACCCAGTTCCATCCAAAATAAATCTTTTTTATTTAGTTAGACTTAATAGTCACAGCTAATATTTAGTTGGGATTTATATACTTTAGTATCAAATTCTTTTGTGATCATCAACATTTAGAGTCAAATTCTGCCTTTCAAAGTCTGCACCTGGTCCTAGTGCAGACTGAGGAGAGTGAAGGGTTAAATTCCACATTTTTGCTGCAGTCTTCTGTCCGCTTGTGTATGTTAAGTAAGTGGAGCATGAAACAGAGCAACCAAGAAAAGGAAGGAGAGAACGGGGGAGGGAGAAAAGATTCCTATCCACCTACTAATCTGTCTGCTGTTAAATACAACACAGTCTAAATTTGGTGGGAAACTCCATTGCTGAATTCCGGATTTTACAATTATAAATGGAATTCAATTTCATTGATGCTCCAATTCAAAGAGTCTATCAAACATCCATTTTGATCACAAGCACACACACAAAACTGTTCTTAATACCAAACAGGGATGATATTAAGGACAAAGGAAAGGAAGAAGAGATAAACAGCAGACCAATTACTAGATCTCTGTAATCAAAGTTATTTTATAAAATAAAACTCCTAAATGATCTTAAAGGCAACTACAGTGATGCTGGAGAAGAAGGTAGAAAGAAAACAAAAAAGAAAAATGTTACCAGCAACTCCTGCCACAGGCCCATCCCACACATCCTGACACGTCTGCTCAAATAGTCCCCATTTCCATGAAGAATGAGCAAAGTGCCTCAGACAAAAGGCATGTCCTACTAGACCCCTAAATCTCAAATTAAAACCAGTAGTTCTTTTACAGAAATATGTAACATTTTTTTCTTGCTATTATAATGCAAAGCTTTTTTGTGCGTGTGCATCTTCGTCAAGGGGAAGCAGAGGGACAAGTACTGATCTCTTCCCTCTCACGTCCAGTGACAGGGCTTGAGCAGATGGAATATAGCTGTGATGGGGGAAGTTTAGGTTACAAATCAGGAGAAGCTTTTTTACCCAGAAGGTGGTTGGGCACTGGAACAGGCTCCCCCAGGAAGCGGTCACAGCACCAACCTGACAGAGTTCAAGCAGCATTTGGACAATGCTGTCAGGTACATGGTGGGAATCTTGGTGTGTCCTGTGCAGGGCCAAGAGCTGGACTCTATGATCCTGATGGGTCTCTTCCAACTCCGCATATTCTATGATTTTATGATTATTTTTTCAGCAGTGCAGTTTGCTTCTCATATATATTTGCTTCTTACATAGCTTACAGAAGTATATGCATAGTGATGCTGTAGAAACTTGCCTGCTGTAGGCAACAAATTTCTCTGATGAAGCCATATTCACCTCTTTTTGTAGAGAGGTTTTGCATTTCTTTTATTGAGATTAAGGTTATAAGTCTTATTGAAAGGAAGGGAGTTTTAAATAAAATATGGTAACTGGAGCGTTTTTACTGTTTCAGTTAGCACAGACCTGACTTCAGTGAATGAACAGCAATTTCTGCAGTGTCTTCTATCACATTGTTTATTCACCTTCCAATTTGTCTTGTTATGGAGTGCTGTTACCCGCTACACTCTTGATACATACCACAGACACTGGAAAGGTATTGTGATGTGCCTGAATGTCAAATTAATCAGAACCACCACAAAGAAGTGGGAGACAAGGAGTCAATGACAGTAAGAACATTAAAAACTCTTCTCAAAAGAATCCATATACGATGGGTTCCCTCCTATCACATGGCTGAATGAGGCTTGAGCAATCCCCAAGCTGCTCCCATTCCAAACTCTTATCACACTGACATCCATATTTATCTGTTGTCAGAAGCCGGGGTGAATTCAGCCATGATATCAATGAATGGATAGGAACTGATGCAGTCTTTCTCTCTGAATATGATACAAAACTGTACCAGGTTAATTAGAGAAAACAACAGTCCTCCTAGTCCCTCAGTAAATTTAAGATTGCAAGGAGCTACATAACTTGCTATTTTTAATTTCAAGATAATTAAAATACTCCCCACAGCCTTAGAGTTCCCAGCGTCTCCCATAGGAAAAATAAAATAACCTTCCTTCTTTTTAATTTTTAATTGTCAATTGTTACACTACAGATATAGATCTAATACATCAAGTGGAATAAATAGGCCACCATTGAGGACACAACTGAGGTTACCATCCCTGGGGTTGACCTGTACTGTAAAAAGCCTCACTGACAATGACATTGTCCCACATCTACAAGGCATACTATGTTTCCTTATAAAGCGACTACTGATGCATAAGCAAACCATAAGGTTCACATGTGAAATGAGATTTTTTTTTTTAAACAGATCACTTCTGGAATCTAAAGTTAGTCTTAGAAACAGGTAGAAAACAACATCATCAAAATTTTCCATATTCTCAAAATAAATGCAGTTGAAATTCAGGGAAATATACCAAAGCGATTTTTGAATTTAGGAAAGCAATGAAAGTAATGATGCAAAAAACCTTATTTTTCTAACTAATTTTAAGAAAAATTGCACAAATATTAAGAAAAATATGTCCTCAAGAAGTTGAAGTACTCATGCTGAAGTCTTACAAGAAGAATGATAAGCCAAATATTTGCAGACTCTTCTAGTTTCAATTGTTCATGTTGTAAGCTTACATCTTATTCAAAATGTCACAGAAATATTGAATAAAATTAAGCTTAAGTCAGACCACTGAGGAACCCAATTTACAATACCCTCATTTAACTCATAAGCTAATGATAACTTCTCTCCAAGAGTGCTTTTTTCATGGACTATATACTCACTTTATCTCAGTTTTGTAGACTGTATTTCTGTAGTTTAAAGATACATCTAAGACTACATTATTATAAGCAAAGATACAGTGCTGCTTGACAATATTTGTCTGCCAGAGAAAACAATTAGAGCAAATTAGCACAATTAGACCAAAAGGTGAGATGCATATACTGCCTGTTTGAAAAAAACAAACAACTATTCTACTTTCTTACGTATTGTTAACTCATCTTGGGTTTTCACCAGAAATCTAACTGTGGTTAAAATATTTGTGTTTTGTCTTCCCTCCCTCATTTATTTCAAGCTTTAGCTTCATCTACTTATACCTCCGGATTTTCCCTCATTCTCTCCTTTTTCGCCCAAAGTTAGGTGCTGGTGGAGTGTAAATTGGTTTAGCTCTCCACATATATTTATCAAGATATCTCTGGTACTTCTAACTTGTGTAAATCCTCCTTGATTTAATTTCTCAATAGCTTGTTAGATTTGGGATAATAAATAAATGGAATCTATTTGGAAAGAGATTACATGTCTTCTCCTTCCTTGATTGTAGTGCAGATTCAGATGCAACCTGAAAGAGGCCTTCTGCTGATTGCCAGCTGCCACTTAACAGCTGAACAACTGCCAAGTGTCACAAAGATCTGATATGACTTAGGTCAGTGTGATCATAGGGACCAATTATTTTTTCATTCAGTTCTCATAGAGCAGTACAGTGGCCTTCCACTTAACATATTGCCTCCTACTCCTAAAAAATGAGCCTGTTTATGCAAGCCTACGGCATGTGTGTCAAGCTATACTGTGATAATATATGGATTCATTAGGCAGTAAACTGAGCAGCTTCACAACAGGCATTGAAAGGTTCACATGATGCATGAAAAAGTTAGGTATCTCTAGAGTAAAATTGCACTTGTAAAGAACAAATAATAAAAATACTGAGTACATTAATATATTTCTGAAATAATAGTAGCAATTAAACCTTTTCATTCAGTCATCCAGAATCCATGATTTTCCAAAGGGATGTTACCGATACACTCTCATTCTCAGGTTAATTGAATTGTGTAAATCTAATATTGTAGTTTTCATGGCAATAAAAATAACTAAACTGCAATTTATAATAAAATAATTAGAAAAAAACCACACAGCAGTAATGAATTTTTTAAAAAATGAATAATCAATTATAGGGAAAAAAAAGATGGCTGAGTTACTCAAATAAAGAGTATTAACTTAGAGACCTTACTTTGGTGGCAACAGGATTACTGTTAAAATTAATAGTAATAATGCCATTTTTATCAAATAAACTGAACTGGCTTCTCAGAAACAATTTTATTTTATGTATTTTCTGTAAAATACCGTCAAGATATTTTTCTTATCTTGGAAGCATCATCTTGTTAAAACCTCAGTAATTCCCACCAGCCTGTACTAGACCATAACTGATGGTCTCTTGTGACACTAAACAAAAAGTGCATTAAAGAACCAGTGAATTGTAGATATTACTGTAAAAATGACAAATCCCCCACAAACCCTGTCTTTGATGAATGTTCTCCATCTCAGTGGGCAGAACACTTTTACTTGTCTGTGCCCCTGTTATTCACAACAGATTGATGCAGACTAGAAAAAAGTTCACTGTGACAAACATAAAGAAGTTACTGTGGATCCAAAATACCTGTCAGCAGTTCCTCTGATATATTTCCCTAGGTTGGAGTAAACCCAGACTCATTTCTGTCTGAAGCCCCTCTCCTACAGGGGCAGAGTACCTTTAGATTCTCCTCATGTAGTAGATCAAGTTTGATATACTTGAATAATTACTGAATGACTGTAATAGTGCATAAAGGGAGGCATATGTGAGAATCTTTGCAGAATCAGGACTCAGGAGAAATATACCTCTCTAGATGATACATTTGGTAGCTACCAGGTACTAATTTAGAATTTAGAAGGACATGATTTTAAATGCACCAGTTTTTAATCTCAAATTCTTCCTGTCCCAAATGGTTTCAAATATGGGAATTATTATTGACCCACTGTCCCCACTGCTAATGATTGCTGATTTTGTATCACACTTCAATAACAAAATTTACAGTCTTAGAAATAAAAGTCTAGTTGAATTTTTGATCTGCTTTGAAGCAAAAGAACCGGAACAAGCATGAATTTCGAAAATCTGAAAAATTGAAAACTATATTATCTACAACAGCTAAGCAAAAAGTCATTGATTCCAATAGTGTAACATCAATTGAGAGAAAACATTTCTCTTATGAAGTTACTGTCTCTTGTTAATATAAAGAAGTAGAAAAAGACTTGTTGTAGTCTTCTGAATATTTAGGTTTTTTGTTTTACTACCATTATCTTGAATACAATATTGGCCTATCAAATGCACTTATGCTAAATAAATCAGATCCTTTTAGTCTGTCTAAAGACAGCATATTAAAGACTATCATTTCAAATGACTAACTTACATTTAATATCCAGAGAACATTACGATGGTAGGAAATCAGTACTTTTGACAGAAAATTTTAAATGCCTAGGAGAGCCTGAGTTTCACATCTAAGAATATGCCTTCTGAAATGTAGGTTGCTTTGAAGGTATTTCAGGTTCAAAGTCCTAGATGGAGAAACCCTGAAGCAGCCAGCAATCACATTTGGAAGTATTGTCCATGAGATTCCTCCCCAGCTGCAGAACACTGCTGTCCAGTAGCTGCTCAGAAGAGAGTACTCTTCCCTCTGCCTTTTTCTCAAACACTTGTGATGATGTAATAGGACAGAAGAGAGCACAGACTGAGCAGATTCCTTCTCATGACAGTATGAACTTAAGATTTCAGAAAGACTCCACAGCTAACATTTCCTTGGTTGCCAAATCTTAATTAATAGAGCCTTTAGGCTTCTGATAGATATCATGTCCTAAAATAAAAGGTGGTGTAAAGAAAAAAGAAATTGAAGCAATTAATCTGACTAGATGCCTTAGAGTACCTTGAGAAGAAATGGAAATTTTTCACTAACAATCAATTATATTAAACAAAAAGTATCAAGTGGAATCTTTGAAAACGAACAAAACTAAGGAAAATGTATGTCACAATTAGTCTTTGATTTCTGGTAGAAAGACAATAAAATGATCTACATTTCATTTGTTTCCTCAGCTTATTCGAGAAGCATTTAAAACTCCCCCATCTCTACCCAGTTCTCTTAGCATAGGTGAGAGCATCCAAAACAAGAAAAGGGCTGTAGACAATAGAACATTCCCGTCTTATCTCAAGTTCTTGCTTTTGTTTGGGATGGATCAATTCACTTCCCAAGTGTTATTCCTGTTACATTTTATGTCTTTCCTGTCTCCTGTGGGTCAAGCCCATAAAATAAAACAGAATTGTCATGACTGGATATCAGGCTCATATTTATGGCTGGCAAAGGTATGTTGAATGTATGTGTCTCAGGAGCCTAGGGTTCACCTGTAAATAGAAAGTGCACATCCTTAATAACAATGGGGTTTTTTCTCAAGACTTCCAGGTATCTGTGAGCCTGGACAGGGGTACTGTTCTTTGTATAAGGCAGCATTAGTGAAAGTCAAAAGGGCATATAGAAGTGATCTGTGAACAGTATCTATCTGTACACAGATGCAAAAAGTGAAGACAAATCTCCTACAGGGTTATTTTGTGTTACTTCCACCCACAACTAGTTTTGAATATTTTGCATGCTAAATATAATTTCTGAGTACCTCAAATTGATGAGGCACATTTTCAATTCATATCAGAGCTCTATTTTTGAAGTATAGCACAAGCAAAAGATTACATAGCCAAGTGACATGATATCCTGTTATGCATTATGCTGATATTTACTTGACTGCAGAGGAATAGCAAGACAGAATTAAGCAAAGAGAAAACAGACTATAATGCAATGAAAGACACATAAAGGATTAGAAAAACATAAGTAAAGCTAAGAATATCAGTAGTTTGTTTGCTTTTTCCATGCTTTTGAAATTAAAACCTTTTTCCCAAGATGAGCTACTAGGCTCACATATTTTGGAATAACAAATCCAAAAGTTTACATCTCTACAAAAATGAAGAAATGCTTCAGTGCACTTCTATCCCATGCAACATTTAAAGTATCTATTGTTAATGGTGTTTTCTCCTAGTATGAGCATTGAACACCCCCAAGATGATTTATGAACAACTAACCTATATCAGGACTGAAAGTGTAGAAATGGAAAAGAAATCCTATGGAAGAGAGGTCACACAAAGGAAGATGGGACGAAACTTCTCTAAAAACACAGGCGCTTAGAGAAATGCACAAGGGGTCTGAGAAAGCACTAGGAAAGCTGCCAAATTATTTGTTTGACATTAACTCACCTTCTGGTGATTCAGTTGAAATAATTATATTTGGTAACTTCACCTCTATTGCTGTAGCTTAAAATGAAGTAGCTTTGCAGGGTGAAGTTTTCCTGAACTGCTAAATAGCGGAGGAAGTTGCGCTTGGGTGCATTATTAAGCATCCACCTGAATCAAGAAGGAAAAGATGGACAAAAGGATGGACAAAAATGTGCTATGGTAAAAGTACAGATATACTTTTGCAGGTATACTGTTACAATACTTTCAAAATAAATTAAAAAAAAAAAGGAGAAAGGAAAAGAAAATTTAATTGTCTTTCAATTATGCAACATGGTTTGACAAGCCAGCAGAGTAAATTAAAAATCACTCTGGACATTATTTAATCTTTAAGGTCCTAAAACATTAATTCCAACATTGCACTATTTATGTCCAATCAACATATCCCAAATACTTATAATGAATCTTTATTTCCAACTTCTTCAAATATACATTATCATGATAATATTAAGTGAAAAATTCTTTTCCTTTTTGTGTTTCATCAGAAAATGTGATTTGTCTGGTTTGTTTAATGAAGCTGTATCAATTACTGAAGTCTGTCCAGCAAAAAGCTATAGAAATCTTACTAGCTTGTATGTGAGGAGCCAATTTAACTTTGATTTCTCTCTCAACACTGTCAGATGCATGTGGGGGAGGGGTTGCATGTGTGGCACTTGCAGGAGGCAACCAGGAGAAGATAGGAGAAAGCCTTGTCCCTGGGGGGACTTTGCCTGGCAACCACTTCACACCTCACATGAGACAGGCAGTCAGCAGGGGAACACCAAGGTCCCTGTACCCTCCAGAGAGGTTCTCCAATCAGACGGCAAAAGGTCTCCACCAATGGACTGCTGTGGAATGTTGGACTGGGCCACTGGTCTCCTGTCAGCAGGTGGACTTCGGGAGGAACCAGTCACAAGCTGTTGGGACTCTTTGCCCCAGCTCTAGCCTGCTTTTTGGTCTTTTTTTGTCCTGGCTCTAGCCTGTTTTTGGCTCTTTTGGCCTCATTTTTGCCCTTGATTGCCCTTGCTCTCCCTTGCTTGCTCCTCCTCCCTCTTGGCTGAGCACTTGGCTGGACACTGGCTGACCTCCGAGCTTTGTGTGTAGTCTGTGTCCTGCCCTACCATGTCTTCTCCCTCGCCTGCTCCAGCCATTGCCTGCCCTGCCTCCCTGTGTTCCTGTCCAATTCCTTGCCTTCTGCATCCCTGCATTCCTGGCTGTGCCACCTGCTTCCAACCCTGCTTCACTCATCCAGCCTGTTGCTGTCATCCCTGCCTTGACTCCGTCCAGGGTTCTGCACCTCCTGCCTGATCGCCCACTCACCTCGTGTCCGGCTGCCCGTTGCTGTGGGAGCTGTGCCTGTGGAGCTGCACCCCTCTGAGATCTGTGCAGGCTCTCCCTGGCAGGCAGCGTGCACACATCCCCTGCCGCTTGGACATCCATGGCACTCCGCGCTCCTCTGGTGGTAACGCCTGCTTTTCCTGTCTCTCCCTCTCTTCTCTCTCTCTCTTCCCCCCCCCATTCTTATTCAGTTTTCTTCCTCCTTTTCCTTCCCCCTTCTTTTCCATATAAATATGTTTTCTACTCTTCCTTAGTAGGACAACATCCTTTTTGTTACCAATAAACAGTCCTCAGATATAATATTTGTCTACTTTGGCTTATTTTTGTCCTAGACCATGCATTTTAAAAGAACTCCCTGCAGTTCCCCATAGCGGAACGTGACAGTCATGCAACATCAAACTTAAAAATTCAGTTCAAAAATTTTGAGAAGTTCCATGCTTCTTTAAAAGTTGAGAAAAATGTTAATCTTTCTGTTGCTAGGCTTTCTTGTTAATAAGTAAAGGAGGTATATCAGAAGAAAGGAGAAGAAAACTCATAAATCACATTTATGAAGTAGAAAAATCCAATTGTTGCAGAGGTGTAGTAAAGAACTTGTATATTTGTCATTAATATTTTGCAAGGCACTCTATAGAAATGAAGACTTTAAAAGTAGGGGGATTTTTAAAAATAAATTTTTGCTAAGATAGAATGCCAATTAAATTGAAAGTAAAGAATGGTAAAGAAAAAGGCTACAGTGGACCCATGCTATATCTACATCAGTCCCCACTAGTAACCCCATCACCACATACAGTCTTTGTTTAGTGACATTCGATGATGAGATTGCACAATTATTAGATGTTCCAAAATATTAATTTTGATTACACATAATTTTTGATTGTTGAACTAAATTTCATAGTCACTACTTAGTTTAAATAAAAAAACACCAAAAACCCCAAACCAAAACACACAAACCTTAACATTTTCTCTTAATAAAGAAGTTAAGACTAAGTGCTATGCTTGTTTCTTTTCCTAAACAAATATCCTTTATGACATGAGCTTATGATACTTGAACTACTGGGCAATTTTCCTCTCCAGAAATATTTAGTCAAAACAAGACACTTGACTGAAAACAAATTCCTCCTGGAAATTTACACCCATAGGGAGATGGGGGTCTAATAGGTTGAAAAATGTGTAGAGTCTTAGTTTTATTGGGTTGTAAGACAAGTTCTTCACTAGGAAATTACAATGGAGTCCAACAGTTCTTTGATTTTATTCAGCTGTCTTCATACACTGAACCTCAAGCTACAATCTGTTGCAAAAATCTGTATTGTTGCAGAGTAGAATGAGTTAAAACTGCACAGCTGACTTACTGAAGTTGGTCCAGCAGGAATAATGAGAAATAAGAACTGCAGAAATCACATCCTTCTACAAAGAACAGAACACTCTGCTGAAGATTATGGAACATCCTGCTGTGATAAGCAACTGCGTAAAAGAAGTAACATTGTGGCTTGCTTCCATTAGCTACCACATAGACAGAACAAATGGAAATTGTTATGCAGAAGCTAAAACAGAATAAATATCAGTGCCTTTTACTAATAAATATCCTTGCAGTATCACTGCCTGGTCCGTGTTTCAATCACTGTCAATTGGTGCCCCTTGTGAGGAAAGTGACAAAGAGTGCCTATCTGTGCAAAAGACGGCGAACCCTGCTGAACACAAGTCTCACTGAGAGGAAGTGACAGCCGGCATCAATCCCTTTGGTTATTGAAGGTGAGCAGTGGGAAAGGATGGGTGCACAGCCATCGTGGGAGGAGGAATCTGTGCTGCAGCTCGCGGAGCTGCTATTAAAAAGCCGTGTGAGACAAATCCCCTCACATGGACTTAAATGTATCCTAAAATGGGTGGCTGGGCATGTTGACAGTCAATGCCATAACAATCTTTACGAATGACGTTTGGGATGCAGCAGGAGTTAAGCTGTGGGCCAGGGTGACAAGGAAGGCTGATCTTGCACAGGCAGAGTTGCTGCCTGCCTGGTGGACTATGTTGGAGGTTATTAAGGCACAGGATGCTAGAAAAGGGTCTGAGGAAGGTGGTACAGAGAAAGAAAGGGTCACCTATCCTGCATAGCTAACTGCCTCGCAGGAACCCCCACAGTTGGAGGAGCTCCCACAGAACTGTCTACCTCTGATAAGCGAAAAAGATTTTAACTATCCTAATGACTCTTTTGACCCGAGGAAAGTCAACCCTGAAAAACAGCCTGGTTTATTCCCTCTGGACTCACACAATATATGGGTTAAAATTAGATTGCAAGCGTTGGGAGCAGGCGATGTAGAGGTCACACAGCGTATTGTTGCTCCTGTCACATACTTCCCCTGTCAGCCAGCCCAGTGGCAAGGACTATCCTTTAATGTTATTAAAGAACTCTGACGTGCCCTTGTGGAGTTTGGCATATCATCAGATTTCTTTACCAACATGTTGGGGTCAGTACTTAAATCCAATACTACGACACCTCATGATTTGAAGACATTAGCGGACTTGCCGCTAACACCCATGCAGAGGACACTCTAGGATGTGGAATGGAAAAGACTCTGTGAGCTTAGACAGTTGGAATACTTAAATAGTGGCGATCGGCAGAAAGCTGCAATGGCCATGGATCACCGTTTGGGCCAAGGACAGTATGCTCAAGCAGTAGTGCAAAGTAGGGAAATACCTTGGGCTCTGCTTGAGGACATTAGATCAGATGCCTTTGTGATGTTTCTTAAAGTCCCTGGAAGACCACAGAAATCCTTTATGGAGATCAAACAGGGAGCTAAAGAGCCCCACCTGCAATTTGTCGATAGGCTGCAAGAATCACTTGATAAGCAGATTTGCAGTGGTGAGGCCCATGATATCCTACTGTTAAAATTGGCAATTGAAAATGCTAATGTGGACTGGCAGAGTGTGCTGACACCATTAAAGAACCCCACCATTATAGACATGATTGAGACTTGCAATCAAATTGGCACAGTTAGTCACAAGTATGAAGCCATGACTTCTGCATTTGCAGCAATGAAGGTTTCCCCAGCTGGGCAATCACAGATCTATTTCAAATGTGGCAAAGAAGGGCATTTCTGCAAGGATTTCCGCCAGATCCTAGGGGCATGTCCTAAGACCCCAGGACCATGTCCTCACTATGGAAAGGGTAGGCATTTTGCTAATCAGTGCCGCTCAAAGTATGACAAAGAAGGGCGACCCATCTTGGGAAGTGGAGTGCTAAGCGGCGGTGCACACAGACACAAAATCCACCACTAACACCACGCACCAGAGTGCTGCCATTCTTGCACCCGCAACAGCAGGCAGTGATGGACTGGATGTGGCAGCAGCCACAGATGTAACTCTTGCCGACACTACTGTGCATCTGATCCCCATGGGAACTTGGGGGCCGCTTGGAGACAGCCGAGCTCCATTACTTCTGGGACGATCGTCTACTACTATTCAAGGACTCTTTGTGCTACCTCGCGTTATTGATGCTGATTATACAGGTGAAATTAAAATTATATTGTGGACTCCTACACCTCCATGCATCATAAAAAAGGGCAGTTGTCTCACCCAACTCATTCCTTTTCAGATGAATAATAAGCCTCGTGGAGACACTGCCTATAGAGGATCACGTGTTTTTGGTTCTACCGGCAGTCCATTGGTCTCTTGAGTGCAGCAGATTTCTGATCAGCGACCCACACTGCCCTGCACTCTGAAGTGGGGAGGTCACAAGACTGTCTTTACATGAATGATTGACACCAGAGCAGATGTCACTGTCATCTCAAGCGCTTGATCACCCCCTGCCTGGCCTTTGTCATCACCAGGTCATGCTTTGACAGGAATTGGAGGTGCTAGTGCCAGCAAGCAGAGTTCAAATTTGATCATATCTGAAGGACCGGAAGGCCAGACAGCCACTGCCCAACTTTTCGTGTTGAACTCTTTGGGGTCGAGGTGTGCTCAGTCAATTTGGTGTCTGCATAAAAATGTGCTCTTGATAGGGGCTGCTGATGCATGCGACACCCTGTGTTTAATGTGTACTGTTACAAAACCTGTTCGGGTAGACCACTGGCCCCTCAAAGCTCATTGCGCTCAACATGTTAATGTAAGAACAATTGCAAGAAGGACACATTGTCCCATCCACCAGCCCATGGAACACCCCTGTGTGTGTCATATAAAAGAAAAGTGGCAAGTGGTGTTTGTTACACAATTTAAGACAAATCAACGCCATTATGGAGGATTTGGGCCCTCTACAACCAGGGTTACTTTCACCCATGATGATCCCTAGAAAATGCTCCCTGATGATGATCGATTTAAAAGACTGCTTCTCTACAATTCCCTTTCACCCCGATGATACACCGAAATTTGCCTTTTCAGTTCCAAGTGTAAATATACAGGACCCCTGAAGGAGCATCATTGGGAGGTGCTGCCACAAGGAATGAAAAACAATCCAACTATATGCCAGTGGTTTGTTGCTCGTGTTGTTGCTCCAGTGCCCCAGTGCTTTCCCACAGTACTTTTGTACCATTACATGGACAACTTATTGATAGCTGCAGCCACTGCCAAAGAGACACAAGCTGCCTTAGCTGCGGTTATACATGCAGTCCAACAGGCTGGACTAATTGCTTCAGAAAAGGTACAACACTTTCCATCCTGGCAGTACCTGGGATAGTGCATCACGGAGCAAACCGTGAGACCTCAAGCTATCAGCTTGCAGACACAGGTCAACATGCTGAATGATCTGCAAAAGTCATTAGGTGTGATTAACTGGCTACGGCCTCTACTTGCCATCACCAATCAAGACCTTCAACTACTGTTCGAGTTGTTAAAAGATGACAGTGATGTCACCCTGGACTCTTACACCTCAGGGGCATATGGCCCGACAACGTGTGACGTCAGCAATTGCTGCACGCCAAGCAGCTCGTTGTGATCCAGAATTACCTATTTTGACTATTATTTTGAACCCCAGCCGACAACCTCATGGACGCTGTTTCACTGGGATGACCATCTGACTAATCCCCTACTAGTTTTGGAGTGGTTGTTTCTTCCTCATGCAATGTCTAAAACTCTTAGCATGCAATATGATATGTTTGCACAATTATTAATGAAAGCACAGAGGCGCTCCTGTGCCCT
Source organism: Corvus kubaryi (assembly GCF_017639235.1). Classification (NCBI taxonomy): domain Eukaryota; kingdom Metazoa; phylum Chordata; class Aves; order Passeriformes; family Corvidae; genus Corvus; species Corvus kubaryi. The sequence goes on along the minus strand of NW_024581137.1, from coordinate 3,650,897 downwards.
TGCAGGACAGGAACCTTGTACGTCTGCATACTTACTATGCCTTATAACAAACTGCTGAGATTTTTCAAATTGCCCTGGCTGCTTTTCCTGGACAGATTTTAGTGCATTCACCAGCACACAAATTATTCACCACAGGATTTGTTCCCGTGCTTAAAGCTAAGTGCTCTGAAGTGTCACTTTCAGCTCTAATGTTTTTATCCGATGGATCAGGAAAGACACAAAAGTCTGTTTTAGTCTGGCAAAGCATTACTACGGGCCAATGGAATTCAGATATCTCAACTGTCCCTGGGTCCCTTCAAGTTGTTGAACTTGCTGGAGTTGTAAGAGATTTCTGGAAACAGTCAGAACCCTTTAATCTGGTTACAGACTCTGCATACCTTGCAGGTCTCGTAGAAAGAGCAGAAGCCTCTCTTTTACACAACCCTACAAACTCTGTGTTGGCAGAACACTTACGCGAGCTGATTTGCTTATTATATCAACGGGTCTCTCTATATTTTGTTACTCATACTCGGTCACACACCACTCTTCCTGGAGAATTGGCAGAAGGCAAATGGCAAGCTGACCTGCTCACCACCCCTGTTGTGATAGTCCCCAATACATATGAACAGGCACGCCTTAGTCATGCTTTCTTTCATCAGAATGTGAAAGTGCTGCAAAAGACCCTTGCTTTAACTCAGCGCCAAGCTCGATATATTATCTCTTCCTGCCCAGATTGCCAGTGCCATAAATTTGCCTCTGTGACAACAGGAATCAATCCCAGATGCCTAGAAAGCCTGGATATTTGGTAAACTGATGCTACACACTTTCCTGAGTTTGGTTGCATGAAGTATGTACATGTGTCTGTTGACACATTTCTGGAGGTTCATGCTTCCTGCCATACAGATGAGGCCTCCTGGGACATTTGTCAACACTTTTTACAGGCATTTGTGGCTTTCGGGGTGCCTCGACAAGTAAAAACTGATAATGGCCCTGCTTGCATTTCTCAGAAGCTACACTTCTTCTTTCAACAGTGGGATATTTCACATGTTATGGGCATTCCTCATTTGCCAATAGGTCAGGCCATTGTAGAGTACACCCATGCTACTTTGAAAACCTTGTTGCTGCAACAGAGAGGGAGAATGCTCGGGGAAACTCCACAGACTCGTTTAGCCAAATTATATGTTTATAATTTTTATGAAGACAACCCTATGCCACCTATAGTAAAGCACATTATTGCTATGAAGGTCTGCGTAGATACTGTAGAAAAAGCCCAAGTTCTTATCAAGGATTGGGAACGTAACCAAATACAAGGTCCTTATGCCCTGATAACCTGGGGAAAGGGTTATGCTTGTGTTTCCACAGAAATGGGACCTCGATGGATACCAGCTCAACTGGTGAAGATGTATAATTGTGGCACTGCCTCAGCATTGTGAACTCCCAAATCTCCCAGACCCTCAGTTTCCTGTAGACCTTAGCAGTTATTGTGAAAGATACGGGTACATTGACCTGTGACTAGCATACCATATTGAGAAGGAACAAGAAGACATCAGATGGGTCCAGGAAGAATAAGAAAAGCAACATCTACAATTAGAAAATTCAACTATTCCATGTTTAAAGTGTTTAGACTCTAGTCATCAGGCGTGGGCATTTTGTGAATGCACCAGCTGTCATAAAAGGTGGTTTTGCGAGGCACAGCATCACCGAGCAAAATGCCCTAGATGTGATTCCCTGTGCTATTCCTTTGGGAATTGCATAGTGCTCTGTTTGGTGTGCGGGTGGAAATACAGTCTACCCTGACTTGGTCTGAAAGGCAGGTGTCTGCCAAGGAAGGCAAAAGCCTCCCTTGAAATGGAAAATGCAACCCCCTTCCCCGCAAATTATTATAATTTTGAAATTAAGGGGCTTTCAGGCAAAGATATGAGGAATAGGAATAACAGTTCTTTACTATTTTATATATATATATATATATATGTATAACAAGGCAAACAAACAACAGTAACTATGGCAGTAACAGCAAACAATCACAAACCCAGTCCCAGCCTTCTCGTCTGTCAGGCCCTTTCCCCTTGGGTGCAGTTCTGGTCACAGCCGGCAGCGGCGCTGGCGGCTCCCGGTGAGCAGGGCTGGTGCGATGGTTCCTCCGCAGCTGCAGGGGGCACTCCGGCACAAGCTTGGGGAGCATGGAGCAATGGCAGTTTGGCCGAACCAGGAAGGGATGAAGGAAAGGCTTGCTTCACAAACCCCCAGGGGCAGCCAATCCCAGTGCCCCAGCAGAACACTCAAGAACAGCAGGCTGGAACAGCAGGGATGAGCACAAAATCCCAGGGGGTGGATGAGGTGTATCAAACTCTGGACCTGCAGTGGGAACCCCTGGATGACTCAACAGGCAGGGTGTGAGGGGCTACAGAGTAGCGAAGGCTCAGAGCAGTGGCAAAGGAATGGCAGGGGCAGGGCAGCCATGGCCCGGCTCCCAGTGGGGCAGGGAAAGGTGGGCTTGGTATCCTGGGGTTTTCCCTGAGGCACCCAAGAAGATGGTGAGAAAGTCCCTTTCTAGTGAGGTAGGGTGTTAAAATAGGGTCCCGATGCAATGGCTGCTCAAGCAAGCAGAGCTCCACTCTTGGAAGAAGGAAGGCAGCAGAAAGCAGAAGCCTGCAGCGATGATGAATTCTCCCCACAGCGACCGCAGCTTCTCTCCCCTCTGAACGCTGAGAAAGCAAGAGAGCTAGGGGCTCCACTCAACCCCTTTTTCCCAGTCCAGATCTCGTGGCATGTCTGCCCTACACGAGAAAACCCCAGGTAAAACAGTGGCCAACTGGACCTCTCCCCTGTGGCCAGGTCTTTTGTCTCTCTTAAGTATTCAGTCCTTACCGTCTCCTCGCAACATGTATGGGAAAATTCTTTAAGAGAAAAAGAAAAACGAAAGGAGAACTCCTAAAACTCTAACATACCCCCACACCAGTACGTATGGGAAAGGGATTGGGGCCCCAAATATGATGGGCCCTCTCATTTTGATAATTTTATGCTTAAAGGAGGAGAGCGGTTGGGGAGAGGCTGTCATCCCCCCACTGCCACAAAGGTAATGTGTGGCTCACTCTTGCTAAGGCTTTGAACCAATCAGCACTATGCTTATCTATGGCCACACCACAGGCACCCTTCCATACATGTCTGGTAGGAATTCCTGTGGGTGACCCACAGGTGATTGTGACAGAAACCCAGGGTAGGGAACCCCGCGTATCCTGCAATACCTCCATGGTATCATGCCTGGATAATTTCGATGCTTGGGACGATCATTTACCCCTTGCCCCTTCAGACCCACAGGAACTTGAAATTCTGGGATCGATTAAGGCAGATGTCTGCATATACCTCAGCTATAGCAAATTAGGGAAGAAGTATAATAGTGACCCATACTACAAGATGACTCAGGATGTTTCCTCAAGTCAATTGTTATTCCGCAATAGCTCTTCGTGGTGCAATCAAACCATAATATCCAATGGCTCTGTGTACTATGCACCCTCAGATTCTCTCCCATGTGAATTGCATCAAGGGATATTTTTGATTCGTGGTGATCGTGCTTGGCCTGCTTTGCATTTGTGAGTGATAGGCAGACCTTGCACTATTGGTCACCTCACAATATTAACTCCTAATCTTACCATTGTAGAGGGATTCCTTATGGAACAGGGGCATATGATACCCCTGGAAAGATTGGACAACCCAGGGTTGATGAGGAAAAGCCCCTGAACAGGCCCCTGGCTGCAGGCTGGCCTGGAAAGCACCTGGCTGGCCTGGAAAGCACCTGGCTGCAGGCAGCCCTGAAAGTCCTTGGCAAGTTATGCACTGGTTGGCTCCCCTGCTGATTAGAGGCTGTCTAGAGGGACTGGGTGTGACTCTTTGCAAAAGTAGATATAAGTTGGCATAGTTGAACAATAAAGGGAGAACGATGCTTAATCGTATTGGTGTACGTGTCGTCACTCCAGCCAGCTCTCCAGACTCGGTCCCTAACAAACCATGATTATAAATCATACACAAAAGGCAGATGGGGACTGACATAGGCGTGCACTTCATGAATTTACCAAAGACTGTGAACCAAATGCACAGTTTTGGAATGCCCCACTTCTTGAGAGTGTTTCACTTTTAATTCCAGGTGTTGCAGCAGCCAAAGCCCGTGCAACCTTGCGAAAGCTTGGCTGTTGGCTGACCCAACAAACTAATGCAACTTCTATTGCTCTTTCTGGCCTTTTGGCAGATGTTGATTCTGTACACCATGCTACTTTGCAAAATTGTGCTGCTGTTGATTTTTTGTTGTTAGCCCACGGTCATGGATGTCAGGATTTTGAAGGAATGTGTTGTATGAATTTATCTGATTATTCTCAATCTATACATGTGTCTTGGGGTGACTTTATGATGTGTATCCCATATTGCTGCCCTATGCCCAGAAATTAATTTTGTGTCTTTCTATGCCTTTAAACTGAGGCTGAGAGGGGGGAGAGAAAAAGACGAACAAAACTTTCAAAGCAGTTTGCAGTTTGTTTTCATGTTTCAAGGACACAAAGATATACACACAGACTCTGCTCTGTGTTCTGCTGCTGCAAGAGAGAGGACCAGGAGGAAACACTGCTTGCTTTCCAACCAGTTTTCAGCCTTTTTCTCTGGAGAGAGATGGAGAGCTGAACTTTTGTTTTCCTGGGACTTCGTTTTTTTCCTTCTTCTCTGCTGGACGGTTTCAACATCAGAATACATTGGGAGGACTTTCCACCGAGGCCTTGGCCCTGGAGGTGTGTTGGAATTGAAAAAAAGTCCGTGAACTCCAGCAGGGGGAGAAATTGCAGTCCAAAACCAATGTGGTTGATAAAAGCAAGCTCCATTTATTAGCTATCTAAAGGCACTTATATAGTATACCAGCTTGTTAACTCTTAAATGGCTTAAAGCTTATCAAAGCACATTTCTACTTCTATATAATTGGACTTACATTGGCAAGCTTCTACAGTTATGTTATGATTAAAAGAATTCAGAGTTCACCCTCCTCCCTCCGGGTCTTATCTCCACAGTTGTACCTTCTCAAACTCCCTTCTTGTTTCTCAGGCTTGTTTCTCACACAGGGATTTTTCTCATGCAGAGTTTTTTCTCACACACAGGCCTTTTGCTTGCAGGCTCTTGCTACAGTTCTTTTATTGATCCCATAATTCTATCAATGATCCATGTCCCTGATCCTCTAACATTCCCAACAGAGGTGGGCCCACCACCACATCCCAGCTCTGAGGAGGAGGAGAGAGGCTACCTACAGAAGGACTCTGAAATTTTCCCAGGTTTTTCTCTCCACAGAGAGAGGTTTTATTATTTAGCATTATTATCCTTTTCCTGCGTGTTTGTTGAATAAATAGTTTTTGTCTCTTTCACTTTCCTTTGAGGAAAATTTATTTTTTCCTGAACCTGGTGGGGGAGGGGTGGTTGTAACCTGCCTTCTCTCAGAGGATATATTTCCAAATTTGCCCAAACTGGCACAACATGCCATATGCTATACAGCATTCAGAAACTGGAGGAAAATGTTAATAAACTGCAACAGGATGACAGAGCGGATTGGCTAGGTCAACTGTTCCAGTGTTTGAATATCTCCAGATGGGCTGAGAGGCTATTGCAATTGGGAATTTATGTATTGGGAATATTTTTGTGCCTTTTTATGATTGTGCCTTGCTTATTGCAATGTATATAAAGAATGGTTAGTAATGCAGTTCAGCACGAGCTGTATGTAGAACAGAAAGGGGGAAGTGTTGCAGAGTAGAATGAGTTAAAACTGCACAGCTGACTTACTGAAGTTGGTCCAGCAGGAATAATGAGAAATAAGAACTGCAGAAATCACATCCTTCTACAAAGAACAGAACACTCTGCTGAAGATTATGGAACATCCTGCTGTGATAAGCAATTGTGTAAAAGAAGAAGTAACATTGTGGCTTGCTATGCATTAGCTAGCACATAGACAGAACAAGTGGAAATTGTTATGCAGACGCTAAAACAGTATAAATATCAGTGCCTTTTACTAATAAATGTCCTTGCAGTATCACTGCTTGGTCTGTGTTTCAATCGCTGTCACTGTATGGAGTCAGACAATACTGGAAACTCTATCTAAAGGAATTTTATTATAAATATAGGGAAACTTATATTATATACTTAATTAAGGCAACTGGATTTCTATTAAGCAATGAGAATAAATGTTTAGGCAGCTATCTTTGAAATTTTATCCTTGGTGTAGAGGATACATGAGCAAAGCAATGCCAGTTCACAACACAAAATACTTAAATGTTTCATAATTTAAATTTTAGCTTCACTTGGCAGATTATTCTTCAGCACTGTAATTCCCTTTGATGTACTTAGGTAAACTTTATCTCAAACTACATTGAATTTGAAAGAAATATGTAAGCAAAGAAGCAGCCATAAGAGGAGGCAGTGTTCAAGAATAAATTACTGTCAAGGTCTAGGTTATATGAGACAGTGTGACATTTAACTGAACTGCCTCTTGAAAACAAAGGTAACATGAAGGTCTGGAGTCACACACTGGAGCATGACGCACAGTTGGATTCACTGCAATATCCATCCCTTCCAAAATATTGCAACAACTACCATTTTGATCAGTCTACACATACAGCATAAGTGTATATTTAAAAATAGCAGCCTGATCAGTGAAACAGGGATTTGGGCTGAAGTGTTTTCTTTTTAGATTTTTTGTTTTTCACTTTTAAAGCAGGTCATAGAGCTTTCAGTAGTTTATGAGCTACTTAAGTGCTACATTGATATCAGTATTAATGTCTTGTCTCAGTATAGAATACAGCACTGGCTAACATGCCTTGTAGAACTTGCTTTTTTAGTACACACGCACACAGACACACAGACACACAGACATACAGACAAGTTCTCATTTTACAGCTCCAAGCCAAACACCTAGATTCTACCACAGATTTCTAGCAACCTCTTCACCAACAACTCTGAAGACATCAATAGAAAAGTAGTAAATTTACCTGAATTGGTACCAGGAATGCTAGAGCAAGGGTTTGCAAATGTTGAATGAAGAGCTGACAAGGCTCTCCTGAATCTCAGGGTGGCAGTGTGATAGATTCTTTTGGGGAACAGCCTCTGATTTCCCTTCCTTCAAAAGAAATGGTTTTTCTTTACATGCTGAAAAACACAGGAAAAAAAACAATGCATGGTAAGTGAAGACAGATGAAGGAATCACTCCAAATCTTCACTAGTGGTCTAAACCAACTTGTCTTGGGGTGACCTTATGTTGCAATTATTAAAGGATCCGGGGCATGGACCATTGATAGAATTATGGGATCAATAAAAGAACTGTACAAGCAATAGGCCTGCAAGCAAAAGGCCTGTGTGTGAGAAAAACTCTGCATGAGAAAAATCTCTGTGAGAACCAAGCTGGGAACAAGAAGGGAGTTTGAAAAGGTACAGCTGTGGAGATAAGACCCGGAGGGAGGAGGGTGAACTCTGAATTCTTTTAATCATAACATAACTGTAGAAGCTTGCCAATGTAAGTCCAATTATGTAGAAGTAGAAATGTGCTTTGATAAGCTTTAAGCCACTTAAGAGTTAACAAGCTGGTATACTATATAAGTGCCTTTGGATTGCTAATAAACGGAGTTTTGCTCTTATCAACCATATTGGCTGGTCTGCAACCCTCTCCCCCCGCCGCAGGCTCCAGGCCTCTCGTCTTTTTACAATTCCAACAACCTTAGGATGTATATCCCATATCGCTGCCTATGCCCAGAAATTAATTTCTGTGCCTTTCTATGCCTCTCAACTGAGCCTGAGAGGGGGAAGGAAAAACTGAGCAAAACTTTTTCAAGCAGTTTGCAGCTTGTTCAAGGTCACACACAGATAGCAATTTGTTTCCCAGCTGTGGCAGGGGAGGGAGGAAGCACCTGGCTGGCTGCTCTCAGGACAGTTTTTTTTTGGCCAGTGGTTCAGCTGGTTTTTTCTCTGGAGAGAGACTGAGAGTTGAATTTTTTCCTTCCCTGGAATTTCGGATTTTCTCCCTTTTCTACTGGACTTCTTGATTGCTTTAACATCAGAGCACATCGGGAGGACTTTCCACCGGGCACAGAGGGCCTGGCCCTGGGCCAAGCCCCAGCTCCGAGGAGACCAAAGGGAGGACTCGAACACTTTCCCAGGTTTTTCCCCCACAGCTAAAGATTTTAATATTTAGCATTATTTTCCTTTCCCGTGTGTTTGTTAAATAAATAGTTTTATCTCCTTCACTTTCCTTCGAGGAAAATTTATTTTTCCTGAACCTGGTGGGGGAGGGGTGGTTGTGCCTTCTCTCAGAGGATATATTTCTAAATTTGGCCAAACCAGAACACAACTGATTAGTGTAGACACAGCCCTCATGATGGCCATAAGCTTCCTCAGAAAGAAGACAAGACAAGCCACTAATCTGCCACACAGCCCTGTCTGACTTGATGTTTACCTGACTCCTCAATCTAGATCACAGATCAGCAGTAATCCTATATTCAAATAAGACACTAGAACATTGGTATGTAGAAAGAAAAGGACCTTTCTGAGGTTGCTTTTCTTATTTCTAAAAAGGCATGGTTTTGATATCTCACTGTTGCTGAGAAATACTTTAAAAGAGAAGATGTGTATATAAGCCAGTCTCTAAAACTGCCCCACAAATAAACAGCTTCCAATCTTCAAATTTTCTAGTTTTCAACAGCATCTTGGCTGAGTTATCAATATTAAATATAGCAACCCATGCGCACAGGCTCACGTAAAGTGTCAACCGTACTGTGGATGCTTTTTATCTTCTTCCTCAGATAGTTTTCCTAGTCCAACCTAATTGTCTGTGCCCACAAGTCCTCAGCATACCTCCAGCTCCTCAAGATCCTAATGGTGAGCTGGATTATTTTGCAGACTTTGTGATTAAAATGTTACTAATCAGCTATCACACTCTCGCTGCAAGGTAGCCCATTCATCTTTCTACATGTACGCAGCAGTAACTACCACAATCTTCTTGCAGTAAAACCAAAGAAACCCACATAAATGTCAGAAGAAGAAAATATCTGTTTTGCTGATAATTTATTTTAAAATTTATTTCCTTGTTGAATGAAAAATGCAGCTAAATTCCTTTTTTAAATCAAAGTAGGTCATGTTTCTTTCACAAGTATTTTGAGAGGTAATCAAAGATAATTCCTTTGCAAGGAAAGATAAAACCATATTAGATTGACAAGTCTCACTTCCTGCTGATTCAAATTTATGTTCAATAAAAGAAGAAGATTTTTGGTCAATCTAAAAGTTTCAGAAACTTACATAAAAAGCTGCATCAGGATGCACTGGCAAAGTGACCAACCACTATCTTACAATATGTCTAAGAAAACTGCATATTCATATGTTCATGCATATGCTAGCAGTATTTTTCAAGACGAGCATAGGACTACTCCTTACTAATGTAAACATAGCCAGAGTATGAGAGGAAACCCAAATGATAAATAGCTGGGAGCTCAAGCGAATCATACAGTACTCTGGTTCACAAAGATAGTACTTTGCAAGTTTATTTCTATTGGATTGTCTTTAAGGAGAAGATGCAGAAGAATTGGTAACTTCAGTCTCTCTTTATTCTCCAAAGACAATGAATTCTTCATTCTTGGCTAAGTTTAAAAGAATTCCAGTGCAGCAAATAAAGAGCAATGCCTTACAAAAAGCCATTCCTGACACTAATGGAGAAATGAGGGGACTGATATAACCTCCAATATATTCAGCATTATTGTAATGAAATAAAAAATTTTGTTATCAAAGTGTGAAATGGCTGCATAAGGACTTTTTATTATTTAGTTAGTTAGTTAGTTAGAGCCAGAAACACTCCTTCAGATATGATGTCTATCTCCACATTGCCCTAAGATTTTCCTTGATTGTCTGGCTGGACAGTATGCCATTCACAGAAATTTTTAGGTACTCTAAACATTTTGATAATTTGCTTTATTATCTCTTTATAATCTTCTTCTTTTGTTAAAATATCAGCAACATTTTAAAACACACAAATGTTTCTATTATTTTTGTTTCATCTCTTGTGAAGATCAAACTGTGAGAGAATAGGTCTAGCTTTGATATTAGGTAGAAATTATTTTCTGTGAGGATGGTGAGGCACTGGAACAGGTTGCCCAGAGAAGGTGTGGATGCCCCATCCTGGAAATATTTAAGGCCAGGCTAGATGGAGCTCTGAGCAACCAGGTCTAGTGAAGTGTCCCTGCCTATGGTACAGGGGCTGGAACTGGATGATCTTTAAAGTTTCTTCCAACCCAAATCAATCTGTGTTTCTGTGTTTATATGTAGTGCTTTTTTAAGGCCAGATAGTACTTGTACAAGTCTGCTGGAACCTACATACTAGTCGGTTAGTTCTTCCCACAGCTGAGCAAGTGTACAAACAGTGGTGACACATCTTCCTTTCCCTTCTCACTAGAACCATCCTGGTTAAAGTAAAGGCCACAAAAATAACAAGTAATATTTTCTTTAGCTATAGAAAACAAATAACCCTTTGACACGTGGCTAAAGAGAAGAAATGTAACTTCGGATTTTCTAGCGTCTCCAGAAACACACATTCAGCAATTCTCTCTCTCCTTCTATTTGAGGGCAACACCCTCAAATGAATTTTTCCTGAATTCCCTTCATAGTAGCAATTTCAAATAGTGTGCTTTCCAACAGGCAACTTCTTGAAAATCCCACATTGTCATCCACCTAAATTTCTTAGCATTCCCTGGAAGCATGCTATAATCAGCATTGTTTGTTAGCAGGACAAGTTATGTCATGAAAAAAAATTGTTTCCACCTGTTGGCATGAGAAAGAGGGAATGAGAAAGAAGGGGCAAAATTAATGCTTTTAACTTCATGAACATTGTAATAGACTAGTTTCAAAGGATGGGCATAAACATCTTCCTAATTTAACATGATAATTACTAATTACTTACACTGTCTACCATATTCAACACCCTAATTTGTAAAGTTAAACTTTATTTAATCACCTGATAACTGCATAGCAGTATATTTTTAAAAATGCATATCTTTGGCACAGGCAACATTTAGAAGGTCTTTATCTGTTTTCTTCTGTTCAGCCAATAGAAGGAAAACAACAATAAATAATGCAATGTCAAGAGATTAAAAAATATTCTTCATTATTTTGGTTTAATCTTTCTTTCCATTGGCTTAAATTTTGTTTGCCTATCTCTTCCTGAAGGAATCATACCCCCCCCGCCTTTTCCTCTTGAAGTTTTTTTTTGGACTTTCACCTTTGGCTTACCTAAAGATGGACTGAAGTAAATCAACAAATGGGATACTTAAGAAATATGCACCTCTTTTTTCTTTCATGGACCAGCCCCCACATTAGAGTTTATTTCTTGAAACTGTATCTTTATGTTAATAGAAGTAGTACTACTAAAACTATTCATCTGTTGGAGAAACACCAAGATTTTTTTTTTTTTTTTTTAAGGCTGTACAAGAATCTGAACATTTAAAACAAATTGAAGCAGGAAATACCATATGGTGTGAAATGGTTGTCAAGTTCTCTTTCAGTTAGTGCACTCAAAGTGACAACTAAGTCTTTTATCGAGTGACAGAGAGAAATGTTTTCCTCAGCTGAGAATTCCTTTCAGGCCATTAACAAGACAGAGGTCTGAAGTGCACATAAATCAACTTCTTCTCTTGCCTGAAAAGGCCCTGCTTCCATTTCACTCCAGTCATTAACTCCAATAGCAGATCTTTCTGGTTTGCTCAGATGTCACTGTGGTCGCGTGACCATGAGTGTGCAGATCCACCATTGTGGGCCAGTCAATGCTATCGTTTCTTTAGGCACAAGGTGCATTAGCTATGCTCAACATATGATGCATCAAATAGAGGCAGTTCCATTATCCTTATTAAAACAAAATCTTTCCTTTCCAGATCCCACCTGTAGCTATTTGCAACACTATTGTACTCTATTGTTAGAATGAAAAAAACAAGCAAAATAAAATTCACAACTAAATTTTAAAACAGCCTCCATGCAAAACTTATTTTTATTCCTGCTTGCTGTTACTGACTGCTACATCATAGCCATCTAGCTGCTGCACATTTTATTCCTATTATCATCATTCAGTGCTATTAAAATGCTACTATTTTGTTGTCCCTCATCTTTTCCCGTTAAAATATGAAGATAACACTCAACACAAGTGGGAAGGCTACATTTTGCTGTCAGGGAATAAATACTCATTACATGACATAGTATTTTTCTTACATGAGACGTGAGTAAAACCCTTATTGCAAGAACTTCACAGCATGCAACAGGCATATGAAAAAGTATGTCTGAAAACTGCAGTATTTGGACCTGTTGCTGGATCTCTGGCTTTTCTTCTGATGAAACAGCCCCAATGCTGAGCCTTTCTGGAAATAAGAAGCTTTAAGAAAAGAAGAAAATGCAATAGTGTATGCACCTGAAAGGAACCAGGTATGCATGATTACTTCTAGAGACTTTTTCCAGCAAAATTTTGGTCAATTCTTATTTTAGGTGAACACACTTTTCCATCCTTAGATAAAAGATGAGCAGAATATATGACTAAATCAGGAAATGCCTATTGGGGTTTTCAGTGGATCTGAACTTAATAAAAGCACATACTGTCAGATTCATCCCAAGCAAAAAAAAACCCCAACCAAACAGGAACATGCTTGCGACTGTTACCAAGAATTGCTTTCATGGCACTGACTTTACTATCTATACCATACATCCAAATCTCAGTAACCATGATGCTGGTGCTTGTGAACTCTCTAACTTCATCTTCTTAAAGGTATTAAAACCTGGTTGCATTTTTAAAAAAACATATGGTACTGATGAGCCATTTCATTTTGCTATTATCCCTGAGTGTTCTGGAAAAATCATTTCTGTTTAATAGACAGCGAACTGCTCAACCTTCTTTGATGACTCATTAAGTTATTGCAACTCTGCACTCCTTTTTTAAACTAGACTCCTGAAACATTGTTTATAAAGGTCTTTATCTCTCCCCAGTTTAGATGCATGTAAAAGCCACTGCACATTTTTGTGTCACCTAATTTTCAAAAAACCCATTTTCAAACAACCTAACAGATGTCTGTATTTTCCCCTCTAATTACATTCCTTTAGCATCAGCAGCAAAGCTGCTTCTCTTTTTGCACTCAGGGAAGTAAATAACTGTCGACTCTAAGAAGTTACTATATGGTGACAAGATAAATGCTGACATATTAATGGAAATTACTGCAGATGTTTTTTATTTGTGCTTTAAATGGGTTACTGTTAATGACAGCAAAATTCATTTGGCCAAAGCAGAGAACATGTACATATCTTTTGGGGGTTTTTTTGTACAGTGATCAGCTGCTAGCCTGAAAGAAGAGAAATTGAGGTCTTAGACCTGGTTCCAGAAACCACATTGCAAAGTAAAATGGCATTGAGACGGACAGCATCAAAGTGCCTTAGTCATCCTCAGTATTCAACAGCCAGAAAGTTTTCAGAAGAGTGATCAGCTATTGCAGTCTTTAAAGCAACAAAACTATTAATTACTTCCGATCTTTCAATTATTATGAAAATGGACTTTTCACTGTGTTTTAAACTGCAGGGCACCAAACTCCATAAGCAACCTCTGCTTTCAGTGCGGGACAAGTGAGAAGAAATACCATATCTGAAGCATTTAAACTCATTTTAAGGCCCTCATATCTCTTTCTTCCCAGACAATAGTCCAATATTGCCTTTTACATGCTGATTCTTTCATCTCTTGCCTGTAAAATTTTAGTTCATTTTCTCCCAAACCTGCTAGCATCCTGGTCTTACATATCCAAATATTTCTCTCATCCCTTTACCCTTAGAGCAGGGTTTGCTCAGACCAAAGGTTCACCTAACTCTGTGTATTGTAGCATGACACAAATGGCTGACAAAGGACAGGTAACATTAAAGAAAATAACATACAATACTTGACACTAATTTCATTCCAGTCTCATTTTCATGTTATAGAACCATAGAATAAGCTGAGTTGGAAGAGACCCATCAGGATCATAAAGTCCAACTCCTGGCCCCACACAGGACACCCCAAGAATAACACCATGTACCTGACAGCATTGTCCAGATGTGTCTTGAACTCAGACAGGCTTGGTGCTGTGACCACTTCCTGGGGGAGCCTGTTCCAGTGCCCAACCATCCTATGGCTGAAGAACCTTTTCCTGATATCCCACCTAAATCTTCTCTGACACAGCTTAAGGCCATTCCCTCAGGTACTGCCACTGGCTGTAAGAAAGAAGAGGTCAGTACCTGCCCCTCCACTTTCCCTCATGAGTAAGTTATAGACTGCAATGAGGTCTCCCTCATTCTTCTCCGGGCTGAACAAGCCAAGTAGCCTCAGCTGCTCCTCATGAGAATTCTTCTCCAGACCCTTCACCATACTTGTTGTCCTTCTCTGGATGCTCTAATAGCTTAATGTCTTTTTTGTATTGTGGCAGCCAAAACAGTTCCCAGGACTCCAGGTGAGTCCACGCAGTGCAGAGCAGAGCAGAGCAGAGCAGGACAATTGCCTCCCTTGCCCAGCTGGTAATGCTGTGCCTGATGCCCTCCAGGACACCGTTGGCCCTCCTGGCTGCCAGGGCACTGCTGACTCATATTCAACTTTCTGTCAACCAGGACCTCCAGGTCCCTTTCCACAGCGCTGTTCTCCAGCCTCTTTTTCCCCAGTCTATACACAAAACAAGGGTTGCTCCATCCCAGGCACAGAATCCAGCACTTCTCCTTGTTGAATTTCACATGGTTGGCCGCTTCCCATCTCTCTAGTTTGCTGAGGTCTCTCTGCAGGTCCTCTCTGCCCTTGAGGGAGTTGACAGCTCCTTACAGTTAAGTATCATCAGAAAACTTAGTATGCCTTCAAGTCCTGCGGCACAAGGTCGTTAATAAAGATGCTGAAGAGAACCAGGCTGAGGATGGAGCCCTGTGGAACTCCACTAGTGACAGCTCACCAGTCTGATGTCATCTTGTTTACCATAACCCTTTGTGTTTGACCCACGAGCCAGTTGCTCACCCACCTCACCCATGCTGTGTTTATCCAGCTGTGGGCTGGACATTTTGTCCAGGAGGATACTGTGTGAGACAATATTGAAAACTTTCCTGAAGTCCAAAGAGATTACATCAACTAGCTTTTCTAGATCAATTGAGTTACCATCTTACAAAAGGAAACCAGCTTCTACAAGCAGGACTTCCCCCACAGCTGTTCTGGCTGTGACCAATGACTGCATTTTCCGCGAGGTGTTTTTCAACACCTCCCAGAATAATCTTTTCCATTCTTTTGCTGGGCACTGAAGTGAGACTGACAGGTCTGTAGTTTCCAGAGTCCTCCTTCTTGCCCTCCTTGAAAACTGGGACAACACTATTAATGCATTAATGGAAATCAGGCTGCTTCTAATTCTTTCAAGACATCGTAGCTACAATGGAGATGCTGAACATGAAATTGGTGAAGAGATAAGAAAGGAGATGACTTCTGATTTTTTTTGTGAATTAATGCATGCCCATGCTATTCTGCTCCTTTCCCCCTAACAAATGGGCCAAAAGTGCTGCCAGCTATAGGACTTAATGCAACTGCATTCTCTTTCACGTCTGCTTCATCACTCTTCTTTCCAAACATACCCTTTCCTTCTCAAGGAGACAACGAACAGCACTGAAGATAGTATGTGTTGAATGGAATGATAGCAAAACACTGTGGTTATGACACTGATCTTACTGCTTCTAATATTCTTGTTGTTGTCATCATTCATCTTTCTTCCTTTAGAATGTTTTTCTTCTCCATTTACTGATTTCTTCACTGATCAAGCACTTCAAGTCCAGTACATGTGCTCATTAATTTCCATGTTGTACTCAGTGTATTTTAGAAAGGAACAAATCTAGGGAAGATTTATTTAGATACAGCTCCAATTCCTCCATGTAACTTTTTTCTACATTCATCAGTTTTATTTTTAGTAGTGAAGACAATGAACAGTAAATTCAGCACTGGCTTGGACCCTCTCACAAGTCTTTACTCACCTTTGTTGCAGCTAGGAAGGGTTCATTCTAAACTGCTGATAAAGAGTAGGAAGACTCCTATAGGCTCCCTGTTGCTCAGCAATATCATAGGTAAGTTCTCATTTTTCACATGTACAGGAGATTCCCATAATGGAGTTTGTTCTTCATCTGAAATAAATTTCAGTTATAGTCTTACCTTCAGATTAGAGCAGAAAGGCTACCAGGAAGTCATTCCTGTGCATGGAAAATATTTTCATAATTTGTTTTTGAATACAAGTGGGAAAATGCAACTAAATAAGGCCTTAGGAAACAAGAAGTAGTTCAATCATTTTCAGTAGCACTGTTGAAAAAAATTCCTTCTAGCTCCACCTTAAAATTCTTCTTCAAAAATTGTGATTGTAAAGGAGTCACTTCTGGCTAGTCACACTATAGGCTAAGTCTACAGCTTTTCACTTAACCATTTTAATGTCACACTGTTGCTTAATTGTTAATTTTCTCTGTTTCCGGATTTCGTGTTCTTTTACTCAAAGTTTGGATTAAAAGGTAGAAGACCAAGAATTCTTGTTCGGACTTAGTTGTTTATTATATCTTATCTGTAATACAGCTGCACGGGATGTGCCCCCTATTTGGCAGGGTGGAAAAAAAAAAACCAAAAAACCCAACACTATAGACTATACAACAGTTAAGTTCTGCTTGCAAGACTGACAGAACAAAATAACCACGGGTGGTGAAATGACAAACTTCTCCCTACCATTTTTTTCACTCTTGACTTCTTCTCTGGCTGCAAAAATGTAAGAATGGAAACTGCAAGACCCTTCACTTTACATGGCTGACACATCTCACTTAATTGTGGGGAATTTTCTCAGCAGAACAGAAGGAGATATTATATATAAGTATGAAGGAAAAGCAACATAAAAATATTCACACTCTAATTTAAGAAAAGCAAACCTACTTCAAAAAACATAATTTTTCCCTCTGTAAAATGTTTCTTTAGACAAAAAATAAAACAAACCACAACCCAAATAAGAACCACAATCTCAAACAGAACAAGGATTTCCCAACTGACTTAGTCTGTTGATACTTTTTCACTTTTCATGCTACTGCATTTATGTGATGTTTTTGGAGAGGAAGAATAAGGACTTTAACAATTAGCATTAGAAGAAATATAGTCCATGTACACATTTGCTCCTCTTCAAAGGCCTATTCCTTCTTCTCATACATTGTATTCAGTTGTGTTTCCAATGGTATTCCTGTTCCTGAGTATTCCTCAGGAGGAGAATATCAGAGTCAGTGATTATTGTGGGCATATTGGACCAACTAGATACCTAAAAATCCACCCCGATAATGCAGTGAAGAGACAGGGACAGATGCAACTATTAAAGTGAAAGAGCAAATATCTATTGCCCAACTTCTATATTAGAAACTTTCTTAATAATTTGTGGAGATGGACTTGAAGGAATGAAGAAAAAGCCTCACATACTCATCTGAACTTAATTTTAAAAAATGTTTAGACTAAGCATCAGGAGGCTAAAAAAATGTATCATGTTTTTCTGCTTAATATCTGAAGGATGGAGACCAGCAGTGCCCATTCAGTATGCTATAGCTAAATTACACTTATTTGAAACAAGGCAGCAATTCAAAAAGCCAGCAGCAAATTCTCACCTCCATGGATGTCAGCAGATAAATGTTTTCATTTTCACTTTTCAGTTACTCTTATTGAAAAGAGTATTAAATAAATATAAGAATGAAATCAGTGGCCAAGTGTGATGAATTGTACATTCACCATAGCTAAATGTGCTAAATGTTTGACGAAGGAGAGAAATAATTAGTGACATATACATACATTAAAAAAATTTCTTTTGCTCAGGCATGCATATATCTAACATCTGAGTTTGTCATGGCAAAATGTGCTCTCTTTGCTATTTCCCTTCTTTAGCCCTTTACGTGGCTAACCAGGGAACCATGTTCTTTTCCTGTGCCTGTCAAAGAAGCAGTGGCCCATCATTTCACTATCCTCTTTAATTCCTTCAGCTATAGCATGGAGCTATTGATGTTCACTAACTGCTCACTGGGACTTGTATGTAGGGGAACACAACATAATCCATTCATTCACATCACTATTAATATCATTCTTGCATAGGCATAACACCATACACTTATTTCCCAAGCTCTTCATTTGCCTGCTCACAATCAGTCTCTAAGGCATTGTTAATCAGGCCTGAACTGAGAAAATACAAGGAAATTCTTTTGATTGTAAAAGACATATGTATGTATGTATGCATACACATGGATACTCATAGAATTGATATTACAAAATTCACTACCACACAGCATGCAGATATCCTGGCTGAAAGTATATTTTAAGGACTCAGATAAAAGAGACACTTAGAGGTACACTTTAGCACAAGTGTATGCACTAAAAATAGGGAATCTATTACATATTTAGTCTAGCAATCTTTATATTCAGCCTCCAGTACAAAAACTAACTAAACTGCATAAACATCTCTGAACATCTCTAAGAAAGCTGCATATTTACAATAATTAACTAATTTACTTACCATGAGTTACAATCACCTTGATCTGGAAATGACTGTTTTAAAGATAAAAAAGGAGCTTTCTTGAATATTCTGTTTCAGTTTGTTTTATTTTGCTTTGAATTTAGCTGTTCCAGAAATTGCACTTGTAAAGAACTCTAAGAGTTCTAATAAACTAGGCTTAAGAAAAGGACCCCCCAAATGATGAATTTAACTGAAAGTTCTCAAAATGAAAAAAAAATTAAATGCTATTTTTCCTTTTTTTCCCTAGTGAAATGACAGAGTCAGGATATACTCTGACTAAAAGATGAATAACGAAATGGTATACAAAGGATGTACATTTGTTATCAAGAATGCTTTTCCCCCCCATTTATTTTCCTTGCCTACAGTTGAAATACGGTGCTCTTCATCAGTTAGACTACTCTAAGAGAACATCTGAAATCCTGTAAGCAGTAAGAGACATTTCATGTGCAAGGAAAAAATTAACGCCTCCGCATCCTGAATGCAAAATATTTTTTATGTCTACAGGGACCATGATTAGAAAGGTCTCAGTGCAGTATCACTCCATAGCAATGAAGTTTGATATGGATACCCATAGAGTTTGTTGGTCAGTTACTTTTTATGTATTTCCAACCACAGAAGATGGTTGGAGATACTGTTCATTCTATCAGGTGACAAAAGTGAAGTGAGTGAAATGTGACCAGTTCTATAAGCACTCTCACACTTGGGAAAAAACATAAATCCCTTAAATTCTCCTTCTACCAGAACTTAAACAAAAAGCCAGTCATGAAGGTTACACTGAAACACAGAATGCAATCACTACTTACCTGTCTGTATGCAACAAGATATTAAACATCAAAAGCTTTTGGAAAGGTTGGAATTCCTCAGAAGTTTGTTACCTCAGTGTGTAGATCTAAAAATCATAGCTCATGGCTGGATCATTTTATAATTTTAAATCATGAGAGAATGAAAAATAGTTTGGAAACAAAAAAGCATAGGGGAAGTGAACAGATGGATAAAACAGCCCTATAAAAAGATCTGAAAGAACAATCTAAATAAAGAAACATAATGAAAAACCTTTGGATGTGCAGTGCCATCAGTTCCATTATTAAAAAGGATAATGAAGACTTATACCAAAATTTTACCTCCTGTAGTGTAAAAATAAGTTTTCAATGTGCAGAAAAGCAATAATAAGCTGCACTTAAAGAGCAATTCCATATAAAGAGTGCTAAGATGCAAATGAGGGGAGTGGGTGTGGGGGAACACCACCAGTGATTTGTTTTGATTTTAATAAAGTACCTAATTTCTTATCAATGTCATGTTGGTATCTTTGCCTCATGAACACGCTCAGTGCATTGAAAAGGTCATGGAGTTTGTTCATGCCTTAGGGAAGCCATTTCACATCTGAAGGACGTTTGTGAAGATCAGAGGCAAATAAACAACAAAATATGTCTGTTTCTAGTCAGTCAGAACATATCGTAAGTAAGCAGCAAAATTTCCTATGAAGACTGCTGAGCATGGGAAACAGCAAAGACAGGCATGTGTAACTAGATATAAGCATCCAATTACCAAATTTCTAGCTTTCATCAATTTTTCATAATGCAATGTCCCCAAAATATTTCTTTCTCCCCAACTCAAGAAGTGTCCAAGTTATCACAAAGAAGGTGCAATAACAGGGTTAGTTTTAAAATGTGGCCAACAGTGTCTGTGATTTTCTCTATCCCCTGGAGGATTTTTCCTTATTCAACTTAATCTACTCCTCCCTGATCCACGACAAGTGATCTGGGACCAATTTGAAGCAAACCCTCAGCCATTATTAGCACAAAATAACTTAACACCATGGATGGAGCATCTTATTTACACCAGGGTGTCCACCCTGAGGCCTGGACATCCACACAATGTAAACCAGAGTCTAATCTTAGCAATATCACACAACTCTTGGCTTCCAGAAATGCCAAACATTAGCACACCACAAAGAGTCTCAGGGAGTACATCCTAATCAGTAATATATGACAATAGAAATGAGACTGTCAGAAACTTTAGAACTCTTGATATTAATTCAAAATAGATGTCAACATCTTTAGCATTCATAGAATGCTTTCTTCAAACCTTCTAAGAAATAAGTTAGCGAAAGCCAGTGAAAGAATTTTTATATTGTTTCTTTTTCTGTAAATACACTTTAAAATACAGAAGAGCTGTTAGATGAATATGTTTCAGATTACAAACAGCAACTACAGAAAAACAATGTCTCCCTTACTCCACAAACAAGTATTTCATGTATCTGATTTTAATTCTCTCCCACGTTTTCTGAGATTTTTGAAGTTAAGGACTAATGTACTAATGTACAATTATGTCCATATCTATCTACGAAATATGCCACACACATTAAAGAAAGGCATTTAGTCTGCATGTGGTACAAAATTTTGACTCTGCTTTGCAGACAGTTGTGCTTTAGCAGAAGTGCTCTGACATATTTCATCTATTCAAATTCTGTGCACTTGCACATGCACTTCTATCTTATTCATTGTCCTCAGGGGACAGAAAACCCCCTCAAACTTTCACAAGTTAATCAGGTCTTTTGAGTAACATCAAAGACTTTTTATCTTACAAGCTTCCTTGGTTTTATGGGATAAATTCAGGGATCATTAAATCTGAACAAGTTTCTGAAAACACCTGAAAAATCAGGTGCCAGATGCAGTGCAAAGTTCTATACTGAAATTTCTTACATTATCCTGGGTATGCAGCATATACATATCTAGTGGGTTGAACCTGAGTTGATGGACAGTCTTTTAGACTAATGACGCTTCTCACAATTTACATATTTAAACCACACGGAAAGGCGGGATTTCCCTTTTGTCCGAGCTCGCCTGCTGGAAGCTGGGGGGACTCCGAGCCTCCAGGCCCCACCAGGCCGGGCCGGGGCCACTGCCCCTTCCCCCCTTTCCCAACGCCACGGCACGGACCGTGGGTCGCTGGGGGGGAACTGTCCCAGAGCCGCAGGCAGCTAAAACCAGCCATGGACTGCTCACAGCTAAAACCAGGCATGGACTGCCACACAGCTAAACCCTTCCAGTGCGGCTTCCGGGGACAGGCAGGTCCTTCTCCTCTCCATGCGGAGCCGGTGGAGTCAACGGGAGCCGGCATAGCCTCCTTTCTGCAGCCAGCACACTTCGTGCTGAACTGAAGAAGACACCATGCAGCCAGCAGCACAGAGGGAGCAAGGCTTTCTCCACCGTAGAGCCTGAACAAGAACACTCTTCAACATGGCGGCGTCAGAGTCAGAGAGAAAGAGAAGTGAGTCCCGTGGGACGGAGCTGGAAATGGCGACGGGAGAAAAGAGGGCGGTGCCGCGATTCTCGCGCATAGCTTAAAAACCTCCTTGCATGCTGTGGTAAGAAACTGTAATACCACAAACTGTTTGTCTCTTTAATCCATTTGAAGTATATGGGGGGATAGAGAATCTGTGTGTGGCCTGTGAATATTGTGAAGAGTGCCTATGCCAGGCTATATAGAAGCAGTGAGAGGCTTTTAGAGACTTGTGGCGAAGAAAGCCTTTGTGTGCAGGCCAAAATAACTTCTCCTTAAAAAGATTAATAACCCCATGTGATGGCCCATGTTTTGCAGTGTGAAGGAACTGTGAGATTTTTCATGGGAGAGATGTTCCACACACAGCAGATTGTTTGTTTCCGGGCGGGTCTGCTGTTGGTGGCAGTTTGGGAACCACGTGCAACTGAAGAAAACCTTTTTTTTCCTTAAGTATAAGAGAGAGACTTTTCAAGAACTGCAACACTGACTAATATCCCATGTTCTGTTATCCTTTGTGTGAGTTGGGTAAAAGGAGAGAAGTGCTGGAAAGGGGGGAGGGGGGAGGGATTTGCTTTAATTTCTTGTTATTTCTCTTTACTTTTAATTCTATTAGTTATAAAACTCTTTCATTGTACTGCAACTGTTTAAGGTTTGTGCCTGCTTTGCTTTCTCCTTATCTCACAGAAGGAAAATAAGTAAGTAATGAATATTTTGAACCAAAACCACTACACTTAATTGATGTTTCTGCCCAGTTTCGAACTCAACCCGCTGCAACACAGTAGTTTAAAAATACTATTTATTTATGGTATCTTATTGACACCATTGTCTTGTAAGTTTTTCCTCCTAATCCTCTGAAAGAGTAACTCCACCTTTTTCGAGGACAATGCCTTTGAAGCATGGAGGAGGTTATACTTTTCCCTGTAATTAGCATTCTAATTGCAACATAGGCAATTTGAATGAGTTATGTGGCCTGACATCCTGTCTCCTGATAGCATCAGATGATCTCAAAGAGAAAAAGCCAGATACGTACTGGAAGAAATTAATGTAATTCTCTATCTGAGAAATTTTTAATAGATTGAAATCTATCCTTGAGTGATCTCTTGAAGCCCGTAGAAAAATAGCAAATGTATCTTGAATACAACTTTTTTCAAATGGACCCAAAAGTTAGGCTTCTGATATCTGCCTTCCTCTTTCCTCCTTTGGAACTCAAGACTTGTTTCAGCTCTCCATCATATGAACAAAACAAGTAATAAAGAAACTGTGACAAGATACATGTTCACGGTACAAGAGAAACCATGACTCATCATCTGAAAACAGCTGTATAGGTTGTTTTTTTCCATTTATCTTTCAGGTGTGTTAAAATACCTAGTTCTTGAGGAATGGAAGTCAAACAGATTGCATAGGGAAATTTGTGTCCTGAAGCACCCCTTGTTGTTCAAGGACAAACATTAATATTTTAAGAAAAATTTGCCTTTTGTTTAAGATCCTGAACAACAGAAAAAAAACCAGAAGCAGCAAAACTTACTAAGACATATTTCCCCTACGAATAGTTGTATCAGTTTTTAAGAATACAGAATCTCCCTCAGCTTCATGAATACAGAACAAATTATGGACTTCAATTTCCACAGTACATATGCTCTAATCCATACCTTTGGTGTTATTCTTGAAAAGAGCTGAAATCTGTTTGTTTTCTTCTGACATCCATTCCAGTGCTACTCATCCCACAGAACTCTGTAAAGGTAATGTAGACTTGATGTTCTACTAAATTAGTTCCAATGTAATGTGCCATTAATTCGTGATCAGACCCCTTATAGCCTGGAGCTGCATTTCTGAAACTAAGGAATTTTCACTGCCCATTGGCTTCACAGATGTGTCATATATTGTCTTTATTATCTATTCATAATCCATGAAGTTAACTTTTACGAGTACTACATTTTCTATCCCATGCTTCTATGTTCCGATTTTTGTTCCCAAACTTTTTATCCTCCCTCTAAAGTCAGCATAACCAGTTCTGGTAAATATTCCCTCTATGCATACTTTTTCCATGCTCTTCACTTTTTAGTGTGAAAGGAGTTGATCAATTGTTAACTCATGTAAGCACGAGTTAACTATTAAGAGTCAGCAAATGTTAATCAGAAGCCTAAGAACCAGGATGCACCTTAGCATTCTCAAGATAAGAGAAACAGAATGCACCTTGTCAGGGTAAGAAGAACAGAACCTGTTGAAGCCAGCGCAGAAAACACTGAATCAACCAAAGAAGGACTGCTCATGCTTCAGAAAGAAAGGTGAAAAGTGCATTGTGAGGAAGACCAGTAGCCTTCATCAGAACGACTCCTGAGGGACACGTGGAGCCTTCTTCAGTTCGACCACCAGAGTACACTGCGCCTGTGCATCATGTATGCTAATGATCTTAATGACTTCCAAGAAGTAATTTTATAACCACTCCTACCCAAAGGAATGTGATGAATATTCATGAATTGTAACCATACACTGTGCTGAGTAACAGTGCTGGCTGTGCGTGTTAGGAGGAGCGATCCCCCACGCACCCAGTGCCAAATAAAGCAAATGCCCGCTTCTCTGACTCTCTCTCTGAAGTGTCTCCAGGCTCGGTTTGGAGCGAATCAAGCGATATCTAAAGTCCCCAGATTAACAACCCATGACAAGGCATTTCTTTTGCAGCATTATCTCTTCTGGAGTTCCATGCCTGTTACAGAGATAACTTGCCAAAACAAAGAAAGCAAATTATGTTCCGTACACCCACGTTGTTTGCCTGTAGTGACAGCATAAGTCCTCATCTTTAAGCAGTTCTGAAGAAGAATGGATGCCGAGAATCAAAGCTGTTTCTTCTCTGCAGCTTTTTTGTAACACAGAATCTAATTTCTTTATTCTGTTCTCCAAGGCTGTTTTCACAACTACAGTAACTGAAAACCCCAGGGTTTTTAGAACCACTTCCCTGACTCCCTGCCTTCCCCAAACCATTACAACAGCCAGGGAACTGAAACACTGCCCTGATTTTTGGAGTTGTCAGCAGGCTACAATTGAATGAGAAATTATAATTCTACAACTGGTTTGTAAATTAGGCTGTGCTACTTATAAACACAACTTCAGAAACCAGCATGTAATGAAATTACTACTGAGATCAGAAAAGAAATCCTGTACTTTTTGTATTTTTTACTTCTATTTTCCACCTTCAAAAATAGTCACATATCCTCTAACCCATCATTCTTTTGAATTTCTTTTTCATTTAAACTATTATTGACTATATGTTCTTCCTTGTTTTCATTTCTTTTGTTCTGTCTCTCTTCTTTAGCAGTTCTTACTGTAGATTTCCTTAATCTATGTTAATGTTATGTCAGCCTGAAAACACAGCATTCCCATCAGTCACTCCCTTGACAAAGCCCAAGCATCCCATTTCTTGCCTTACTTCTCCCCTCCTACTGTTTTTCTCAAGACATGCCTGAGAGTTGCTGTCTCAGTAGTAACATTAGAAAACTGCTGTTTCTCACAGGCCATAAACATACCTCCGTGCAGAAGACACGGCAATGAATAAAGTGATGAGGGAGGGTCTGCATTCTCCTTGTGACTAAAAATTTAAAATGTAATACTTGTAAACTAATTATGCAATTTAATTCACAAAACTGATGCACATTTGACAAGGTAAAGAGATTAGAAGAAAGTATTTTTTAAGTTTCTCCTCGTGTCCTTTTGCTGTTAAAGAAGGGTTGGCATTTGGTCATTTCATGTTGTGTTCACCAGTATGTGCCAGTAAAGCTCTTTAGTGTCATACTGTCATCGTGTTTGGTGAGTTATCTCAGTATTAGAAAGGATACATTCTTTCTTCCCTTTCATACTTCTCATACCGTTTAAAACATACAAACTGCAGCAGAGAAAGCAATTTCAGTTACTTTGCATTACAATGATTTAAAGCATTTGTTTCTGCAATGTGCATGATGAGGGAGTTTATTTCTTATTTTTACAGACAGAAAACAGTTTATAGCCTAAATCCCACCAATTAACAGAGAAAATCAAGACCACTTATTGTATATATTCAGTTGTTCTGCTGACTAATACTTCTGAGATATTTTAGAAGCTCTGTTCATTTTATTATATGGAAAATAAGGGATTTAATTTAAATTTAATTTTAAGTGAGATGTGATTATATAATATCAATCTCACAACAGGTACTAAATAGAAAGATTATATAAGAGAAAATTCTAGCTACATTTTTTTGCAGGGCTTTAGGGGAAGAGGTCATCTTGAAAAACACATCAGAATTTATTACCTTGAATATTAATGTAAGGGTTTGTACTGTACCAAGTAATGACAGCAGTTTAAGGAAATAAGATGGCAGCAGTTTTTAGCTCTCTGAATATTAATAACCTCATTTTCAAATCATTGTCACTGTCACATTATGTAATTGTGGAAGCAGTCTCTACCACTTATATCAAACAGGCATATGTTGTCTTCACTGGAAAAGCAAGCCCCAGGCATGTGTACTAACAGAGCTGGGAATAATGTGTGTTTAGGGAGGGCAGAAAAGAGAAAGGGAAGTCAATTTTTTCAGCTGTACCATTGAGTTACACAAAATTCATTGTAAACATCCCTTTCACTGAAGAGCCTTCTCAGCCCTTTGAATGTGCTCTGGCACACATTTAAATTGCAATCTAGACTGCAGTTAAGCAACAGTATTAAGTTGCCAAGACAGAGAATAGATGTCACCAGTAGATCTTTTCCTGTTACCCTTTCAGTAAGAGCACTTGACATCAAATCAGGGTACAGCCACTTTACTGGGGCTGCTCTACAGTGAACTTTCTAGAGTGGTGCCAGAATAATGCTGCAGAAGACATTAAGTCAAATAAAAATATGACAGACATATTTCACATACTCTGGTCTGCAGTATCTGCAACTTATTAAACCAAGACTACAGGAAAATACTATGTCCTGGGTTGCAGTGTATTCTATTACCATCCTCAGGAGCCGTTG